>NC_133659.1:162870580-163182109 GCF_037893015.1 Macrotis lagotis
CAGCTCTAATATCTATGATTCTGTGTAGTTGCATGTAGAAAGCATGTCTATATATGTGGAAGAGAGCAAATAGAGGAAAATATGTTCAAGTAGCTTGTGAATTAAAAAAAACAATCTATACCATCCATTTTGAACAGAGAAGACAGTATCACTACATGTATAATGTTGTTACCCATAAATGTAGGTTCCCTTTGGAATTTTATACTGCTTATCAATTTGGAAAAAAAGCAAAGTATAATAAGAATTTGGGATGTGTAATGGATAAGGTGGTATTCTACTTCTGGCATATATTAGCTCTGAGACCACAGTCACTCCCCCAACATCTGGGCCTCTGGAAACTCTCTTTAAATACCCTGCAGAGAGAATTGCCCATTTGAATCACTGAAGGGAATTTCTCAGCAAACAATTGGAATAAATAATTAAAACCATAGATTTTTTTTTAAAGGCAGGCCTCTCTCACTAATAATATTCAAGATTACAAAAATGTGTGTTTCTGCATTTTAAATCTCTTTTCTGAGATGAGTGATATATATTTTTTAGGTTTTTTGCAAAGCAAATGGGGTTAAGTGGCTTGCCCAAGGCCACACAGCTAGCTAATTATTAAGTGTCTGAGACCAGATTTGAACCCAGATACTCCTGACACCAGGGCCAGTATTTTACCTACTGAGCCACCTAGCCGCCCCATGAGTGATATATTTCACTATCACTCTTTTAGACTAATCACTTCTCATCACATTGATCAGTTTTAGAGTCTTTCAAAGCTGTTTTTTTCTAGAATGTTGTTATAATTCTATAAAGCTGTTCTCCTAGTTTTCCCTTCACTCTAAATCAGTTCATAGACATCTGCCCAGATTCATCTGAAATTATTCTTTTATAGCACAATAATATTCCATTACATTTATATACTATAATTTGCTTAGTCATTCCCCAATAGGCAAATACTTTCATTTCCACTAGCTGGCTACTACTAAACAAACTGTTATAAATATTTTTGTTCATGTTCTTCTTTCCTTACTTTATTTGAGGTAAAGGCCCAGTAGTGATATTATAGTTATGCATATTTAATACTATGGCTTTGTTTTTCTTTGTTTTTGGTGGGGAAGGGGACACAATGGGAAGAGGGTAGGGGAGAAGGTAGATTTTTTGTTAATTGAAAAAATTAGGTTTAATTTTGAAAAATTTCATTCTTCATAAAAACATTACTTGTGGGGCAACTAGGTGGCACAGTGGATAGAGCACTGGCCCTGGAGTCAAGAGTACCTGAGTTCAAATCCAGCCTCAGACACTTAATAATTACCTAGCTGTGTGGCCTTGGAAACCCCACTTAACCCCATTGCCTTGCAAAAAAATCTAAAAAAAAAATCACTTGTGCAAAAATATTCATAGCAGCCTTGTTTGTGGTGGCAAAGAATTGAAAATTAAGTGAATGTCCTTCAATTGGGGAATGGCTTGACAAACTGTGGTATATGTCATGGAACACTACTGTTCTATTAGAAACCAGGAGGAAATTCAGGGAAGCTGGAGGGATTTGCATAAACTGATGCTGAGCGAGATGACCAGAACCAGAAAACATTGTACACCCTAATAGCAACATGGGGGTGATGATCAACTTTGATGGACTTGCTCATTCATTCCATCAGTGCAACAATCAGGGACAATTTAGGGCTCTCTGCAATGGAGAATACCATCTGTATCCAGATAAAGAACTGTGGAGTTTGAACACAGACCAAAGACTATTACCTTCAAATTAGAGGAAAAAAAACCCTTATCTTATTATGTAATTTTGCTATCTCATATTTTATTTTTCTTCCTTTAAGGATATGATTTCTCTCTCATCACACTCAGCTGAGATCAATGTATACCATGGAAACAATGTAAAGACTAACAGGGAATGGCTAGGTGGCGCAGTGGATAAAGCACTGGCCCTGGAGTCAGGAGTACCTGAACTCAAATCCAGTCTCAGACACTTACTAATTACCTAGCTGTGTGGCCTTAGGCAAGCAATTTAACCCCGTTTGCCTTGCAAAAGAAAAAATAAAATCTATTGAGCAAATTGCTTTTCCTGGCTTAAGTGTTCATCCTCTGACACAGCTGGGATAACCTTCCATCTCCTCGAAGTGTGTGGGACCAACCAGGATTTGTTATGTCAGCCCAAAATGACAAGTCTTTCCATTTTGAGCCACACATTTCCCTATAGAAGTGGTCACTGTGCAGACTCAGTACTCTATGAAGTATATTCTACTCAGAACAGACTAAAGGACCTGGCTCTACTTTTCTTTCTTTTCTCTTGTATACCTAATATTGATGGCTCATGTGTCAAATCTGGATTGAAGTACCAGAGTGTGTATATGTATATATATATATATATATATATATATATATATATATATATATATATATATGATGAATGCTCCAACCAGAAGTTTGAATACCTATTGATACAATACCTCTAACAAAGTAATAGCAGGAAAGGGGTGTACCCTTCTCCAGCCCACCTAGGCAACTTGGCTCCTTCTACCTGAGTTTCCCTTTCCTAACTCATTCCCCTAGTTCTAGTTCTTAAAAAAGATTCTGAAGCCTTACCTGCAATGGAATAGGTCTCTCTCTACCAGATGATCTCTTGAAATTCATTGTCTGTCTCTTCAGGCTTTCTCCTCCCAACTTGTGGCTTCAGATCCTAGGGGGTCATATGGACTTTTGTCTCAAGGGGTCAGACTGAGAGTCATTTTCTCCCTTTCATCCTCTCTGGTTTCTTCTCTCATCTTTTTCAC
This sequence comes from Macrotis lagotis, assembly GCF_037893015.1. NCBI lineage: Eukaryota > Metazoa > Chordata > Mammalia > Peramelemorphia > Peramelidae > Macrotis > Macrotis lagotis. The sequence goes on from NC_133659.1 coordinate 162,873,352, forward strand.
AATGGGAGCTGTTTGGATACCACTCCTCCCTTGTGGAGGCAATCAAATTGTGCAGTGAATAAATGAAATTCCTTACCTGGGCAAGTCCCTTAACTTTTGTCAGTCAGCCTTAGTTTCCCCATCTGTAAAATAGGAACAATAATAGCAACTATCTCAGAGAGCTGTTGAAAAAATCAAATGAGATAACATATGTAAAACATTAGCAAACCTTAAAGTACTATATAAATACTAATTATTGTTATTGTGGAGGTGAGGGATGGGAACAGGCTAGAGTAAATGGTCCTTCTTTTACCTAATGCTCAGTCTGCTTTATCTTAGCTCTCTCCTATACCCTACCCAGCCTCCAGGTGGAAAAGGAAGAACATGGGGAGCCTAATCTGAAGACTGCATAATTATTTTACATTTTAGGATTTAGAAAGCACTTTCCTCATGTAACAGGTCAGATTGTCCCATGGAATGGTCTTTTATTTGTCTTGCACTATCATTTAGTTCAGGACTGAAGTTTGGGGACATAGGGAAGGACTGTGCAACATTTCTGATTACCACATTTTCTTTATTCCTCCTCCCATAGGAGCCTTCTATCTTTTTCTTCCCAGGAGCCAGGAATTTTGTGATCATGACAAGCACAGGGTCATATAAGAGAAGTGATTAAAATCAGTCTCAATTGAATGCTCTCTTTCTTCTCCTCCTTCATCCTAACCCTGTTTGTCCTGGAGCTTTGGGGAGGGGAAGTTTTCTTCTTGTCATGTGAGAGGAAATGGAGGTGCATAACTACTGCCAGGCTGACTGGCAGCAATTGATTTTGGGAAATCCAAACTGTTGGGCCCAGGCAGGTGCTGAGGCTGTAGCCCAAAAAAGACTTCAATTCTACTTGTCCAGGTAGGTACCAGTTGGAAAAAGACAGATAGCCTCTAAAAACCCAACATCAAATGGAGATACAAACTCCCGATGAGATTAAGGAAGGTCCTCCCAAGAGAACCAAGGAAAGTCAATGGTTAACAGAGTTTGAAGGGGTAGCCAGCAAGGGTCAGGGAGATTAAGCTTCCTTTGTTACTACCTTTGACTTTCTATTTAAGCAAACAACAGCTTTCCCTAGAAAGCTGGGAAGGATCATTGGAAGAGGTTTCAGTTTAGGAGGTAGTTGGGCAAAGCTTTCCATAAGAGAGGAGCTCTGGACAGTTTCTGTGCAATTTTAATGTAATAAACCATGTGCCTGCATTAATATCTTGCTTAAGTTGTATGGATGTAGTGGCTAGTCAACTAAGAACTGAACATGTCCCAGAGGGTGCAGCAAGACATATATGTTTCTATATTTCATGTAATAATATACCCAGATCACTTTGAATCTTGACCAAATAGGATTTTCTTCTTGTCCAGCCTTCTGAAATAGTACCTAGGGGCTGAGATGAAGGAGGAAGTAGGAGAGGGGGGATAGTTGGTGAATGATGTTGGCTATTGTCTTTAGTACAGTGTCACCTGCTGGTTGGAAATTATAAGGCACACTCCTTTAGTAAATGGTGATGGTGTTTGTCCTTCCAGAAGACCATGACGTCAGGGAGGTGATGCCATGACAAGCAAGTGAACTGGATTTGGGTGAGGGGATGTTGTGCTAAGTCTCACTTTCTCCTCCAAAACCATCTAGGTCCAGTGGCCAGACATGAATCAGAACAACTGGAGATGGTCCTCGATTGAAGGCAAAGTTAATTGACTTGCCCAAATTAAACAGCTAGTAAATGTCAATAGTCTGCAGCCAAATTTGAACTCAGGTCCTCCTTACTCTAATGTTCTATCCACTGTCCTATCCTAGCTGTTCATGGTAAATGGTAAAGTGACAGATGCCCTATCTTTCTGTAGACACTCCTTTGCTGTTGTCTGTCCTTTTTACTCCAAGAGGATCAACAACATTATGAGAGTGAATCAGATATAAGTAAGGCAGAGCTGCACAGTCATCAGTCTCACTTCCCCTCCAGAGTCATTAAAAACCAATGATAAGGGGCGGCTAGGTGGTGTAGTGGATAAAGCACCGGCCCTGGAGTCAGGAGTACCTGGGTTCAAATCTGGTCTCAGACACTTAATAATTACCTAGCTGTGTGGCCTTGGGCAAGCCACTTAACCCCATTTGCCTTGCAAAAAACTAAAAAACAAAAACAAAAAAAAAAACCAATGATAAGACAAAAATCAAGACAACTGGCAATAACACAGATGCAATGGATTGACCATATACAAAGAATCACAGCAGTGCATCTCCCACATATCTTCTCATATCTCTTCTTTGGGGCCATATTCATTGATAATATAATTCTCCTTTTATATTTATTTTATGTATTTGTTCTTTATTGTGTTTATTTTCCTCAACTTTATTCCATATTTGATTACATAAATCTTTCCATAATTTCTGTATTTATTATATTCATTAGTCTAGAACTACAATATTCTGTTACATTCATGTGCCACTATGTTTGTCATTCCAAAATTGAGAAGTATTCACCTTGTTTTCAATTCTTTATCATTTCTATAGTCTTTTTGGTTCCCCAACTGTTTATTTCTCCTTTAATTTTAAATGTCTCCTTTTATGCTTATCTTAGTTTTGCTTATTTTTGTTGGCTTTCTAATTTTTTTTTAGGTTTTTTTGCAAAGCAATGGGGTTAAGTGGCTTGCCCAAGGTCACACAGCTAGGTAATTATTAAGTGTCTGAGGCCAGATTTAAACTCAGGTACTCCTGACTCCAGGGCTGGTGCAGCCACCTAGCCACCCCAGGTTTACTAATTTCTAAAAAATATACATATAATTCCTTAATCCTCTTATTTTCTATTTTTCAATGAATGTTTCTAAAGTAATAGAGACATTCCATCAGTTAGTTTTAAAGTGATAGATACTATCTTTCTGTAAGCCTAAGAAAGGCAAGACATAAAACTGTGTATGAACTCCTATTGCTACTGCAGCCCCTCAAGCTTCACTTAGGACACCTGTCAAGGACATAGCAGTCCTCTATCACAGCAGGATCATAACATTATTGACTTAGAAATGGAAGGGAATTTTTTGAATGGGCGCTAAATGTCTTACCCCTAAGTCATTCAGATAACATGTGCCATAGTCATATCCTCTGACTTAAAATGATTAAAATGATATTCTTCCTATAACACCAGACCTCATTTATTAGATGAGGCACATAAGTGAAGGGAAAAGTCCTAGGTGACACATCTAGTAAATGTAGAGAGCTTGAATCCATTTTTCTGACCTATAGTCCAGTGTTCTTTCCAGCACACCTCTAAGGAAGCAAGATTCAGGAGGAAACTTAGATCAGAGCAAACTTAACATCCTGATCCAACATCTGACTTCCAGTACCAGGAGTCAGTACTCCAGTTCCCTGTTCTTTACTCAGTCCCCTCCCACCCCCGGTCCATGCATTCACCCCTGGTTTCATCAATGTCTAAAGGCTATGCTGCATTCTTCCTTGCTGCACCATTGCCTCTCCTCCCTCTCCACATGTCCTCCTGAGTTTTGACTCCCAAAAATCCCTTCCAAGGATCTCTAAGCATTCTACAGAACTGATTTCAATTATCTTAAAAGTTGTATTCTTTTTGAGTGAACAGGAAAACAATAGGGGAGAGGGAGGACTCTTGATGATGTAAGAGTAAAGAAAAGGGAGCCTTCCACATTGGAAGGGTTAGTGATCAGAGAAAAGGAAGGATTTCTGAAGAACCTAAAGAGAAACATTCCCTGTTCCACCCCCATTCTCCCCCTCAACAACAACAATAACAACACACACACACACACACACACACACACACACACACACACACACACACACCTTCCTTACTGACTTCAGACTTTGAGGCTTCCGGGGGGGAGGCACACTGCTTTCCATGACGTATGTCCCAGTACCTCGGCTGTGGGTGAGGCACCATTTCCTGCCCCTGGGTGGGAGGTGGTGAAGGCAGGGGAGACAAGTAGCACAAAAGACCATACACCTGCTTTGGGGGGGGGGGGGACTCAGTCGCACAAAACTCTTTTCATGGAGACACCTCCTCATCAGATGCCTCCTCAAGGTAAGTGCCAAGTTGGAGTTTCCCTATCCTTCCTTTTTTTCTTTACCTGAGATATCTTCATCCTCTGACTTCATCTACAACAACCCCCTAACTACCTTGAATGTGGAGTTAAGGGATTTTCTTTCTCTGAACAGGAATCAGGAAGGAAAGAATATAGGCTAGATGCAGAATACCTTAGTCCCTTCCTTTAGAAGCCCTCTTTCTTTCTGGTCTTTCATTGCTCCTTCTATTTCTCTTCTTCCACAGAAGAAGAATTAGATCTATAAAGTTCTTTGAAATCCTTAGAGAAAAGAAGAGAGATTAGGCAAGAAATATAAAGATTCCTAGAGAATAACTGAATTTAGAGCTAAAAAGAACTTTAGGAGTCATCTAGTACAAGCTGAAAAATAAGGACCATATATTAGAAAACTGAGGGTATGTCGGTAAATGTTTAATAATCAGCTTTCAGGAGAAAGGGTTGGGGGAAGGGGACAAAGAAATGTAAGAAAATTTAATCTGCCTTGCTGACAATTTTTTCCATTACTTGAGTCTAGATAATCAACAAAACATTAAACCGCAATTTGTAACATTTGCAGATTTCTTATGTGTAAATACTCAAACTTAAAATTTAACAATCAGTGCTCAGAGAGCCCATGTAAGCTGATTCCAGACCTTCCAAGGAACTTACCAATGGTCACAAAGATTAAGTATGGAGCGCAATTGAGACTTGAACTTAAGTTATAGGAAGAGAATTGGACAAAAGGCTGAGGATTGAGGATGAGATGAAATTGTCAAAGACAGATATAGGAATGATCCAAAAGAATTAGATTAGAATCCAGGGGTCCTGTTTTTTAAACAATTGAATTCCAGAATGCTCAAGTTGACAGAATCTGCTATAGAAAAGTCATGATGATCTTCCCCAAAATAGATTAAAAGGACACCTCTCTTCCAGCATTTCTCTGCCTTTTCTCCCCAACTTCCTCATTCAGAAATCTTCCTTGGTGTTTAATCATCCCTCATCTGCCTTTCATAATATGCTTCCTATACCTTAACCTTCATTTCTCATTCTTCAGTCTCATCTCACCCCCTAGGGAATATTTTCTGCTATCATCATTTCTCCCCCTACCTTCCACCAATATCCTCTATCACTCTTTTTTGCAATATCAGTCTATTTCTTTATTCAAAGAAATGCTGTGCCTTCTCTCAGTCCCTGGGTGTTTTGAGGAGAGGGTACTAGGAGCAATGGGGGAGTACAGTAGGATTACTATTGTGTCCAATCCCCTTGGAGGAGAGCCCACAACTCTATTTGTATCTATAGGGGACTGGAAAGAACCTGCTCCAACTTTCAGTACTTTCCACCCAAAACATCCAACCAGGAAGAGCAGAAGAAGTTTGACACTGCCTAACTTGTCTCAGGCATCAGAAAATGAGGGTGTTCCATCCAACCACACCAAGGTGAGTGGAGAGAGATAAACTGAGAACATCTGTGAATCTATAATCCACACCTCTCACCCATCCCCATCTATGGATACCAGGCCTAAATAAGGGATTTGGAGACCAAATTGGAACTCCAGTGAGACTTCAGAGGAAATGGATCTGAGATAGTAAAAGGAGAATAGGGGAAGTGGCCACTTGAAATGATACTTAAAGAAACAAGAGAGGACCGAGGACCGGAAACAAATCAATTAACCCCTTTCATCATCACTGCCTCTCTTCAACTCTTTTTTTTTTTTTAAGCCGCTTCAACTCTTTATAGCTTCACAGGATTCAAAGTTGAAAGGTTCCTTAGAAATTTCTTCAGTTTACTGAGGCAGAGACTGAGGCTTAGAGAGATTTTGACTAACACAAGATGAAGGCAATTAAAGAGCCAAGATCCAGACCCAGGTCTTCCCATTTCAATTCTGTGCTCTTTCTATGACACCACACCATCTGGACTAGGTTTCCCAAGCCAGTTCCCATGATCCTTCCCTAGTCCAGTCCAGTCTGCCATGATTTTTCTGATGCTTCCAGATGCTGCTGCCTAACCTCAATCCCCTCCACTATATTACTAGAACCCCTCTTTCTCTGATCTCTAGGGAAATGGAAACCCATGGGGTGCCCTTACTTATTATCTCCTTTACTCCTTTGGTCTATGGGTTAGCCCAACTCCAAAAACCCTTCTTGCTCTCTAACCTCCACCCTCTCCAAGGCATCAGAGCCGTGTGGTCTAAGGAAGATGGAGGGTGATTCTGATTAGTTTTTAGGAAAGCTCTATCAGTTTAGAAAGCTGAGGGGGTAGGACTGGAAGTGCTCTGCCCCTCCCATTGTAGCATTTGCTTACAGTCTAAACTTTCTCCCATCCAGATTTCTCTCCAAGGCCAAGGGATTATACCTATTCCAAGCAATACAAGGAAGGCTGAGGAAATACCAGGACTAGAGGGATCATCCCTTCAGGCTGAGACCAAGGCTTGGTTTCAGAAGACCCAGGCACCCTGGCTCTTTGATGATGGGGAAGCCCCAGGCTGGTTCCATGGTTTTATCACTCGAAGGTGAGAAGAGTCAAATGGATAACTCAATCTAGATCTGTTTACCCTTTCTCAGTAATCCTCCTGTCCCTCAGACTTCACATAGTATGACCATTTCTCTGCCTCCTCCATCTTCATTTTTTTAATTTATCTAATTTATTTCTGTATATTTGGTTGTTTCCAATTCTCTGTTATATTTTTGTCACTCTTTTCTACAGGTCTAAATTCCCCTCTCTACTTTTTTTTAACCTCTGAGTGTATATGCCTCCAACGTGAAAAACCTAATTTGTATTTTAGCCAAATCTCCCTCTCAAATACCAGCTCTCAATCCTCTTGTTCATCTCTCTTAGCTGATGGGAGTCAGACAAGAGAGCTGAAAGTTGGAAAACAGACTGTTTCCTTCTAGTATGTTCTACTCCCTACACACTAGCCTGAATAGCTACCCCTCCATCTTGAGAAGGATGCACGATTCTGACTCCTGGAACTTAGCAAGAGAGTCATTTATTCATTCCATTATTCCATTCATTTAACCAACGCCCCCTGCTCTCTGGGTTTCCTGCCTTTTCAGCATTTTGCTAGGGAGAGGACCTGTATCCTGCCTCCTATCTCCTGTGCCACCAAATGGGTAGGGGGAACCAGACCAGGAGAATGGTGTAGGGAGGAGGAGGAGGAGGAGATCAGAAGTCTAATGGGACAATGACTGGGGAGACCCACATTTTCAGGAGACTGACTGTTCTGTTCCTCTCAAACTTTCAGGGAGGCTGAGAGATTGCTGGAAAACAAACCTCCAGGCTGCTACTTGGTTCGGTTTAGCGAGAGTGCAGTGGCCTTTGTGTTGACTTACAGGTGAGGGGTTGGGTTTTTTGCTGAGGTGAGGAGAGGTCAGCTAATAGCTGAGTGGGTTCTTGCAGACTGTCAGGTGAAAGTGGGGCTTCATGCTGATTGACAGGTGAATGAACTGGGAACAAAAAGACTTGTAGGACTAAATCTGGAAAAGCTGAGATGATGAAGGACGAAAGGAGAAGGGGAAGGAGAATGGAGAGAGGACAGAGTGAGGAGGCAGGGAGCTGGGGCTGAAGTGGGGTGGCAGGCTCTGGCCCCATGAATCTGCCCTGTTCTCTCCTGCAGGAGCCTCAGCTGCTATCGCCATTTCCTCCTTGCCCAGTTGGAAGATGGGCGCCATGTGGTGCTGGGTGAAAACAGTGCCCACGAGCGGCTTGCAGACCTGCTGAAGCACTATAGCTTGTGTCCCCTCAGTCCCTATGGGGAGCACCTCACTCAGCCCTGTATCCGTCAGGTACCTTCCCACCCTGGATCAGAATGGGGACTGGGACCCAGGTTTTCTTAAGCTGAAGGGCTCACCTTTGGTTAGACTTTGAGACCCAACACAGAGGCAGCTAGTACTTCAGTAGATAAATTAAAAAAAAAAAAAGGTGGGGGGGGAGCCTGGAGAGGAGAAAACTTGCCTTCTAATTATTAGCCCCGATTAGCTGTGTGACCTTGGGCAAATCACTTAAACTCAACTGTAAAATGGGAATAATAACCTATCTCCCAAGGTTGTTGTGAGGATCATGAAGTAATATCTGTAAAAAGTGGTTCACCTAATTCTTAATATATGGCAGGTCTATATAAGTGCTTATTTCTTCATTCCTAATAATAAGAGCTAGCATGTAGAACTTTAAGATTTGCAAATCAGGGGCAGCTAGGTGGCGAAGTAGATAGAGCACTGGCCCTGGAGTCAGGAGTATCTGAGTTCAAATCCAGTCTCAGACATAATAATTACATAGCTGTGTGGCCTTGGGCAAGCCACTTAACCCCCATTGCCTAGCAAAAACCTAAAAAAAAAATTTGCAAATCACTTTACAGATGTTATCTCACATTATCTTCAGGAGGTGGGTATAATTTTTATCCCTATTATGAGATGAGGAATCTGAGGAAGGTTAAGTAACTTGCTAGAGGATCCCACCAAATGTCTGAAGCCAAATTTGAACTCGGGTCTTCCTAACTCTTAAATCTATGCTCTGTGCCAATTAGCTATTTATAGAATGTTTGAACTGGAAGGAATTTCAAGAATAGTTCAGGTTACACTAATCCCCTGCCTACTAGCTATCTTATTTGGGTTATTAAACTAGCATGGTATACTTGAATTTCAGGAAGGCATACAATAATCTATCCACAGATAAGATGGAGAGGTATGATCTATATTGTAACACAGGGGGGTTTGGAATCTGTTGGATGACTCAAAAAAGGAAACATTAATGGGTCTATAAGAGGAAGTTTGACTGCATAATGGTTAGTGCTGACCTGGAATCAAGAGATTTGGTTGGGGGAGGATGAGATATGACACAATCTTCAAGTTTCTGAAGGGCTGTCTTAACAAATAGAAAGGCTTGCTCTGCTTGGCCCCAGGGGGCAGAGACTGAAATAATGGGTGGAAATTGCTGAGGCAGATTTACATTTGATCCAAGGAAAAACTTTCTAATCATCAGAGCTATTCAAAATGGAATTTTCCATCATTGAAGATCTCTGAAGATGACCACTTTTCAGGGAAGCTGTAGTGAAGATCTAGGTGACCTCAGAAGTCTCTTTCAAACCAAAGAAATTCCCTAATTTTTATCTAACCATCTCGGGTTTTTTTTAGGTTTTTTTTTTTGCAAGGCAAATGGGGTTAAGTGGCTTGCCCAAGGCCACACAGCTAGGTAATTTAAGTGTCTGAGGCCGGATTTGAACCCAGGTACTCCTGACTCCAAGGCCCGTGCTTTATCCACTGCCACCTAGCCACCCCTAACCATTTCATTTAATGAACAAGAAACTGAGGCCCAGAGAAAAATGATGGAGTTCACTCAAAATCACACAATAAGTCAATGGGCATAGCCAAGACTAGAGAGCCATGATCTGAATCCAGCGTTGTCTTCGGTGCATAGTGTCTCTACTCTGGAAGCAGAATATAATTATAATTATTAATAATACCTAATACTTATCTAGCATTATAAAATTTGCAAAGCTCTTTACAAATATAATTTTTTAATCCTCACAGCAACTCTAGGAGGAGCAATTATAATCTCCATGCTATAGATGAGGAAACTGAGGCAGGGAGACAAAGTGACTTCCCTGGGGGTACACAGCTAGGTCACTGAATTTTATATATTTTGAGAGATACTGGAGGTCAGAGTTGAGGTCTTGAGGGAAAAGACCTGGAGAGATTTTTAGTCCTAGACTTAGGGGTCACTGGTTCTTTCCTGACCAAAAGTAAAGGTGAGAGAATAGGGGTCATTCCTTTTGATAGTTCTACCTGGTTGCTGGGGCTGATTATCCTTGTCAGAACATCAAAAAACAGATAGCAATAAAAAGAAAGATACTGGAGAGACAGGGAAAAGAGGAAATATATCAAAAGGGAGACTGGACAGATAAAAGAGGAAAGACTTGAGCTTGAGAGAGAAAAAGAAATATTGAAAAAGAGAGATGGTGAGGCTGTGGAAATGTAAAAGGAGACAATCACTGAAAGAGAGACTAGAGAGAGAGAGAGGAGACAGATGGAAAGAGATATTGAGAAACAAGGAGCTGGGGTTGCTTGAATCACTAGGAGGGAAGTTCGAGGGAAGATTTGATAATCATCCTTACAAATGTGAAAGGATCTATAAAAGAGGACTCTGGACAGGTCTTTGACTTTTCAGAGGATAGAGCAATAGGAGTGAGATGTTGTACATTGGGAAACTTCTTGGGGTCAGAGGCATTAAAAAACATCACAGGGGCGGCTAGGTGGCATAGTGGATAAAGCACCGGCCCTGGAGTCAGAAGTACCTGGGTTCAAATCCGGTCTCAGACACTTAATAATTACCTAGCTGTGTGGCCTTGGGCAAGCCACTTAACCCCGTTTGCCTTGCAAAAACCTTAAAAAAAAAAAAAATCACAGGACTGGATGGCCATGATGAGATGTAGAGTATCTATATCTGGAGAGCTTCCAAACAAAAGTAAATATTCATCTGCTCTCAGTGGTGGAGTCTATAAGTTGTGGAGGCTTTGTTCTAGTGAGGATCACCATTCTACAGAGGGAAAAATCAATCAAGGATGATACAAGTTAAAAGTATTTTGACTTAGGGTCTTTTTTTAAAGAGTAAAACAAGATGTTCCCTACCCCTGGCCTGGAATGCTCCTTCCTCACCTCTACAAAGGACAAGGGACATAGAATTCTATTCAATAAATATGATAAATATTAAAGCTTTGCCTTAGTTTTATACTGTGGCCAGCTAAAGAAGAATGAAGGAGGGAAGGGAAAGAAAAGAGGAGGGGCAAAGGATAGAATCGAGAGTGGTACAGTAAGATACATCTAAAGGAACCCATATACCTTCCTAGTTCTCCTGAATTTTAGTTCCTGCCTTCTGAGGTTACATTCAATTTATCCTATAGATATTTTGTGTGTGTGTATATATATATATATATTTTTTTTTTCATGCTGTCTCCAATAGATTGTGAGCTCCTTGAGGGCAGACACTGTTTTTACCAGGTTTATTGTGGGTACTTAATAAACAATTGTTGGGGGTGGCTAGGGGGCATAGTGGATAAAGCACCGGCCTTGGAGTTAGTAGTACCTGGGTTCAAATCCGGCCTCAGACACTTAATTACCTAGCTGTGTGGCCTTGGGCAAGCCACTTAACTCCATTTGCCTTGCAAAAACCTAAAAAACAAAAAATAAACAATTGTTGTCTTGACTTTACTTTCTTTGCCTAGCAAGATCTAGGGACAAACAATGAAAATGAAACAAAGAAACAGAAACCCACACATTCACTTACATTCTGTGCTTCAGCCCTGGTATTAAGCCAGAGGCCTTTCCCCAAGGACCTAAGAAGTCTAGGGAGTCTACTCTGATGAGTTATTGCCTTCCTCCTTCCTCTCCATCTATCCAACCATCTCTCTCTTCTGATTTGCTTGATCCTATGGGCAGCTAGGTGATTGGGTCCTTCTGTCACTGAACTTTCCTTTTCCCACAGACCCCGGCTCCTGCTGGCATCTCCATGCAGACAGAACACTCAGAATCCAGCAGTGAGGGCAGAAATGGAACCACCCAGTACAGCTCAGTTCACAAACAGGAACCAACCCTGGGCCCTGTGAACAAGGACAATCCAGGACCTAGGGATTCAGAGGAGGTATTAGAAGCCAGTGGGGCCATCAGATGAAGTTGTTCCTATCTCCCCCTCCAACCCCCAAGGGGAAAGGGAAGAGGTAACAGAGAATGCAGGAGAGAGGAACACTCAAAAGGGGCCAGATTGGGATGAGGAGAATATGTTCAGATGGAGGTTAAAGGGGTAGATGCAGTGGAAAGATGCACCAGAATAAAGAGGGGGAGTAGAGGAGCTCAAAGAGGAGTAGAGACCTGGAGTGAAGATGGTACCTGAGAAAGGAATGATCTTGGTGGGGAGGTCCTAGATTCTAGGACCAGAAGTAGAGGAAGGAGAGCTAGAGGGAAAGGAGGCTCTGTTTACGGGAGGATATTTGAGTGGGAGGTAGGTAGTTCGTTCTTGGGCGGGAGTTCTATCACTTCAGGTGAAGGGAGACAGAAGATGAACTGGGGCTCCAGGCTAGAGGTAAGAAGGGAGTGGCTCTAATTTTTGACTCATTTTGCCTTGATCTCCCCAAATCTCACTTGTCTCTTTTAGCTCTATGGATTGGGCATGGGAAAGGTTGGATTTACTGCTGTCTTTTCCTTCCCCAGCTACCCAGATCCAAGCCCCCTGTCCCAACCAAGCCCCAGATACGCCCTGAGCTCTACACCATTCCAACACCAAAGGCATCTCACCCTGCTCCATGTCCCACTCCTCACCCCATCTACCAAGAACCAGAGGAGCCTATCGCTTTCTATGCTATGGGCAGAGGCAGTAAAAGGGATAGCCTTGCCAATGTCTACTCAGAAGTTGCTCCACTACCCTTTGGGCACCATTTACTCCGGAAGTGCCAGTCACGACCTGTCACAGTTACCCAGGTAAGTGGAGTAGAGAGAAGTGGGCAAAAAAAGATGGAGTCTAAGGACTAGAGAGAGATGGGAAGGAGGGGGGCCTAGGCTAGAGAGGAAATAGGATGGCATTTTAAGATTTACAAAATGCGTTTCTCAAAAATGTGTTTCTCATAGCAACCCTGTAAGATATTAAATAAAAATGTTTATTTTTATTTTTCTTCACAGACCCTAGATCAAGGTACTACCTCCTCCCTCCGACACCAGCCTCCCCAAGGACATACTCTCCCTCATAACTTTTCTCGGCAGCTCCCTCAGAACCAGGGACAGGGGCAGCTCCTTCTTGGATTGAATAAGCATTGACTAGGTGAGTCAAATTTGAATGATTGGGATTAGAAGTACATGCATTGGGGCGGCTAGGTGGTGCACCGGCCCTGGAGTCAGGAGTACCTGAGTTCAAATTTGACCTCAGACACTTAATAATTACCTAGCTGTGTGGCCTTGGGCAAGCCACTTAACCCCATTGCCTTGCAAAAAAACTTTTAAAAAAAAGTATATGCATTTGGGGAAGCTAGGTGGTACAGTGGATAAGGCACTGGCCCCAGAGTCAACCCCATTGCCTTAAATAAAAAAATTTTTTTAGGTTTTTTGCAAGGCAAATGGGGTTAAGTGGCTTGCCCAAGGCCATACAGCTAGATAATTATTAAGTGTCTGAGGCTGGCTTTGAATTCAGGTACTCCTGACTCCAGGGCCGGTGTTCTAATCCAAATGGGCCAGAATCATAGAATTAAAGAATCAATCAACAAGCATTTATTAAATACTAATATGGGCTATATCCTGGAAACAAAAATATAAAAGACACTCCCTCCCCTTATGGAAGTTTCATTCTATTAGGGAGATACATTTTTAGACTAGTAAATGTAGGATAAATATAAAACAAATGTACAGTGGTTTGGGAGAGGAGGTAGGACTTGAAAAACATTCAGGAGAGGCAGCATTAGAACTGAAACTTGAAGGGAGCTAAGAGTCCTAAGAGGCAGAGGTGAGGAAGGAGCATTTCAGGCCAGGGGTAGGGTAGCCAGTGCAAAAGATTCACAGAAAGATGGCAGATGCAGGCTTATCTGACCAAAGTGTAGAATGCACAAGAGGGATTTATGTATAATCAACCTGGAAATATAGATTGGAGCCAAATTGTGAAGGACTTTAAATGCCACAGGGGAATTAGCATTTTAATGTGAAAGCAATGGGGAATCACTAAAGCTTCCTGAGTGAGGGAGTGGCATGGTCAGACCTAGGTTTTAGGAATATCAATTTGACTGCTGATTGAAAGACAGGTTAGAGAGAGACTGGATGCAGAGAAAGCAGTTAAAAGGTTATTATATTAGTAAGGATGTGATGTGATGAGGATTTGGATTAGAGTGACTGGGGCTGGGAGGAGAGAATAGAATGAATGTGAGAAGGAACTGGCAAAACCTATCAACTGATTAGATACAGGAGGGTAAGAATTAAGAATTAAGTCTTGGGTTCTAAACCTAGTGACCAGAAAAAATGTGGTCTCCTCAATAGAAATTGGGAAGTTAAGAGGAAAGTGGGTTAACAGGAAAAGACATGTGAAGTTGGAAATGCCTAGAAGATATCCAGTTGGACCAGGGTTCAGCAGGCTTATGGTCTCCTGGCTTGCAGAAAGAGATGGGTTGAGTATGTAGATTTAGGTGACATCTGCATAAGAATGATAGTTGAATGGATGTGAGCTGATGAAATTACTTGAGAGAGGGTTTAGGACCTGCACTGGTCTTGGCTTGACAAGACTTGGTTTGACAGGTTGGAAAAGAACTGTGACAGAAGCAATGACAAGAAAATCCAGGAAGTGTAGATCATCTCAAAAGAGTGGGTGATTTGCAGTTTCAAACACTAGTCGAGGAGGATAAGGATTGAGAAAAGGCCACTGGATTAGTAATAAAGAGATCCTTGTTGACCTTTCAAGAAGCAATTTCTATTGAGTGAGGAGGACAGAAGTCAGTGCAAGATGATGAGAAGGGAGTCAAACAAAGGCAAGGAAGTGGAAGCAACTACTGAAGACAACTTTTTCTAAGGAATTGATCTTAAAAAGGGAGGCGGAATATCAAACGATGGGGTTAAGTGTATCAGAGGGAGAATGAGACTGTGAGTCAGGAGACCTGAAGGCTGCTACATTATATTTGACTGGCTTCTCTTCGTAGAATATATCAAGTTTTTGGATCAGAGACCCCGTCTGAGTGCAGCCTCAATCCTCTGCTGCACCGTGAGACCACAGCTACTTCTCCCCTGCCAGTTTTTTCTCATCAGTCTTCATCATCTCCACCCTGGATTCCAAGCACCAAAAACAAAATCCTCCTCACCCTTTTGCCCAAGGGCCAGAGGGCTCAGAGGTCAGATCCCTAGGTTCTCTCTGCCACCCTCTAGCCCCTGGAAGACTTTCACCAGTTCTCTTAAGAGGACAAGAGCCAAAACCTTATGTACACATGCTTTGAAATCCTCTGAGGTGTCTTGGTTTTTTTCTTTCTGAAGCCCAGCTTCCCTGGCCCCAAAGCCTTTGTGTCTGGGCCTCAGTCCAATGCTGCTGTTTTCTAAAGGAATGGTTTGATGTGAACATGCTGAGGTGTTGTTTGTGGGTTCTCGTCTGGCTAATAAATCATCATTGAACACTTCCCCTCTCAGAAATCCAAGTTCTCCAAGTTCTTCCCATGAACATACCACCCTCTCATGCACATGAATATATTTCCCAAAGTTCCACATAAGAGCAAGCTACTGTTTAGGCCTTGAGGATAGAGATGGAAAATATAACAGGCCAAAGAGATACATATGAGGAGAAATTCCAGAATCCCAGAGTTGGGAGGGACCTCAGGCAGCTAGGAGACAAAGTGGCCAGAGTCCTTGGTCTGGAGTCAGGGAAATCTAAGTTCAAAGTGTGTGACCCTGGACAAGTCACTTAACCTTTCTCAGTTTACTAAAATGAAGATTACAATACCTACCTCAATAACAGGATTGTTGTGAGGAGCAAACAAGATCCTAATGATAAAGTACCTGATACAACCCTTCTCCCTCCCCCTAACTCAGGGGTCATTAAGTCCCCCCCATTGATAGAGGGAAAAGGTTATCTCTCATTACATCTCTAAAATAGTTAACTAATCTCTATTTTAAAAGATCTTTGGTGAAGGGCAGTCCATTCCCCAACTCCATAATTCCTTTTGTTAGCAAGTTTTTCTTGACATGAAGCCAAAATATAACTCTGGGAAACCATTGACCCCACTTCTGCTTCCTAGGGCCAAACAGGTCTAATCAAATATATGAACAGAGCTATCATGTTCCATATTGTTTTGTCTTCTCTAGACCAAACACTCCTGTTCCTCCCAAGAGATTCTTGTATCATACGATCCCTCAATACTTGATCACTCTCCCTAAACAATGTCCTTTCATTCTAGCCTTGGACACAATGCTCCAGATGGAGTCTGTTGGCAAAACTAAAGCAAGATTATCACCCTCTTGTTCTACATATACTGCTTTTTTAAATTCAGCCTAAAGTCAACTGAGATGGAAGTTGTTTTCCCAGAGAAGAATAGCCTAACAGGGTGGATGCAAGGTCAGGTTTGTGTCAGAGCAGACATAGAAATACTCATCCTTGTCATAGGCACACTCTTGACCCAGGACTCCATTTTGAGTGGGAACAGGAAGAAACCAGCGGAGAAAGGGACAAGGAAGGTGCTATGAATGGGAATAAGTTAGAACCTGACCCAACTCCTTTTCTGCTTTGTCCTACCAACTCTTTAAACTTTCTCTTCCAAAGAATGAAAATTAGGTCCCTAGTGCTCTTCTGATGAGGCAACCAGTGAGAGAAGTGGTGTCTCCAGGAGTCCACAGAAGTAAATGAGATGGCTCTGTGACTCCTGGGAGTCAGTAGACCTGACAGCTGCTACATCCCTTTGCATCCCTTCTTTATTGCCTCAAAACCCAAAGTAACTCTAGAAACTTTATCTCAGTTCCCTATCCTAAATTTAACCCCCCCCCCCATTTTGATGCCCAGGCCTTCCTGGATCAAATTTGTTTTAATCAAGTTTTGCATATCCACCAATCCCCCAAATTCCCTAATACTTCATGATCTCCTTTGAGTCTTGCCTTCTCTGCCTATTTTCATCCCTCGTTTTCTCAACCCTGTTCAACAGATACTGAATCTGGTCTGGTTTTGAATTCTCTTGTCACTAATTATTCAGCCAAGTTACTTTTCTGTGCCTCAGTTTCCTCACCCTGGAACACAAAGGAATTTTATTAGATGACCTCTTTGTATTAGATGACAGATCTTTTAGCTCTAAACTTGTGTGACCAGTGATGCAATTGATACTCTAATAATTTAACTTCTCTAGGAAATCCTCCAATACTGATATCATTATCCTGTCAACTCCATTTCCCCATGTCATACCATAACCACGACTGATGCCTAGAGTTCTGTCCAGATACCTTTTATGTTCTTGTGTTGATCTGTGTCTGGATTCCATCTCCCCCACCGAAACAGGTACTAACTCAGGAAAGTGGCTATGTCTCTTCTTTCTCCTGGATTGCCTTGCAGCACCCTTGATTCTGTGTGTAAATTATGACTACAGAATGGGGTCTCTTTCCTTTCCTTAAAGTCTAACAAAAGGAAAACCCAATTCCTTCCAGAGTCTCCACTAGAAGTAGGAGATGCAAGATATCGTAGGAGGAAAAGAACAGGATTTTTGCAAGGCAAATGGGGTTAAGTGGCTTGCCCAAGGCCACATGGCTAGGTAATTATTAAGTGTCTGAGACCAGATTTGAACCCAGGTACTCCTGACTCCAGGGCCGGTGCTTTATCCACTGCACCACCTAGCTGCCCCAGGATTTTGATTTCAAAGACTTGGATTAGCATCCTAGTTCTGCTGTGAACTTACTGAATATCTTTGAATAAGTCATTACCTCTGTGAGGATGTTTCCTCAACTATAAAATGAAAAGGTTGCACTAGATGATCTGAAAGGTCCTAGCTAGCTCTAACATGATATATTAACAGTATTTGATAGCAGTCTATGAATCTGAATGCAGATTTCTCCTCCTGCCCATTCCCCAAATCTTAGCCTGTCCCTTATTTGCTAGGGCTAGATTTGACCAGTCCTTTCCCTTCTAAAATAACTACCTGCACCAAACCTCTGACTTTCTCTTCCAGTTTAAAGGAGCCAAGTATTAGCTGAATCAGGTTGGGAATCCCACTGAGGTAGGTCCTCAATCTCCATAAACCTCTCTTTTGATCAGGGTGGGATAAGAAAGAATTAAAAGGTAAATGGAAGGTGAGAAACTATCATCACTGGAGGAAATGGGTTATTATAAGTGGGAATCAAACTAATATAATAAGCACCAATCCTATACAATGCTCCAGTGTTTGGACTCCAAGAGAAGGAGAAGGGAGTTTCTCAACTCAGAGAGTCAAGAGACAGAGAAGATTAAGCCATCTCAATTTTCAGCTAGCAAGTCACAACGTGAAAGAGCAAAACTAGATTCCATATGATCCTATTCCTCCATAGATAAGCCTATATACCCAGATAGAGGAAAGAAGCACCACTGAACAGGAAAAAAAATCTAATGCAAAAAGTGGGAGTACAAATTAGGGAAGTAAATGGACAATGAAAATAAAATGGAGTTGGGAGTTAGAAAAATCTGGGTTCTAAGTTTGCTTCAGTTTGTCACTTAGTACTATCAACTTAGGCAAGTCATAATCTTTTGGAGTCATACTACTGTTTGACTATCTCATACCTCCTAGTTCAATTATTCCCTCTCTGCAGATGACTCCCAAATCCCTATGTCCAGCTCTAATCTCTATCCAGGCAGCTAGGTTGTCTACTGGATAGATCACTGAACCAGGAATCAGTAAGAGCCAAGTTGAAATTTGTTCTCAGATTTTTGCCAGCCTCAGTTTTCTCCACTGGTAAAAAGGATCTATTAATGGCACCCACTTCAAATGGTAATATATAAAATATATTGAAATTTCAAAGAACTAAATGTAAACTATATTATTGCTGAGCTTGTCCCATATTTTTCAGATGACTGTTCGGTGCTTCTAAAATGACCAAAATAGATTCTTCCCCACTCCCCCTTATCAAGAAAAACAACAAAAAACTATTACCCCTTGTCCATCCCCCTAATCTTTTTTTCACTTGACACCATCCTCCTAATTATTCAAAACTCCTGGATTAAATTTTTACTTTTTCCCTTCTGCATTCCTGTCTGATAAATTTCCAAGTCCTTATTGCTCTACCTCTATATTTTGTATTTTTTCCTCTTATCCAATCCTATTGCTACCACTTCATCACTTCTCATTTGTAATACTGTAAATAGCTACTTAAGTGGTCTCTTAGTTCCCAATCTATTTTCATCTTTCAGGCATCTTTTCAAAATATCTAAAATTCAGTGCCTCCTTATTACCTATAGGATAATAGACCAACTTGACAAGATTCTCCATGATCTAGCTCCAATCTACCTTTCTGGCCATGTTTCACTTTGCTTGGCTTTATACACTCTCCATCCAAGTTAACCCAGAAGATTATTGGTAATTTCCCAATTTTATTCTGCTCAACTTTGTAAAGTTCCTCATGTCTAATCTCATTGAAATCCTTCTATGTCTGAGACAGTTAGTACAGTAAATAATGCTGAGCTTGAAGTCAGGAAAAACTGAGTTCAAATCCTAACTCAGACTGGGTTCCTGACTCTGAGCCAATCTCTTAAACTCTTGAACTATTTCCTCATCTGTAAATGAGGATATAGATGAGGATAAAAGCACCTAATTCCCAGCAGGTTGTAAGGATCAAATGAGATATTTGTAAAGCACTTGTAGACATTTAAGCCTTTCATTAAGTCTCTTCTGCTTCCCCTCTGCCCTCTGCTCACTTTATCTCCGTCTTTGCCTGAGGGCAGGGGCTATATGTATTTTTTTTAAAAGCAGTCTAGTAGAGGGCATAGAGCACTAGGCTTTAAATCAGGATTAATTCCCTAGTTCAAATTAGGTCTCAAGCATTCATTGGTTATGTAACCTTGAGTAAGTCATCTCTCAGGCTGAGTTTCTTCAGCTGATAAATGAGGATAATATCTTCAGTACACAGGATTTTTGTGAGGGTTAAAGAAGGCTGTTAAATGCTGTACTTTAGGATTTCCCTCACCCCATTGTGGTATCATAAGCACCTAGCACAGCTTTGCATGTTGTTTATTAAAAGTCTTATTTAATTGCCTCATTTATAAAAGAAGTATGTGCTTCATTTACTGCTCAGGGTTGACTAATTGATAAAAAGCACTGTATACCCAAGCTTCAGATATTTACAATAATCTTATACATTCCACCCTCTCCTCCCACTCCAAACATTTTTTTAAATCTGAATTTACCTTACAGACAGCAATTTTTCTATCAAATATCTGTATGCTCCCTCCCCCCAAGCCTTTCAGAGATATTTCCCAAAGAGTACAGTGGGAATTTTGATATGGGACTGATGAGGAAGCTAATGGTTAGAGGTTAAAGGATTAGCTCAATGTCATCCAGTTAAGACAGGGACCACAAGCTGGGTCTCTTGTTTTCAATAGCCAAACTTTTCATCCTTAATACTTTCTCATTAAAAGTGCTATCTATGTAAAAAATTACTCCACTTGGATTCAGTCACAATGTCCTTGCAGACCTCCCCTCATTTCCATCTGAAGCAGGACTCAAATTCTTTTACAGGATTATGGGATACCCCTACAGTGATGTCATTAGGCCAGTGTATCACCCAGCTGTGCTAAAAAGTTCAGCTGTGGGACATAAAAATGCTGAATGGCTTCTAAAGAAGAGAGCAGAGACAAATCTGCTGACCTGGAATCTCTTCTGCATCAGCAAGGTAGCAGACATCGGGGAGCTGACTGACCCATCCCAGCTGATTCACAGAATCTGCAAGGTGATAGTGTTAAACTTTAAAGGTCTATAAAAATGTAACTTGAGTTGAATTCAATTCTATCCCTCTTTCTGCCCAGGTGAGCAACTCTCTTCTAAAACTATTTGCACCTGCTGAGAATAGAAGGCTCTTGCTCTGGTCTAACCTGTCCCACCTACTTTGATAACAAACCAGCCCCTCTTATTCTTACTACCCCAGATTGATATCCCAATGAATGGATCTCCAATGTGCCCTCATCTCCAACTTTCATTAGCCATAGCTGCTTTTTCCCATCTCTCTCCAGGTTCTTGTTATAATCTGCTCTTCCAGGATACTAGATATACCCGCCACAGACTCATTCTTTCATCCTGCCTCCTCCTATAGCCAGTAAGGCAGAGGCATTTTAAAGAAAGTTTTATCAAATCATCTTGAGGCAGACCTGAGAATCTGGGAAATTCATCTCAAGCATCCAGCTTTTACCATAGAGTCTGATGAAGAGTAGATAGACCCTTAAGAAAAGCTTGCTGGGGCAGCTAGGTGAGGCAGTGGATAGAGCACCAGTTTGACTATTAAGTATCAACACAGAAACTGTTGTGAACATATTGGGAATTTAAGTAAAATGAAGAAAAGAATAAATTATCATGATCTTAAGAAAATCTTGCCATCAACTTCAACAGGCTTGACTTCTCAAGACAAGCCCCTTCACCTTTCAGTCTATTTGTTCATCTATGAATTGAGATTAATAATGAGAAATTATGTGTAATATTACAGAAATGTGAGATCATATTGACAGAGCCAAGATTTAAAACCCAGGTTGTTCCTGACTCCCCAATTCAGGGTTTCTTCCACTACTCCAAGCTGTTGCCCTTGAGGAGTAACAGCTCAGAAATTAAGGACTCTATTTGATCAAGTCTATAATGTACTAGGTACAAAAAAGAATAAGGCAGGCAGTACCATCTAATTTTGGAGACTTCTATAGATAAACTGGATCATTCTGTACTCTCTGGACCTGTGCATCTGCTAGATGCTCTATAGACCCAATGCACTAGCCCATGTTGCCCAGCAACCACTACCATCATGCATAGGGATTGTACAGTCTCCATTGCCAAGGTAGGAAAAGCCTGAGTGCCCCAATGTGAACCACATGAACCTGTCTGGCTCCAACCTGAAGTAGGTCAGATTTCAGATAAGTCTATGGTTTTCCTGTAAAATGATGAAACTCTCCTCTATACTTAATGAGAAACAGACTCCTCCCTTACCCAGGGACATAAAGCCAGGGATAGCACAAAGCATCTGCCTGAGTCCTGACCTTTCCATTTTTACAGATTCCATCCTGGTCATCACACCTTTCTAAACCACTCTCCTGACCACTCTCCAATTGTCTGCTGTCGATTCAAGAATCATTCGGTCCTACCCTTGCCTGCCCAAGGAATAGTAACTCCTTAGATTTCAACAAAAAAAAAAAATCCAGTGCTGTGCCTGACCCTTCTCCTGCTCCCTCCTTCAAAATGAGATTAACTCCCTTCATATCTAACATCTTTCTATACTAGCCCACAATTTCTGTAGACAAGCCCCCTCAAGTATTTATACACATGGCTCAACCTGAATGTTCCACACACCTAACCCAACTGTAAACACCTAAGGATTACAACAAAATCTACTTCACAGTACTAAGGACAGAGCTCATAATATAGCAGTACTTAAGGCATTGCTGATATTACTACAATATACTGCTCACTCTTAGCTAGCAAGAAGCAAGTTGGAGCCCAAAAACCGACTATGCTCCTCTTAGGGTTGGAAAATCATTAAGTCACAAGCATGAAAGGACTTCCAAAGTTATTTGGTCCAGCCTCCTGCATCCAAGCAGTTTTCAAATTGACCCCAAACTAAAAACCATTTATTTGATGTTCATTTTAATCATTAAGAGAGTTCAACTTCTCACCTGCTCTCAGGATCATTAAGGCAACAGGGTTTGAAATGGCAAGCAAGAAGTAATGCTTCATGACCCCTCTCTGAACCTTCTCTTAGCCACCAAAAGTTCCCCTTAGGTGTCAGGGCCAAAAGAGGAGCAATCAATAAGGAGGCAACCCAGGAAGTTATCACAGAGTACTTTACACAAAGTACAAACAAATTAGGGGCAAAGAACAACAAATAAAGAGGTGTGGTTCAGAGAAAGGAAATCACACCATAAAAGGAGGAAGGGTACAGGATAAGCAACTTCTGTCAGGATGGATGTTTTATTTCAACAGACATTTTTGTTTTTGTTTAAAAAACAAAAACAAAAGAATCAAAAACAAAAACAAAAAAATCAGAAACAAAATTCAGAATTCAATCAGTCGTCTCATCCTATTAGGGAGCCAAAGTTCCCAACCTAGAATTCAACAGTTGTTTCTAGAAGAGTCACTCGGGAGTCTCTGTTGGCCCCAAGAGATATGGAAGCTGCATTTTCTAAGTTTTATTAAGAAAATGAAATCCAATGTGTTCCTTCTTAAGGAAGTGATGGCTGGGGCCCTAGGGAAGAAGGTCCTGGACTTGGAGCTGCTGGGGCTCCCAAAGGTGTTAGCTGGGAAGGGCAAGACCAGGCCATCTGGTACTGGGTAAAGGGAAAGATGGGATCCATGAGGAAATCAGTTCCAGAAGGCTAGAATCCATATTTGGCTTGGGTCTGCCGACGGCTGAGTTTATTTTCTGACCAGGTGTTCTTCAGCTCCAACTCTCGCTCTTTAGCCTAAAGAGTCAAGAAGAAAATTTTAGGAAAAGTTTCAATAAACTAAAAATTTTCCTTCTTCCCCTGGGAGATATCTAATCCCACATTTCCCCACTGTGATAACTAGTCAAACTCTAGTTGTCTACCTGCCCAAGTAGATGGGCAAGTCATACAATGTTTTCTGGGTAGGGGTGGTGAAATGGTTATGGAGGGCAAGTAAACCTTAAAAGTCTAGCTAAATGTTAATTATGACTAATCCTAACAATGCTGAGTAGGTATTTACTTTCCCCGTTTGTCCTGACTCAACCACTCCCCTGCTTCCTTCTAGAAATGAATAGATCACTCACCCATAAGACTTTCTCTCTCAAAAAAAAAAAAAAGGCAAAGGTCTGACTCTTACTATTTCTGGAAACAAGTGACAGAATTTTGTTTTTTGTTTAAGAGACAAGCTTCTCATTCAGTTATGAATTATGTGCCTACTGAAATTCTAGAGCAGCTTATTGTCCATAATGGTTTCAGGGATAAGATTAACTATAAGGATTACACAGAAGGATTACTGAATTGGGGAAGGTGAAAAATGAAAAATATTTGCTATGTATATTTTGCCTGATTATAAGCTACTCAAGGAGATCACATCCGACATTTCTGCCTCCTCTACAATGCCTAGCATAAAGCCTGATATGCTATATAAAGAACCTAACACATTAAAGGTATATGATATGATATAAAATTTAAGATTTGCAAAACATTTTATATATATATATGTATATATATATATATATACATATATATATATATATAAAATCTCATTTGTGATCTCAACTTGAAAGATAGGTGGAAAAAATAGGAGAGATCTAAGTTCAAACTTAAAAGTGTGATGGCCTCTCCTGGACAAGTCATTTAGCCCTTATAATTTTTTTGTATAAAGTGGATAAATTTAAGTGGAGAAAATACTTATACTACCTTTAAAGGGATATTTTCAAAGGAAAAAATACAACCTTAAAGTTAGATATAATTGAGCTAATCCACAGGCATTCAAATGTTCAAGAGTTGATACATCAAGTCACATTCAAAACAAAATCCAAGACATTTAAAAAAACACACAAATGTGGGATGATTTGGTTTATCATATTTACCTGTTATTGTTTCACTCTAGTCCTGAAGTGACAAGAGTGCTAATCATATATATATAATTCACTTTTGATACACTAGATATGCTTCTGAAAATTTAGATTCAAACAGATTTTTAGGAAATAAATTTAGGAAGAGGAGTCTATCAGTTTAAGGAATCCTATGAGAAAACCTCTTAGAAAATGGCTTGCTTAAAACAAGACACATTACCTCTTCTGGAGGTTAAAAATGGGGTGATAATTCCAAAGGAAACTATTGCCACCTAGTGGCCAAGATGAAAATTAATCCAAAATTAAGCCAAAAATTTCCTCTGAATGTGCAACTCCCATAACTACAATCCAGAAATTAATGGTCACATTTCATGCAATTTCCCTCCACAGAACTGGATCTCAGGCTTCAAAATGTGACCAAAGGCTGAGTAGGGAGGCTGGGTCCTTGCCCTAGCTCACCTGATGAATCAGATAAGTGATTTGGTGTTTTCGCCTCTGCTGGCCTGTTGGCTGCTCACCTTTCTTCTGTAAAGTAAAGAAACAAACTGTCAATCTAAGAAGGCAAATCTGTCCAAAGATTGGGTTGGTGGTTAGGAAAGTAAAGAGAAAAAATTAGGAAAAGTAAAGAGAAAAAATTCCAGACACTTGATAGATGATGTGATTGTAGCTCCTGGGAAGAAAATTAGCTGAAAACCCTCATCTAAAGATATTTATTTTAAAAAATGAAGAAATTAGAATACTCAAAAGAAAATTCAGGCTCATGAAGCAGACTTGCTGGAGATGTCAAGATTGTACTGCTATTAAGTTAGGCTTCTTGAAGACAGACTTAACTTAAATGTTGTCTTGGATAGTCTTCCTTACCAAACTCTTTACCTGCCTGGACTTATTTCCAACTCAAAGTAACTTCAGCAGTGGATCTTTTCTCCTCTGCCATCCATTCCCTGAGTCATAGACCTGGAAGATTCTCTTGCTCTCTGGCTCACTAGGCT
The DNA here is from genome assembly GCF_037893015.1 of Macrotis lagotis. Taxonomy (NCBI): domain Eukaryota; kingdom Metazoa; phylum Chordata; class Mammalia; order Peramelemorphia; family Peramelidae; genus Macrotis; species Macrotis lagotis. Next base: position 162,898,580 of record NC_133659.1, read on the forward strand.
CTCTCATTATTCAATCTGCCCCCAAAATTGCCCCTCTTTTTGGAAGTCTCTCCAGTTCTGGCATATGAAAGCCAAAAATTTCTCTGAATGTGCCAACTCCCACAACTACAGCTCCTCTGCTCAACCCACCTCCATATCTTCAAGGGGTCCAACTCAGGGGGCTTCTTCCTACTTACTAATGAAGCTTCATATAAATAATAACAAAACTGGATATGGCAATAAAGTCACTGAGGGCAGAAAATGGTAGCTTCTTCTGTATATTGTAAACAATAATAATATCCTTTCATTATAAAAATACTGCTGACCTACCATCATTGGATGTGACTTTTTTATTTTCGGTAAATGATGGTGGATTTATGATGTTCTAACTACACTCTTGCTTGATATGACCTAAGGCATTCAAATGCAAGACAAATGTTTATGGCTAAAGTGATCATCTATCTGTGCCCTTTCTCTGTTATATCCAATTTATTTACAGCTTGCTTATCTGCAGTAGTTTGTGTATTGACCTCTCCATTAGATTGTGGGGTCCTTGAAAGCATGGATGATCTTTAGCCTTTCTTTGAATCCTCAGACTTAGCACGAAGACTGGAACATAGTAGGTCCTTAATAAATGTTTCCTAATGTCCTCATGGAACTAAATCAACACAAACTAGAGGGAAATAAAGCTTAAGGCCTTGCTCTCATCCCTGCTGCGCTGATGCAGAGCTGCTAATATTTTTGCTTTTCCATGCTAGATCATAAAGGTCTAGACTTGATGCTACACATGTGGGGTACAAGATCAACCTTACTCCTACTGATAAAAACTGGCATATAGACATTGCTGTGCTGAGGTTAAGGGGACAAGGTCACACACATCTTGCTTCCACAATGGAGGAAAGATAAGGATAAGGATATCAGGAAAAGGGACAGATACACACAACTCAGCAACTTCACTACTGTGACCACATTTAAAGGGAACCCCTGTTATTTTCTGATTCCACAGGGTAGAAAGAAGGATGTGAGTGTGGGCTGAGGGATATTTGGGGAAGAACTGAAAATTAGAACATCTTCCTACAGCCATGACCTAAGGTTGGGAAATACTGCTCTCTTAACAAGAGACTGCATTTGAACACGAGTTCAAATATTTCATCTAGGCATTATCACTATTATAGTTCTTTTCACAATTCTTTCTATAGTATTAAAGGTAAAGCTCTGTTAAAACAAGGGAACACCTAGGAACAGGAAACATTCCTGAAATTATTTTCCAATACCCCAAAGATATCAAATAAATATATATAAAGACCCATATTTATATACATAAAAAGTTCATTTTGTAGTAGCAAAGAACTAGAAGCAATGGGAATGTCTACAAATTGGAGAAGGACCAAGAAAAATGTGGCAAATAAATATAATAGAATAGCATTTTACCATAAAAAGTTATGAAAAGGATGATTTCCTGGAATAATTTTTTGTATTTGTAAGGCAATGAGGTTAAGTGACTTGCCCAAGGTCACACAGCTAAGTAATTATTAAGTGTCTGAGGCCACATTTGAACTCAGGTCATCCTGACTCCAGGGACAGTGCTCATTGCGCCATCTAGCTGCCCCCTCCTGGAATAATTTAAACAGGTACACATGAAATAAGCAGTGAGAACAATTTATACAACAATATAAAGAAAAAAACTTGGAAGAACTTAGGATCTCTGATCAATGTGATCATTAGCTAAGATTTCTGAAAATCCCTAAGCATGCTACCCAACTTCTGACAGAAAAGTGATCAATTCAAACAAGATATAGAATGAAACAGTTTTGGACTTGGTCCATGTGCTCTAATAGTTATAACTATGCATACTTGTATGAGTTTTGCATTTTTCCCCCCCAATGGGAGTTGGAGGGAGGCAGAAAAGGACTTTTTTGTTTCCAAAAGCTCCAAAGCACCAAACCATCTCACTCTACCTTGCTGAATGACTTCATGGTTTTTTCTTCTGTCAAGGACTTGGTCATCCACTGCTGGGCCCCGCTGAGCTGGTCATCCCCTTTGATCTCCACAAAGTTAATCTCCTCCCTTCCCCGATTCCTCTTGCCCTGAAGGCGCTTGAACTAAGAAAGAGTATAAATTAGAAAAGTCACAAGTAGCCTATAAAGCAGGTTGAGACAAAGGATGATATAGGATAATTTGGATCATTTGGATTCTCATTGAATTTTGTGAGCTCCCAATGTTACTTGAAATGTTGCTTCTACATAATACAAATTGAGTCAGAACATCACATACTAACATTATTTATATTTTATTGTATTTTTGTCAGCTATTAAGCTACTTCTCCTTCTTTCAATTTCATCTGAAGTGCTACCTACTTAAGGAAGTTCTCCTAGATACAGTACAAGGATAGTTGAGAGTTACATACTACCATCTGAAGGTATGCACAGGGTCAGTTGCACTTAATTTATTGTCAAGTTTTTTTTTACTTAGTCTTACTAAACCAAGTTATCACACAAAGATATTCAGGAGAGAGGGAAGAGATATTGAATTGAGTAAGGGTTGTGAAAGAAAAGGTTTGCAAAAGAAATTTGGCAAAGAATTGCAGGAAATTTGGTTATGATTTTTATAACTACTATTTGTTGTCCTTCCTGGAAAGATATCAGTTACCTACATAAATACAAGTTACCCACTAAAGGCATGAAGGGGAGTTTTTGAGTAGGGGGCAGACAAATAGCACAAATTACCAAAAACCTCAGTTGGATACAAATATGTAATCCAAACATCAGTGAGACACTAAGACTACTACTTTTGAAAAGGGAATTATTTGGATATAATCATAATAAAAATAATGATAATGATGGTAACATTGGAAAGGATGAGCATCTAACTCAATGAAGCAAATAGAGGAACTTTAGATATGAAAAGATAAAGGAGAGAAGATAATTTAAAAAAAAACTTCTATACAAAGAAGTAATTTAGTTTCCACAGTCCCAGAAATTTCACAGCTATTCCCAAAGAGTCACAACTGCCTTGGGTGAGAAACCTTGTATTGAGTACTTCAAGATGAACTCTGCCTTACCCCCCAAGTAACAGTTTGGCAAAGTGCTTAGAAATTCATCACTAGAGATTGGTCACTAATGGATTTTTTTTTTTTTGCAACAGTAACATAAAACAGTTCACTACAAGAGCTCGGAGAGGTTGTCATCTATTTTTGGAGAGAGGATAAATATCAATAAATTATGGGTCTTTTTAATGACAGTATTAAATGCTAGGGCTATGAAAAGACCTTCATTATAAATACCCTGAATATGGACTTCAAGATCATGAAATTTAGATTCCTTCATATGTATTAGAGAAAGCTTCCTGAAGGAAATAGCACAACAAATGGCCTAAAAAACACAGCTTGGGAGAATATACTTCTGAGAAACAAATCAACTAAAAAATAAAAAATCTTTTTTTAGTATCTGTTCTGACCCCATGAATGGGATCTTTCAGTCAAAATTAATAAAAGTAGTATGCTAACTTACCGCTTCATCATCAATGAAGGAGGCATCTGGAGTAATCTCCTGGGGGGGAGCTAAGGCTGGATCAGACTCAGAGTAGTAGCCACCACTGTAGTAATCCTAAAGCCAGAATAAAACCAACTTAATTCAAACATTTATTAAGCACTGAAAAGCACCACACCAAGCATTTGGATACAATGAAATAACAGGACACCAACTTTTACTTCTAACTGGGGTAGGTGAGGGAGAAAGATAAAACATATATACAAATAACTAATAATGCAATGGGAAGGAGAGATCTCAGCAAAGCACTCTGGAAAAGTCAGAGAAAGAGAGAGAAAGTTGTATACTAAGGGAAGGTCTATAAGGCATTTCAAGGGGAAAACAGTAAATAATGATACTCAAGTACTCGGAAACAACTTGTTGTATAACTTAAATTTATTATATTCCTTTAAATTTCTATGAAGGAACCAATAAATTTTGGGGAAAATGAATTAAAGACTACCTTATTTTATTTTTACCATATTTTCAAAGGATATCAGGCTGACAGGAACTCAAGTTATCCAGACCAGTGAGGTCAAATTCAAAAAGAAAAAAGGGGCAAGGGAGTTGACTAAACTATATATTAAGGATCCCTGCTGGCCACAAATTGAGTCAGAACATCACATACTAACATTATTTATATTTTATTGTGGCCACAAATTGAGTCAGAACATCACATACTAACATTATTTATATTTTATTGTATTTTTGGCTGCACAGTGTTTTAGGGCTGCATGTCTGACACGTGATACAGTCAAGTGAAACTTACAAGTGAAAAAATAAGAGTCACAGTGTGGTCAAATGTTTTATTCAACATCACACAGATAGAAACTGAGCAAGATCCAAATCCAGTGCTTTTTTCCACTATACCATCCTCATAAATAACCATCAACTACTAAGCTCCTAAGAAATAGAAAATGTCATCAGATAAATATCAAGGATTTTCAGAATCGGAAGGGACTTCAGAGGCTGTCTAGTTCAATCCACGCCTAGAAATTAATTAATCCCTACTGTGACACCTGACAAGTGATCATCGAAGCTCTAATGGAAGACCTCCAATAAGTACAGGTAACTCACTACCTCTGAAGTAGCCCATTCTGCTTACTGAAAGTTCTAAAATTAGTAAAAAAAAAAAATTTTTTTTTACATTAAAGCTAAAACTGCCTCTTTATTCTTTCTATCAACTGTTCCTAATTCTGTCCTCTGAAATCACTTTAATCCTTTTACATTGTCAGGCCTTCAAATACCTGAAGAGAGCTATCATGTCCTCCCTGAACCCTCTCTTCTTCAAACTAAATAACTGCAGTTCCTTTAAAAGATTCTCGTTTGTAATGGTCTCAAATCTTTGTTGCCTCCCCTAGATATTGGCTGTGGCCTGATCCGGGAAAGAGTACGTAGGCACTACCTATCCCCATCCTGGTCCTGGACACTAGGAATTTACTAATATAATATAGTTCAAGATTACATTTGCTTTTCTGGTAGCCATAGCAAACTATCAACTCATATTGAATCTAAAATCCATTAAAACCTCCAGATCATTTTTCATGACAAATTATTAACTCTGTCTTTGAAATCCAGCATTTATGAAGTTAATTCTTATTTAATTCAGTTGAAATTTCTAGTCTAAAAAATTTTTTTGGATCCTATCAAATGGCATCACTAATCTCAACAATGTATTATCTAAAAAGCATACCATCTCCCTTTTGTAGTTTGCATTCCCTAGTACCTAGTAAGGTACCTATCACATAGTAGATACTTATTACATGCTTATTGATTGATTAATCTGTCTTTATCCAACTCTGTCACAAATGTTAACAGCACAGGTCAAAACAAAAGTCCCTAGAAGCTTCCATTGGAGAAGACTACCTACCAAGTAGATATGAAATAATTAATGACTATTCTTGAGTGTAGCCATTCAATAAGTTCAATATCTACTAGATATACCTTCATCTAGCTTAGACCTCTCCATCTTTTATATAAGAATAGCATAAGATATTTTATGAAGTGCTTATTGTTATTTTTGATAAAGTCACAATGGCTTTTGTAATTCTCTTTTTTTCTAGATGTCCTCTAATCAAGTCTTTAATAATTCATTCTTGAATTTAAGTAATTTAAGTTCACTTGTCCAGAGTTTACAGACTTTATATCTTCCTTTTTCTTAAACTGAGACACTCTAAATCTGCAATAGCCTTTTTATTCTCATGATCTTTCAATCACAGAGACTCGTACAACACTTACTTAGGTCTTTCCTGGTCTCCTAGATTACTGTTTCCTCAGTTCTAATCATTAGATCACAGAAGTTGAAGACCAAAAGTTAGAAGACATGCTCAGAGAACCTGTCATTCTAAAAAAGCAGAGTAATCTAATACTCATTATTTTCCTTCTTTCTATGTTGTCTTGGGACAAGAGAATGATAAGAGGGTGACTCAGACATAAAGCAAGCCAATTTTTAGAAAACAAACCAATACTCTGGTTGTTCAGAATTGGTAAATCACAAAATCAGTTTTAAATATACCAAGAATCTATTATTTAGGCATAAAATTCCCTCCACTCTCAAAACAAAACTAGTCTCTATTTTAGCGGATTTGTTTTGGGATTGCCTGAGATTTAGAGATGCTAAAGATTTGCTTCTGACTACCCAGTTATTAAGTGTTTTTGTTGTTCAGTCATTTCAGTTCTGTATGACTATGTGATATCTTTATTTGGGGATACTGGAGTAGTTTGCCATTTTCTCCTCCATCCATTTTATAAATGAAGAAACTGAGGCAACAGGGTTAAGTGACTTGCTCAGAGTCACATAATCAATAAATATCTGAAACTGGATTTAAACTCAGGAAAATGAACTTCCTTAACTTAAAGTCTGACACCCTTGTATCACATAGCCATGCTATTATTACATGTAATAGGTTCAATTTGAAATTTGGCCCAGTCCTCTGAATACTTCCAACAAGTCATAGAGTTCAGTAATTCAATGGTTTCTTCATCAAGTAATGTATATCAAACTGATGCTATTCCACAAAAAAAAGAAAAGAGAAAGGAATCTTTCTGGTCTGACCAAGTTGAAGAATCAGTCTTTCTGTTCTCTCCTGCCCCTGGAGTTCTTTAACTCCTACTCTATTTCTGGCCCACATATTTCCTGGTCAAATATTCCAATTTAAACCAAGAACTAAATAGAAAATGAGGTTCAGTTAACATAGAAGTACATCTCATTATAAACAAATAAAAACCATGAAAAAATAAAATTGGTGGTTGATGCTTCTTCACTTTACAAAAGCATCTGCAATATAATGAATTTCACTAAGAAGCTTCCCTAATCCAACCAAAAAATAAAATTCCACTCATGCTTGACATAAAAAAGAATGCACCTATAAGTCAAGAATATATGGATTTAAGTCCTACCTCCAACACCTACTGGCAACTCTCTAGAAGAATTTTCTCATTTGGTCCCCTATACCAATAAACCTTAGGTCTAGGTTCCTATCCCTATTCTAAAGAAGTCATATTTTGAATGCAAAATTCTACTTAGTGCCCATTCTCAAGTCTTTTCCTATTAGTAAATAAGCTCCTTGAGGGCAGAGACTATCTTTCTTTTGTTTTTGTAATCTCAACTCTTAGCACAAAGCTTGGCATAGCCCTCTTATTTCTTTGAACTTAAGTATAATCTCATTTTTCTTAGCATTCTTGAGAAAAGAGTGAATGGTATGACTATTGTACTCATCAAGCTATATGCTGCATCCAAGGTTTAAAAATTAAAATTTGACTGAAATGCAAACATCTTTTCAAATCTTTGGTAACTTGAAATTTAATTCCTGATCTTCCACAACATCAGAGCATTATTCTATTATTCTATTCAGAATCTATCCAGAAACCAGAAACCATTCTTAAAATTTAAGCATACCACTTCAGCCTTCCTCTCCAACCCCACTTTCACATGCACTAACTTACCAGTTGGTGCCAGGCTGACTTCCACTCCTGAATAATTTCTGGAGTTCTGCCTATTTGCCTTTATTTTGTCCATATTTTAGTAGTGTATCCATCTCTCTTATTTGTCTGGGAACTAAAAAGCAAGGAATCTATCTTTGACTCTAGATCTAACCCAACACGTTAGTATTGAGCTCTGTTTCTGAAGTTCTGGAAATAGAAAAAAGTTCATACATGGTACTTGCTAGTTATGAGACTTTAAAACATGGAGCAAATTTCAGTCAATATTACCCTAATTTTTTTTTTAGCCATACTTATTATGGTCTGATAAAAGCAGCCAAACAGATCCCAGAAAAGTTTAATTTAGTCAAAGTAACATAACACATCAGAGGAGGAATTTGATTACAAGGCTCGAATCTCTAATACACTATAATTATCGCAAGTCATTTCTTTATACTTTTCACCTACCTGATAGTAAACGCCAGTGGCATTAGCATCACCATATGTAGGGAACTGGTTGTAGGGCTGACTGCTGTAGTCTTCCCCAGGCTTAGGCACCCAAGGAGCCCCACTTGAGCCAGCCACCATCTTGAATTCAAGGGGAGCATTGGCCGCATCGTCCTGGAAGGTGGGATCTGGCTCTGTGCCTGGGGGTGGCTCTTCAGAAGCAGCAGGGACAGGGTAGGGGTATGGCTCAGCTCCAGGAGGCTCAGCCTTGTCTGGAAGGGAGAAGAAGTTCTCAGGGGCTACTTCCTCATCACTGTCATCCTCTTCTTGTGTGATCTGTTTTGTCACCTGTAGGGCAGCACTCTTGGCAGCTGCTTTGATGGCTGAGGGTGATGGGGTAGTGGTGGTGGCACCCACAATAGGGGCAGAGGAGGAAGTAGAAGAAGCAGATTTGGTCTTGGGGGTTGGTTTGGAGAGCTTGCTATCAGCAGAGCCATCAGTGGGTTTTCGGGAGAAAGCATAGGGCAGGAGCAATCGGTTAGTCTCTTTTGTGGTCAGGTTTTTGGGTTGGGGAAGCAAAGCTGATAAACCTGTCCCTTCACCAGATCCCTAGTGAGCCAGGAGAGAAATAGGACAAGTGAGACTTTGTATTTTCAGTCCATGATCATTATCAACCATAATAAGAAGTCCAACATAACAAAATGAACCATCCTTCATTGTTTGTTGCCCCAACATTAGGTCCCAATTCTAGCTTCTTCCAACTGTCAAGATTTTGGCAGATCCTATAAACAGGTCTTTTTTCTCTCTCAGGTCTCTCCCTAGTCCATTTTTTTCTGATCCAGCTCTACACTCCTCTCCCACTAAACGATTTTCTAGACTAATATTCTTATGTCTGAATTACATGCCCCTCAATCCCTCATCCAAGCCAAAACTGGATGACTACAGGAAACAACTGTCTTATCTGTATGCTACAGGTGCATTTCTTTTCTTTCCTTTCCATTAACTTGGGGAATACTCTCTTTCCCTAAAGAAGTTTCTTTAGACAAAAAGCTAAATAAAAGAGGTGCTCAATATGTCTTGATAGACAAAATACATTTTTTTCAAACCCAGTTGTGTGCTCAGAAGCTTATAAAGAGTTTGGTTATATTAAGTAAGTATTACCCATGGAAATGTCTTGAAATTTACTTTCCTGAGTGAGACTTTAATGTCAAAAAAAGGAATTTAAAATAAAATCATTGCCCAACCAAGTGATGATTGACTCTTCTAGGTCAAAAGTAACAGAAGTAACAGAAGAAGCAAATAGTCATTGCTTACTATTTATAATCATAGTGGCAAAAATTGGTCATTTCCCACATGGGCAGATGGTATTGTCAACACCAGTCCCAATCTTCATTATCACAATTCATTTCTCTCTTTTAATAGCTTTTGCAAGGCAATGGGGTTAAGTGGCTTGCCTAATTACCTAGCCTCATGGCTAGGTAATTATTAAGTGTCTGAGGCCAGATTTGAACTCAGGTACTCCTGACTCCAAGGCCAGTGTTCTATTCACTGCGCCACCTAGCCGCCCCCACAATTCATTTCTAAAAGGTTTTGTAGCACTTTTGTCACAATGCCCTGAAGGAGACATTGCATGTCCAATTATTCCCATTTTACAGATGAAGAACTTGTGACTAATCAAACAAGGACTAAACCCCAAATCTCCTGCCACCTAGGGTAGGATTCTTTAAGGGTCCATAGCATTGAAAGTTGTTATAGTCAATCCCACATCATCCATGTGTTCATACTGGGACCACTCACACAAATTCTTCCTCAAATGAAGTTCAGATTAATTTCTAAACCATGTTACTAAGAACACCCATATAATCTGGCATACATTAAGTGCTAAATGCTGGAAATAAGATAAAATGAAAATAGTCCCTGACCCCATATAAATTAAAGGTTACTAGTAAAAGGGAATTTTATAATATTTAATCAGTAAAATAAACGTAATTTGAAAAGGAGTTTCCAACAAGTAAGTGCCTATAGACTGGGAAATGCTGAAAAAACCATGGTTGAAATATAAATAGTCATGAATGTGGTACCTGAATAATACTGCACCATAAAAAATTATGAGTAATTTAGAAATATGGAAAGGCTTTCATGAACAGATAGAAAGCAAAGTAAACCAAAAGTTATGAATGACCACAATAACAAATAAAAGAGAACAGAATTTGGATTAAATGCATCTCAGGCCAGAGATTACTACTTATTTCCTCATCCTGGGTTGATGCCTAGACAGATTTTTTTTTTAACAACTATGGCTGCCTAGTTTTCTTCAATAATTTGGAATAAGATTGAGGATAGAAAGAGAGCCTACTAGGACAGTTCTTTGGTTATTTTTATCATTAGAGGTCACTTTATTCTATATCAGGCATCAACCCTTCACCAGCCCTTCTAAAAAATCTAACAGTTATCCATCCAAAAGAATACTTAAACAGGGAATTTCACTTCCTTATTTCTGAAGCTAATAAATTGTGGTATGCCAAACTGTACTTGGGATTGGGGAATTCTTGGGATCAGAATAAGCTGCAGTTCACATTTTCCTTGTGATTATCCCTAAAACACCTTAAATCAACCAAGAAAATAAAATGTTCAAAAGGCAAGGGGGTGATATGGGACTAGGGTCCAAGAGAAATTCTAGAAGTGTATATATAAAGTACAGAGGAGTCAAATGGAAAAGACAATTTAATCCATGGGAGCTGATGGGGTCAACAAATAAAAGAGTTAAAGAGAAAAAATGTTTGAGGACAGTCTTTGGACACATCTAACACAGGATTCAATATTATAAGTAGTATTCTATTTTGATTGTCCTCCCCCTTTGCAAAAGAGAAAGACATATATTCTCATTTCTTCTTTGGAGCTAATCAGCATTTAGTTCTGATTTTTGTGGTAGTGGTTCTTTGTATCTTCTACTGTTTTATGGTATTTACCTGATTCTGCTTATCCCACTTTATGCCAGTTCAAGTCTTCCCATACTTCTCTATTTTCTTCATATTTTTCTTATAATATAGCATCTGTAATTGGATTAATCTAAGCTTGATTTTATCACATTCACATACCAAAATTTGTTTAGCCATATTTCAATGAACGGGCATCTATTTTGTTTCCAATTCTTTATTATTACAAAAAGTGCTATTAAGACTGTATTAGTCTGGTGGGGCAGCTAGGTGGCGCAGTGGATAGAGCACTGGCCCTGGAGTCAGGAGTAGCCGAGTTCAAATCCAGCCTCAGACACTTAACAATTACCTTAGCTGTGTGGCCTTGGGCAAACCACTTAACCCCATTGCCTTGCAAAAAAAAAAAAAAAGAATATATTAATCTGGGATCTTTCTATCTTTGATTTTGGTAGATATGCCTATCTATGGGATTTCAAGCTCAAAGGAATAGCCACTTCAATCACTTTCCTAGCATAATTACAACTTTCTTTCCAGGAAGGTTATACCAATTCACAGCTCTATCAACAGTGTATTTGTGTCTGTCCTTCCAATATATTTCCATCTTTTTTCATCTTCAGAAATTTGCCAGATAAGGGTTTCTTTGACTTATATTTCTCTTATTTTTGCTGACTTGAAACAATCTTTCATATATATGGTTAGGTTTGAAATTATTTTAGTTTATATTCTTTGACTACCTATCCATTAGGGACAGATAAACACACACATATATCCAACACTTGTTAGATCACAATATATTTCTTGAAGATCAAACATTTATCAGAAATATTTGATAGTAAAGGGTTTTAAATGCCAAACTGAGGAATCTATATTTTATCTTAAAGACAAATTAAAAAAACCCAAGGGGGCAAATCTTTGCTAGAGAAAGATTTTTTTTTAACAATTATTTATGAAGGGTGAATTTTCAAAGAAAAAAAGACTCACTTATACAAAAATATTTATAGCTGTTCTTTTTTGTAGTGGCAAGAAACTAGAAACTAGAAAAAGGGGGATGACTATCAACTGGGGAATTGCCAAATAATTTGTGGTATTCAGAGGTAATTGAATACTACTGTGCCTTAAAAAATGACAAAAGATATAGTTTCAGACATAGAGAGATCTGTAAACAGAATGGGTACAGTCTGGAAATCAGTTTCTATAATAACAGCATTGTAAAAAACAAACAATGAGAGACTTAAGAACTCTAATTCAATGATCAATCATGATTTTGGTGGAACAGTGATAAAGTATACAAACCACTTCCTAAAAGTGAAGTGACGAATTCAAGAATGAGATATTTTTTGGACATTACTAGGATGGAAATATATATTTTTTTAACCATGTTTATGTGCATTATTTGATACAAAGGCTTTGTCTTTTTTTGCAAGAGGGGAGGCATTGCTAAAGACTGTTACCAAAGTAAAAAAGTCATTAAAACATTTTTAAAATGCACAAAAGAGAAGAACAGTAAGAAAGATGAATAAGAACAACAGCTCTGAAAATAATGTTGTCTTTGTTGTATACTGGGAAGAAGTTGTACGTAACACTCAGCTTTCTCTACAATTCAATTTTTGTGTTTTGTATGTGGAAAAAACATCAACTTATTTGACCTTTGTAGAGTTCAGAATTTTCAAATTAAATTTCTGAACTAGAATGAGCCATAAGCTGGCCTTCTCCATACTCAACTTCTCACCTGAAATCTAGCATTCTCTTCCACAAAAATTTGACTATTTCACATAGATTTGACATTTTTTTTGTTTTGTTTTGTTGGGGTTTTTTTGGCAAGGAAATGGGGTTAAGTGGTTTGCCCAAGGCCACACAGCTAGGTAAGTCTTAAGTGTCTGAGACCGGATTTGAACTCAGCTAACTCCTGACTCCAGGGTCCGTGCTCTATCCACTGCCACCACCTAGCCACCCCAATTTGACATTCTTTAAGCAAAAAACAGTTCATCTTTATGATTTAGGGTTAATAAAACAATTTTCTTATGATAACTTTCTAAAGTAGACAGTGTTAAGAAGTAACCCTGTCCACCTTCCTCACAGGCATTACTGAAATAAAATGATTTGCCCCATGGTCACACAGGCAATAGATTTCCAAGCTCTAATTTAAACCTGGATCTGCTGGCTCAAAATTCACGATTCTTTCCACTATATCAAACTGCTTTTGATAGAAAAGATTCAATCTGAAATTCCCAGGACATCATATACAGAAAAAGCACTTTTACCCAGCTGTATGACCTTGGACAAGTTACTTAACCCTACTGCCTTGCAAAAACTAAATTTAAAAAAAAAAAAGGCTTGGAGTACAGTACCAGGCACAAAACAAATTTTTATTTCCTCAAAATATTATGTTCAAAAAAAAGAGGAGTTAAGAAGGCTGAGAAACGTGTCAGGAGGTAATCAGGTTCAGCATCATCAGGAGGTGAAGCTAAAAGAGATCAGGAGATTGTGACTGTTCAGACCCCCCTAGTTTATGCTCATGAAGGCTACTTTCCTGTTTACCTTCTGCTCATAGTTATTTTCACGCCCTCAATAATTCTATTTACTTACAAAGGCTAGGTAGGCAAAAATTACAGTTTGGGATCCTACAAAAACTATTAATTAGTCTGGCAAAAGGTTCCTTCTCATAATAACCTGCTTCAGGAATTAAATCTTCAGGATATAAAGCTTGGCAGGCTATAAACATCATCATTCACCTGGTCGGCTCAGTTAAACATCAGAAGCCTGAAGCTATTAGCAATCTTTAAAAGGGCATTTGAGGATTTTGAGCTTCCTACCCCAAGGTTCCATACCAGAGACATCAGAGGTTGCCCTCCAGGCTCATCTCCCTCCTTAGCCAATGCTTGTGGGAGGACCTTACTGGCATTATCTCTTAAGACTTCCATGAAGCCTAGTTGGTTTCTGGGAAGCAGTCGGATGCAATGGAAAAAAGCAGTGGCACTGGAATGAGGGCATCCAGCTCTGATGACTATGAGCAAACCATTTTGCTTCTCTGGATCTCACTTTCCTCATTTGCAAAATAAGGGGAAAAAACCTGTAAAAATCCACCTCACCTAGTGTACATGTAAGGGCAGGAGGGGAATGGGAAGATATTGTAAACAAAGTGCAACAGAAATATGTTATGATATGCTCTGTATTTTAGATGGCTATACCAATTATTGTCCATGATATCCTGAAACTACTTCTAATTCTATTGAGGTCAATTCAACAGCCTGAGGCCTCCCCTTCTTCATTCTGATATTCCTGATCTATGAACAACATACAGTACAAGCCCATCCCTACCGTTTCCAAGAGCCCAAACACCCCACAGTGGAAAAATTCATTCTGTCAATTGATGAAAACGTGTAAGACAGAATGAAGATTCTCCATCCTCCCTCTCAAGCCTTGAGATCAGGAATTCAATTAGCTGAGCAGAGTCCTTGCCATTTGGGAGTCTGTGGAACATCATCACAAAAAGCCATTATCGAAATGTCTACTAATGTTAAACAATATAGAAAGAGAACTTCAGTCAACTCCTTTATTTTCCACATTCTGAAAGACAATAGTGGAATGAATAATCCAAAATTCATTTCTACTTGGTATGTTTTTATATTTACATTTGAATAATACCAGCAAATGATATTTATGTAGGGCTTTACAGATAAAATACCTTAGTTATTTTCACTTGACCACTTTGAGATAGATAATAGAAATAGCACTATTTTCCTTTCACAAAGGAAAACTCAGGTTGAAAAGTTATATGGCTGGCCTAAGCTTCACAGATAGTAAGCCACAGAACTGAAAACTGAGCCCAGATCCTCCAACTCTATTCCCATTGTTTGTTTCATAAGAATACAGGTACATACCTGCTCATGGGACAATACTTCATAACAAATAATGAAGTACTATTAACTCCAGAGGAGCTAAAAAAAAAAGTTGTTAGACTTTCCAGTTCCCCACACACTGCAGGCTTAATTCCTCCTGACTCAACCTTGTTCTGAACAGCAACATCTCTCAGAAGCAAATCAAAAAATCTGTAAATCTGCTGTCTGGCTCAGACATTCCCTTAGTGCAGTGTATGATTGAGCACATTTTGATTTAAAAAGTTTTTTACTAGCAGGAGCAAACAGACAATACCAACAAATATTGAGTACAACAGACTTAGACAAACACTTGTAACTAAAGTTTGGAGGAGAGGAATCAAGAATTGATAGACAATATACTTCCCCATTTCTCTCTTCTCTTCCTCTTTCCTATACCTCAGCCTTGGCTTTAGTCTAGGCTAAGTTACTTTATGACCTTAGCTTATCCACCTCTCTGAATTTGAGCTAATTCATTTATAAAATAGAAGGGTAAGGCTAAGTAAATCCTTAGAAAGTCTTTTCAATTTAATCTCATAGGGGAGACCAATTCACTTTTCATCATCTCTCAACTTTTGAGAACAGAAGCAAATGTCTATTTTATAGGACAAAAGGACAGAGAAAGGTTAGATAATTCCGTTAGATAATTCCAAACCACTGATAATCATTTCTATCTCTTCTTTCCACAAAATCTTTGGACCTGAACCTTATCTTATGAACTACAAGAATGGATTCTTTGCATTTTCTCTTTCTAGACCCCCAACTATTTATCATTGGTTGAAGGGATAAGGAATTGAAAAAGTGCCAAATCCAAAGAATAATAGAGAAGATGGAAGGGCAGCAACAAAGAACCTAAACAATCCATACAAAATAATCAGTTCTGCCCCAAACCAAGAGTTACTTGGAGCTGAATTGGGAAACTGCTGAACATGTGAAATGTGGTTAGATCTAGAATTTGGACTTCTAGGATAGAACATGAAGTAAGGAAGAACAAAATCATTTCATACTGATTAAACAATTACCTGAAGAACAGTTTTCTTCTTTGTAGGTTCATCTTCCTCTGAATCTGACTGAGAAAAAAAGAAATAGAATTAAGTTCCAGTTACTGGACCAACAGGAGAGAACTCACACATACGGAAAAAAACATAAATCATAGATTAAGAGAGTCCTCTTTTTTCTTCCCCTCTCTCAGCCTGTGAACAAGAGAAGGGCCTTCTCTCTTGTGAAAGGAATTAAAATTCAATTCAACAAACATTTATTAGGCATCTATTTTGTATGAAAACTGTCTCAGGTATTGGGAATACAAAAATGCATCTTTTCTAGTCAATCAATTCAATAAATAAAATTACTATATGAAAAGTGCTAGGCATTAAAGACAATCAAAAAATACAATTTCTGACTTGAAGAACTTAACATTCCACTTGGGGGAGAGAAGTAAAGTATGATAATAATAAGTATTATAAAGTATAATAATAAAAACACAAATAATAAAAAATTCCTAGGAAAATCTGAAAGATAAGCAGTTTTTTGGAGGGAGAACTGTGGGAAGAGTATCAACAAAAGCTTTGGAAAGAAATGGTGTCTAACTTGAGCCTTAAAAGAGAAGATGAATATTTACAAAAAGATAAACTACAGGATTAACAGAAGAGGAAATAATAAATAAGAAACCGTCAATAAACGCCCTAAGAAAAAGTCTACAGATTCAGTTGGATTTACGAGTTGATTCAACAAATATATAAGGAACAATTAATTTTAGTACTACATAAATTCCTTTTAAAAAATAGGAGTTGTAGCAAATTCCTTTTATGATACCAATATGGTATTGATATTTAAACCAGGAAGAGTCAAAAACAGATAAAGAAAATTATAGACCAAGCTCCCTAATGAACATTGATGCAAAAAAAATTTTAAATAAATTTTAGCAAAGAGATTGCAACAAGTCATTACTAGGATAATATATACCATGATCAGGTAAGATTTATACCAAGTAGGCAAGGATGGTTCAATTTCAGGTAAAACCTCAACATAATTGAATACATCAATAACAAAACCAAAAGAAATCATATAATTATCTCAACAGATGCTGGGAAAGCCTTTGAAAAAAAAAATACAACATCTATTCCTATTAAAAACGCTAGAGAGTATAGGAATAAATGGAGTTTTCGTTAAAATAATAAGCAGTATTTATCTAAAACCATCAAAAATATTTTATATAAAGATCAGGGGTGAGACAAGAATATGCCCATTATCACAACTACTATTCAAAACAGTATTAGAAATGTTAGCTTTAGCAATAAGAGAAGAAAAAGAACTTCAAGGAAGTAGAACTGGCAATGAGGAAGCAAAACTTTGCAGATGATATGATGGTATACTTAGAGAATCCATGAAAATCACCTTTAAAAACTACATGAAACAATTAACAGCTTCAACAAACCAGCAGGATATAAATCATAACCTAAATCATCAGCACTTCTATGTATGAACAACAAAGCCCACAAACAAGAAATAGAAAGAGAAACTATAGACAAAATAAAATACTTGGGAATCTAGGTCCCAAGATAACCCAAAAACCGTATAAACATAGCTACAAAATACTTTTCACACAAATAAAGTTTGATCTAAACAATTGGAAAAATATTAATTGCTCCTGGTTAGGCTGAGTAAATATAATAAAAATGACAATTCTATCCAAATTAAATCACTTGGTCAGTGCCATGCCAATTAAACTACCAAAAACTATTTCAGAGAGTAAAATTCAACTGGACCAACAAAAGGTCAAAAATATAGCTGGACCAGATCCAAAATTATACTATAATGCAGTAGTTATCAAAACTGCCTAGAACTGATTAAGAAACAGAGTAATGGACCTGTAGATTAGAATAAGTACAAGGGGGGGGGGGGCAGAGCCAAGATGGCAACAAGAGAGGATCCTGTCTTAGGCACTCTCTCATAAAACTTCTAAACTAAAGACTCTAACTAAATTTGAGAGACAGAACCCAGAGGGACCCATTGAGGCAGTTCTCCTACTCAAGGTAACCTGGAAAAGAGCATAAAGGCTCTGCTCCCTGGGGTTAGAGGGGCGGCTGCCAGAGGGTTGGCCGAAGAACTTCAGCCTCCTGGAGATTGAAGAAGGGGAAAATATGAGGGACTTAATGATGATGAACTGCATGTATTCCTGTATAGGAAAAAATGACACTGATAATACTCATATGAACCTTCTTAATTAACAGAGCATGTAGAAGATTTTATAGATGAAGCACAGGAGAAAGCTGAATTTGAAGATAAAATATGGTGTAAAAATGGAGTCAATAGAAAAAAAGGGAAATGTAATGGGAAAAAGAAAAGGGGGGGAATAGGCCAAGATATTTCATATAATAATATTTTTCTTTATTACAATGAGCTATTGCAATGATATGGAAGGGGGGAAGGCAAGGGAGAATGAGGGAATCTTCACTCTCATCAGAGGTGGCTAGGAGAGGAAACAGTATATATATATATATATATATATATATATATATATATATATACACACACACACACTCAATGGGGTATAGACATCTAGAGTAAGAAGGAGAGAAGGGGGACAGGGGGAAGGGGGGGTGAATGAAGGAGGAGAGGATGGACCATGGGGGGAGAGTGGTCAGATATAACATTTTCTTTTTTACTTGTTACGAGGGGCTGGGATTGGATGGCCTATCCGGGTCCATAGGGCCAGGTGGATGCTGAGTCTAAGGGGTGGTATGTGGGCTCGGGGCCAGGGCCGGGGATCTGTCTGCTGTGCCACTCAGCTACCCTACAGCAGAGACAGAGTGAAAGGAGAGAGAAAATATAGTACATGGTAGTGGAGAAATATGAAAGGAGGGAGTTGTGATCAGCAATGGCAATGGTAGAAAAATATGGAAGTAACTTTTGTGATGGACTTATCATAAAGAATGTGATCCACCCGCGACAGAGTTGGTGGTGTTGGAACAAAGACTGAAGCACATTTTTATATCATCATCATCATCATCATCATCATCATCATCATCATCATCATTATTTTGGGGCAGGGCAAATGGGGCTGGGTGGCCTGCCTGGAGCCGCATAGCAGGGTGATCATTGGGTGTCTGAGGCTGGATTTGGACCCAGGTGCTCCTGGCTCAAGGGCCAGTGCTCTACCACCCGGCTGCCCCTACTATTATTACTATTTTATTTTATTTTGGGTTTTTTCCTTTTTTTTTTTTTTTGGTTTTGGAAGGGCAGTGGGGTTGGGGTGGCTTGCATGTCACACAGCTGGGTGATTGTTGGGTGTACAGGGCCAGATATGGGCTCAGGTGCTCCTGGCTCCAGGGCTGGTGTTCTGTCCGCTGAGCCACCTGGCCATACCTACAATTATTACTATTATTTTTTTTAATTTTAATTTTTTTCTCTCCCCTTTACTTTATCGCTCAAGTGAGTCTATAATTTTTTGGGGGGAGGGGGTATTTTGTTTACTCTTAAACAAGAATATTTTATTAATGTATAAAAAAATTATTTGTACAAAATGAGAATAAATAAATATTAAATAAAGAAAAAAGAATAAGTACAAAAGAAACAGTAGTAAATGACTACAGTAACCTACTGACAAATCCAAAGACATTAACTTCTGGGACAGGAATTCATTATTTGACAAAAACTGGAAAATAATATGGCAAAAGCTAGGCAGAGATTCACTTCATACACCCAAATCAATAAAAGGTCAAAATGGGTAGAAGATTTAGACATAAGGGTGATACCATAGACCAATCAATAAATCAAGAAATACTCTAAGATCTATGGAAAGTGGAGAAATTTATGACCAAAGAAGAAATAGAGTACATTATAAATTGCAAAATGGATGATTTTGACAATATTAAAAAGTTTTTAGACTAACAAAACCAATATAACCAAGATTAAAAGGGAAACAAAAAGATGGGAAACAATTTTTATAGCTAAGGGTTCAATTCTAAAATATGTAGACAATTGAATCAAATTGTAAAGTAATAAGTCCTTCCCCAAATTCTAAATGGTCAGAGGATATGAAAAGCAGTTTTCAAAGAAAGAAATTAAAGCTATGTGTAGGGGCAGCTAGGTGGCACAGTGGATAGACCACCGGCCCTGGAGTCAGGAGTGCCTGAGTTCAAATCCTGCCTCAGACACTTAAGAATTACCTAGCTGTATGGCCTTGGGCAAGCCACTTAAACCCATCTGCCTTGCAAAAACCTTAAAAAAAAAAAAGCTATATGTAATCATATGAAAAGATGCTCCAAATCATTACTGATTAGGGAAATGCAAATTAAAATGACTATGAGGTACCCTTTTACACCTATGAGATTGGCTAAGATGACAAAAAGAGAAAATGATCAGTGTGGGAGAAGTTGTGGGAACATTGTGCACTCTTGGTGGAATGTCTGGAGAGCAAGAGAAAGAAAACCAGTCATGCTTTTTGATTCACCAAGTGTTATCTTTTAGGTCTACAGCCACAAGAAATAAAAAAAAAAGTCCGAAAAAAGTTTAAAAATATTTGCAGCAGTCCTTTTTGTAGGCAAAGAATTGGAAACCAAGAAGAGGCTCACCAGTTAGGGAAAGACTAAACAAGTTATGGTATATGAGTGTTATGGAGCACTACTATTCTATAAGAAATCATGAATGGTTAGACTTTAGAGAAGCATAGAAAAAACTGCATGAACTGATGCTGAGTGAAGGGAGCAGAATCAAGAGAACATTGTACACATTAACAACAACACTGTGAGTTGATCAACTATTCAGCTCCTAACAGTAGTTCATAGATCTAGGACAACCCTGGAAGACCTGTTACAGCAATGCCATCCACATCCAGAGGAAAAAAAGAAAAAAAAAACAATAAAAACCACAGAATCCAAATGGATATTATGTCCACTTTTAAAAACTTCTCTCACAAATGTACAACTTTTACCATTGATGCTGGGGAGTGGGAGGGGTTGGTGATAAAAAGAATTATAAATGTGCAAGTGGGGGGCGGCTAGGTGGCACAGTGGATAAAGCACCCGCCCTAGAGTCAGGAGTACCCGGGTTCAAATCCGGGGTCAGACACTTAATAATTACCTTAGCTGTGTGGCCTTGGGCAAGCCACTTAACCCCATTTGCCTTGCAAAAACCTAAAAAAAAAATGTGCAAGTAGATGAATGTTGAAAAGAACATAGATAAAAGATATGCAGCAGGCAATTGGAGATAATGTATTGAAGCTCAGTGAAGAAAGAGACTAGAAATACCAATTTTGGAATAATCTGCACATAAATAATAACTGAACCTATAGAAACAAATAAGCTCACCAAGAGAAATAGTAAAGTACAGAGAAAGAGAAAAGAGCCAAGTAAAGCCTGGTCCACACCCACATTTAGGAGGTGAGAGACTGAGTAGTGGGCTACAGGGAAGAGAGCCAAAATGGAGAGTAGAATACCTAGAACAAAATAGACATCAGGAGGGTGATGATCTTGACTTGCAAATGAATTGGATTTAAGGAAGGTAGAGATGTGCAAAGTCATCTGCCCCACTCTCTCCTATAGTCACAGGAGTCCAGTGGTAAGATGTGTATAGGTCAGGATGACTCTATTCCTTGCCACTCCCACGAGATGAACAGCTAATTTCTATCCTATCTTTAATAAATCTGCCCCAGAAAGAACAATGAAGACTGACCGACAACCTCATCCAGACAACTGAAACCACTTACAAAGGAAGAAAATATATTTGACCATAGAGGAAGATGGAATCCATAGGGATAAGTGGTATGTTAACTATTTTCCTATAGGGTATTAAAGGTTCAAAGCCATTAGAGAAATCTATCCTCCTTCAAGGTTTTTTTTTTTTAGTTTGTTTTTTTTTGCAAGGCAAATGGAGTTAAGTGGTTTGCCCAAGGCCACATGGCTAGGTAATTATTAGGTGTCTGACCCCGGATTTGAACCCGGGTACTCCTGACTCCAGGGCTGGTGCTTTATCCACTGCGCCACCTAGCCGCCCCCTTTTTTTAGGTTTTTGCAAGGCAATGAGGTTAAGCGGCTTGCCCAAGGCTACAACAGCTAGGTAATTATTAAGTGTCTGAGGTAAGATTTGAACTCAGGTCTTCCTTGCTCTATCCACTGGGCCACCTTAGCTGCCCCGCCCCTCAAGATTTGATCCCAAAACTCAGAAACACAGAGGTGTTAAAGATTCCCAGAGGGTCTTGGAGAGCAAGTTTGAAGATTTGCAATAAGTCACAAAATCATTCCCACAATCCCTCTTCCTAAAAAAGATGTGGTTCCACCACAGAATTCTTCAGAAAAGAGATTTTCAGGGAAACTTTCTATTATTTATGTACACTGGCATTCTTGGGCCTCACCCCTTTGCTTTGTTTTTTTTTTTTAGACTTTTCAAGGCAATGGGGCTTGCCCAAAGCCACACAGCTAGGTAATCATTAAGTGACTGAGGCTAGATTTGAACTCAGGTACTCTTGACCCAAAGCTGGTGCTCCATCCACTGAGCCACCTAGCTGCCCCTACCCCTTTGCTTTGAAGCAAGAATTATATTTCAGTTCATTTAATATTTCCTCACAATAGTAATCAGTACATAGTGGGTACTCAACAAATGCCACTGATTGATTATCTAACGCAACCAATTACTGGAATCTGCTTCTCTGAGCTAACTATAACTACATTCTCAACCAGTCACAGTCCTTTGGTTAATAGATTTTCATATTCTCAAGTTTTCCTTTCTACCAGACTTTCTTTTGGAATATTTCATAAACAAAGAATCAAACTTCAGATAGTCAATCTTTTGTATATATATTTTCCTCTCTGCCCCATTCCTACTGGTTCCAGGTTACCTTCAAAGATCTCTCATTTGGATGAGAAAAAAAGCTGTTTTTACCCCCACACACAAAGGAACATTCAAAGGCAAATTAACGTTAGAGATAACATTATACAGCTATAGATAATATATTCTTTTTTTCTAATTCTTATGACAAACAAAATTACTTACCACAAACTGTCCTCTGACTCAAAGAATTAAAATACATGTCAACAATGGAAAAAATATTTAGTTTGTCTTTAAATACTATTGTAATACCTATTACATAATTTATAAAAGCTTAAAAGTCATAGATTCTCACAGCTGGAAGGTACAATCAAAGGTCATCTATAAGTTAAACAAAATTCTGCATTTTATAACATACCTGATCTCATCAGAAAAGAACTGATCTGTAGAACAGATAAGAATAGTCAAAAGACTTAAAAATTATGTTACAAAAATACTGAGACAATAGTATAAGAAATTATCAAGGAAAATTGTCCTGAAGATCTACTAGAAGGAGGCAAAGTAGAATTAGAAAAAAATCCACTAATCACCACTGAAAAAGATTCCAGAAAGAAAAGAAAACTTAGAAGAATATCATAGGGGCGGCTAGGTGGCTCAGTGAATAGAGCACCGGCCTTGGAGTCAGGAGTAACTGGGTTCAAATCCGACCTCAGACACTTAATAAATACCTAGCTGTGTGGCCTTGGGCAAAGCCACTTAACCCCACTGCAAAAAAAAACCTAAAACAAAAAAAAAAACCTAATAGGAAGTAGAGGGAAGATATTGCAAGGAGTTATTCAGATATTTAAATAAAATACTGAAAGACTAAATGACAAGGTATGAGATAAAGAGAAATGGTAGAGGTATGACAATATATTTGTTCATTCTATACCCACTAAGTACAGGGCAAGAAGGAATGTCCTGAAGCAGATCAGATGTAATTTAAAAGTCAATGTATTCCTAGGAGCTGTGAGATACTGAAACCCATTTAAAGAGAAGTTGTAGACTGCCAATAATGTGTGAGACAGAAAACCATGTCAGTCAAAATTACAGAAAACTGACTAGGGCAAGGAGAAACTATCAGGTCCTTGTGGACAGTCTTTCTAGTCAACCTCAATCCTGACTTTAGTTCCAGCTGCCAAAAGTGACAAGAGACACATAGCCCAGATTGCAGAGCAAGAGAGGAAACAGACATTCTCCATTAAGCTGAGTCCAGTGGGATAAATGGATCTACCAGAGCCTCATTCTCCATGACCAGGCTTTCTTATCTTTCCAGGTCTGGCTCTTTAAGTCATTCTTTCCAAAAAGCAATCACCACTGACAGGGCAAAGAGCCAAAAAGGAAATAAGGGCTCAAGAACAGTTCCTAAGGGCTCCCAGCTATACTCCTCTATGCTGTTATCTCAATTAATGTATTCACCATATATTTTATTTTATTTTTATTTTTACCATTTGGTTTTAGGCATCTCCTGAAATCTATACCTTAATTCACCTACCTCAATCTAGGGTTTCTCTTCTATGTCTCTAATACTCATATTCTATTCTTTTCCATCTCTGGTATAGCTATTTCCTTTCTAATTTTCCCAACTGATTGTCAATCCACTTTCTGGTAGAGAGGAACTTTACAGAAACCCAAAGAATAGATAACCATTCAATTATTTCAGTTCATTAAAGGCTTGGCCTAGATAACCGAAATCTACAAAGAAAACAAACTCAACAAATCATTACAGTATGGTTATTTGCACTAATGAAGAAACTGAAGATCTAAATCCAAATAATCTCCAAACTCTTTATTTGCCTTTAGAATCAGTATGAATGACAAATAAGATATAAATATCTATGCATATACAAAGTACTAGATAAATATAATGTATGCAGGAGCATACATTATAAATAAAATAATATCAAAATAAATTTGTGTTTTCTAAGCACCCCAAAATTAAAGTCAAAGGAAATTAGACCAAAGACAGTACTACAATGAAGTAGAGAAAGCCGTGGAAAATTCACACATGAATAATAAGGTATTATTACAGGAACTGGATATGTTTGACCTGTAAAAGAAAAGGTAGAAAACTTCATGATATCTGTATTTATTTGAAGTATATGAAGGGCTGACATATAAAGGAATGATTAAATTCATCCTATTTGACCTCTGAGTGCAGAACTAGGAGTAAGGGATAAAAATTGCAAAGAGGAAAATTTAGGTTTGATATCTCAAAAAACTTCATAACAATTTTGTGTTCAAGTTGTTTTCAGTCACATCCAACCCCATTTGTAGTTTTCTTGGCAAAGAAAATAGAGTGGTTTGCTATTGCTTTCTCCAGCTCATTTTGCAAGTGAAGGACTAAAGAAATGAGAGTTTAAGTGACTTTAAGTGAGCTTTCCCCAGTTTGTTTTGCAAGTGAAAAAACTAAAGAAAAGAGTTTAAGTGATTTGCCCAGGGGGGCACACTAAGAAGCATCTGAGATCAGATGTGAAGTCTTTCAGATTCCAAGCCTGATATTTCATCCACTAGCTGCCATTCCTAACAATTCCTACTCAACAAGGAGCCATCCAGCTTCTGCTTAGAGCTTCAAGGGGGGGAAATTCCCCTCTGGGGAATGGAGGGGTGTGGGGGTCACATAAGGCTGCTCATCCCAACTTTTGGACAACTCTGGTAATTGGAAAGTTTTTTCTATTTTCAAGCCTAAATTGGCCTCTTTTTACTTTTGCCCAATTCACTGCTCCCTGTAGAACCAAACAGAACAAGTCTAATGCCTCTTTACATACCATCTTTTCAAATCTTTTAAAAGATCTCACCACTTCTTTTTTCTAAGTTAAAGATCCCTGAAGTCTTTCACCACCCTGAATCCCTTCCTCTAGTTGCTCTCCAACTTGGTATGTCCTTACTATGCAGAAGGCCAGAACTAAACAAACTAATACAGTGGTAGTTGATTAGGGCACAGTCCAGCAGGGCTAGCAGCTCAAGCAAATTATATTTTTTTAGCTGTCAAATCACTGACTCATAGAAATAATATTCCACTAAAACCCTCTGATCTTTTTCAGACAAACTGCTCACTAAACAGGCCTCCCCTAAGTGTACTTGTGAAGTTTTTTTAAGTCTGCTGTAAGATTTTACACTTATCTTTATTTAATTTCATTTGATTATATTCAGCCAAATGTTCCAGCCTATCAAATTAATTGTGCATCCAGACTATCAAGCAGCAAGTTAGCATTGGGTCATCTGTAAATATGGATGAGCAGGCTATCTGATAAAAATGTCAAACAGAACAAAGCACAGATCCCTGGGGCACTCCATTGAAGAACCCCTGACAAGTTGGCAAGGAACTATTACAGAGTCCAGTCATTTAGAGTTCCAAATCCATCTAATTATACTATCATGTAGTCCACATTTCTCCATCTTTTCCACAAAGGGTAATACTTTGCTAAAAAGTGAAATACCCCAGAAGCTTGCCCATATTTCTTCCCATCAATAAAGACCACCCTTTGCACAAGCCTCAGTTTTACATAAATCTAAAGCACTTATTCCACAGTATTGTTATCTATGTATCTTACAATCTAAAAGAGCATAAACTACACAAGAATAGGACCATATTGTAACTACAATAGTCCTCAATACAATAAATGTTTAGTGAATTTTGTTAAACTGAATTAAAATGATAGGATGTAATGAATACTATTGTAAAAAATAAAAAAAGACAGGTTCAGAGGAAACTGGAAAAACTTTTATAGACTGATAGAGTGAAATAGAAGAACTTATACAATAATATCAACAGTGCAAAGATAACTATGCAAGACTTAAGAATCATAATGAGACATACATTTTTGGACATGGATAAAGTAGAAATTGATTTTGCTTGACAATGCAAATATGTTCTGTGTTTATTATAAAGGATTATGGTTTTCTTTTTTTCTCTGAATGAGAAGGAAAATAAATGATATTTAAAAAATAAAATGCCCTATCCATACAGCTAGACCTTGGACAATTCACTGAAACCCCACTGCCTTAAATAAAAATTTAAAATAAAAGGAGGAAAATAAAATGAAAAAAAGAGACCACTAAATTTAAAGTGCAAAGGGAGATTGTTCTATCTCACCCTCATCAGAAATAGTAAAGTTAGGGCAGCTAGGTGGCACAGTGGATAGAGCACTGGTCCTGGAGTCAGGAGTACTTGAGTTCAAATCAGACCTCAGACATTTAAGAATTACCTAGCTGTGTGGCCTAGGGCAAGCCACTTAACCCCATTGCCTTGCAAAAAAAAAAAAAAAAAAGAAAAAGAAATACTAAAGTTAACAAGGAAAATAACAAATCCTGGAGGGGCTGTGGGGAAAAAAGATACATTAATGCACTATTGGTAGAGCTATAAATTAGTCCAGTCATTAATACAACTACTGGATCTGTAACTCAAAGAGGTCCAAGAAAAAAGAAAGGAACCCAAGTGCACAAATTGTTTATAGCAATTTAGAATGGAACCCCAAAAGTCACCTAGCAGGTCCATGCCCTGAAGACAGCAAAAAAGAAGGAAAGGTCTTTTTGTAATTGCAAAGAAATGAAAATTGAAGGGGCATTCATCAATACTGAATAGGTAAAAAAAAATTATGGTTCATGACCCTAATGATAAAAGACAATATTTCCGAGAAATCTTGACTCATCTGAACTGAGGTGAAGTGAAGAGAACCAGGAGAACAATTTATCCAATAACCATAGCATCATAAAGATAATCAGCTTTACAAGTTTTTGGAATTCTGATCACACACAACTGAAGAGAACTCATGATAGAACCAGCTACCTACCACCTGTCAGAAAGGTAATGCAGGGTGAGAAAAAATTTTTGGCGTTATCCAAGAGTGGAGTTTGTTTTGTGTGACTGTATATTTGTAAGAGGGATTTTGTTTTTCTTTCTTTCTCAAGAGAGAAGGGGAAAAGAGGATGAGTGGGAGAGGAAAAAAACATTTTTGTTCATTAAAAAATATAATTTAATTTAAAAAACTTTAAAAATAAAAAGTATTCAACTTAACAATCCATCATGATTCCAGAGGACTCATGAAGAAACATGTTATATTCCTCCTGACACAAAGAAGATTGCCCTACTGCAAATTGAGCAATTTTTTTTTCACAGACATGGAAAATGTAGAAATTTGTTTTGCTTGGTTAAACTTGCTTATAACAAGATCTTTGTTGGTTTCCCCCCTTTCTCTTCCAATAGGGGGAGAGTTGGAAGGAGAGGTGAATTTTGGTAAAAAATCCAGAGAGGCTTTACCTCTATGTTGGTTTGTGGATTTTATATACTTCCTACCCAGAATTACAAATACTTTTTCTAGTTTATAGTATATCACTGACTTCTCCATTTGTCACCCACATAAGCCCTTAATTTAGTCTGAGACTGAAGACTACAATAGTGGACACTGAGCAAAAGTAAGGGAATCTTTTTTTCTCATTCAAAGTCCCTCCCTTAGTTGGATGAAGCAAGCTCCTTAAGAGGTATCACAGAAAAAGTAAATCAGTCATTTCTGGCTGCTTTCAACTCCAACCTAATGGAAGACTTATCAGGCAGGATTTAATCCTGTGATCTCCTCCTTGAAGAGCACTCAGGAGAGGAACACCTGTGTTGTGTTAGTGGTCTCAAGTAAGACAGGGGGAGATAAAAAATTAGCAACGGGGAGAATTACATGTCAACTAGAGGACCGACCAGTCAGCAGGCAGGGGTCTGTTTGGTGGGCAGATCAGAGAGGGAGCTTCTGGGGCATCGCCAACCCCATTCTAAAACCCCAAACCTAGGAAGGGCAGGTAAGCCCAAGGTTCCAACAAGGAAAAAACCGCCGAGGCTGGGGGCTGCGGCATTGGAGCACCTCCGAGGGCTGCCAGACCCACCAGTCCTGGCCCTGTCCTCGGGAGAGAGGACACCTTCTCCCCGGGCACGTCTGTCCGTCTGTCTGGGAGGGGCAGGGAAGTGGGCAGAAGCCTCCTAGCGGAGTCCGGGGCCCGGGCACGGGGGGTGGCCCCGGGGATCCTGGCCAGGGCTCCGGGGCCCGGGCACGGGGGGGGTGGCCCCGGGGGTCCTGGCCAGGGCTCCGGGGCCCGGGCACGGGGGTGGCCCCGGGGGTCCTGGCCAGGGCTCCGGGGCCCGGGCACGGGGGTGGCCCCGGGGGCAGCGCGCCCAGGCTACTCACATCTCCGGGGTGCAGCTCGGGGGCCGCGATCCGCACCGGCTCCGTCGTCCTCTTCTTTGGCTTGGGGAGTCCCAGGGGGGGCCCGGCGCCGCCGAGCGGAGGGGGCAGGCTGAGGCCCGGGGCCCGCGGCAGGGGCAGCCCCAGCGCCAGCCCCTCCGCCACCCCCGCGGCCTCGGCCAGGCTGAGCCCCGGGGGGGGCGGGAACCCGCCCAGGCCGAAGGGCAGCGGCGGCGGGGGCTGCAGCCGGGGGTCTCCGGCGGGCGGCGGGGGCAGCAGCAGCGGCGGGGGGAAGGCCGGGGGCAGCAGCTGGGGGGGCGGGGGCAGCAGGGCAGGCCCCTTGGGAGGGGGCAGGGCGGCGAAGAGGCCCCCCAGGCCGGGGCCGGCGGCCGGGGCCGGGCCGGCCGCCTCCTCCTCGGGCTCCGCCTCGTCCGGCTCGCTCTCCTCGCTGCTGGCGTAGGCCACCAGAGACATGACGCTGTCCGCCCGCCTGTGGGGCGCCCTCGCCGGGAGGAGCGGCCTAATCGAGGCCGGGGCCGCGCAGAGGCCTAGCGGGCCCCACCGCGGGGCGGGGCGGAACAGGAGGCGGGGGCACCCGCCTGTCCCGCTCTGCGAGACCTAGCCCCGGCGGGAGCCCATAGCCGCGGTCGTGTTCCCACCGGACCAAAGCCTCCCCCTTGGCTGGGGCTCCCGGTCCCCGGCAGCTCCACACAGGTAATGGCCGCCGAGTCACTCCGCCTCCCGCTCGCTTCAGGGCTCTCGTACTACAGATCCCGGCGGCCACCTGGGCCGAAGTCCCCTTCGTCGCCTCCGGTGATTCGGCGCGGGGCACGGCGGGAGGTGGAGTCTGGAGGCGAGGGTTAGGCGGAAAGCCGAGCCCGCCTCCGCCGCGGGGAAACCTGGGGTGAGTAGTTTCCTGCGCCTTGGAGCCCCGGACAGGACTACAATTCCCAGAGAACATCGCAGCGATCGCTGTGTGAGAACGCCGGGAGCATCTCGGGACCTGTAGTACCCAGATGGGGGAAATTGCGGGTTCTGCAGCTTAGACTTGTGGGAAATTTGGTTAGCTCTGGGTAATTGTGCAGGGGAGCTAGGCAGGAAAGGGGTGCATGGGAATTGGGAGGACTCCGGAAGCTTATTTAAAGAGAGACTGACCAGGTTTCATTAAATGCTTTCTACTCTTGGCCAGGACTCTCTGGGCCTATTAGACCCCCCCCCCCCATAAGTACCAGAATTGGCTGCTGGCTTGGAGACTGGAATGAAATCCCGCTGTTGGTCCAAAAAGAAGTCAGACTACAAACTATTCCTTTATGATAATGAAATAATGAAAAATATGATTCTGGTCTGTCTTGTTCATCCTTTCCACCCCATCCCCCAATCTGATCTCAGCCCTCCTACTCAGACTTAAAACTGAGACTCCCCATGCCTGGCCATGGGTCGGCTTCCAGAGGTTCCTTCCCTCCACCCTGGAAAGGCATCAAAAATTAAAGTTTGCCTACAAATACCTCTTCATTCCTCTTCTCTGCTGCTGCTGTGCCAGGGAACTCCCTTCTTCTCCAGCCTGATCTTATTAACCCTGTGGCTTCCCAGGGCAATGATGTCTTCAAATAGGAGAACAAATTTTGGTGATGGAATACCATGGTTGGAAAAGGTCATTTAATTCAACTAATTACCAAGCAAAATATTATTCCTGTATGATATCTCTGACAATGCTTACCCAGCTTCTGCTTGAAAACGTTTAATCAAACAATTTTGGGATGAGTACTAAAAAGCTTTTCCTCTGAAAATACTTGGGAAGAATTGCAGTCTAGGAAGAAGTGCTGAGAATACTGGAAAACAATCCGGCAGAAACTGAACTTAAACCAGCATGTTATACTATATTCCAAAATAATGTTTGTCCTTCACTTTATTTCTTTTTCTTTTTTACGTTTTTGCAAGGCAAACACGGTTGAGTGGCTTGCCCAAGGCCACACAGCTAGGTAATTATTAAGTGTCTAAGACCAGATTTGAACCCAGGTACTCCTGACTCCAGAGCCTGTGCTTTATCGACTACACCACCTAGCCACCCCCTGTCCTTCACTTTCAAAGAAGACCACAACATCAGGGAGGTAATGCCAGGACAAGCATGTAAATTGGATTTGAGTGAAGGGCTGCTGTGCTAAGTCACCAGCCTCATTTTCTCCTCCAGAATCATCTGGGTCCAGTGGCCAGATATGGATCAGGACAACTGGAGATAGTCCTGGATGTGAGGGGTTAAGTGACTTGCCCTAGGTCATTCCATTAGTGAGTGTAAAGTGTCTGAGGCTGAATTCAACCTTCTGTTCTCCTGTCTCTAAGGCCAGTGCTCCATCCACTGCACTACCTACCTGACCTATATATTCCAAAATAAATTGAAAATGAATATAAGACCTGTTCATACCATAAAAGAATTTGAAGAGAAGTTGATCTTATACTTTTTACAACTAGGTAGGATATTAATCCTTAACCAAACAATAGAGGAAGATATATTGCAAAAGAATTCTAAAATTTAAAAAATTTTGATTACATAAAATTGGAAAGCCTTTGCAAATAACTAGCATTTATTGCATTTTTTCTATCTTCTCCAACTCTTTGTGACCCTAACTGAGGTTTTCTCGATAAAGATATTAGAGTGGTTTGTCATTTCCTTCTATATGAAGGAAACTGAGGCAAATACGGTTAAGTGATTAGCCTAGGGTCATATAACTAGTAAGTGTTTGAGACCAGATTGAACTCAGGAAGATATATCTTCCTGACTCTAGGCTCAGCTCTTTATTCACTGCATCACATAGCTGTTGTACCAGCATTTGTATAGCTCTTCAAATATATTATCTCTTATGATTTTCACAACAAATCTGAGAGTTGGAGCTGCTGTTCTCTTCATTTTACAGATGAGGAAACAGGGAGAGACAGGTTAAGTGATTTGCCCATGGTAATAGCTAATAAGTGTCAGAGGTGTGATTCATTTTTATCCTTCCAACCATCTAGCTGTAAACCTAAAACAAAATTAATGTATCTAGAATAGGGAAAGTCGGTAAATTTTTTAGATAATATTTTGGCTTCAACATACTCACTGTAGCTAACAAACATAAGACCAAAAGATCAAATGATATAAACAGTTCTCAAAAGAGTTGCAAATTATTAACAGTCATATAAAAGAATGAACCAAATTATTAATAAAAGAAAAATAAAAACAACATTTAACTGAGATTTGATTTCCTATCATGAAAACTGGCAGAGCTAACAAAATCTAGATTAGTCCAGGAGGGTTGTATTGGTGGAGCTACAAACTGAGCCATTCTGAAAAATCAGTTTGGAATTAAAATGACTAAAATATGCCTATGATCTGGTTGATGAAGTCAATGTATTTCAAGGAAGTACCTTGCCCCTAGGCAAGGATTCAGTAAATCCCCGATCCCAGGCACAAGGTAAACCCCAATAAATAAAACAATAAATCCCTACTCCAGCCTGAAAGGATTAAGTCTTTGGGTACTCACCTACTCTAACCCTATATTGAAATAGTGAAAACACTGAGTTGACCCCTACTGTTCCTAATTTCTCTTCTTTAAGTTGCTCACCCTCCTTATTTTGACTTATCCCTGATGGGGCTGCTGCTGCTGATCAGTCAACAATCCCAATTAATTTTCTTTCAACTGCTGCTTTATAGCCTTGAAATTGGCTTTACTGCTTCTCTCATAGCTTTTTGCTAAAATTTTCCTAAGAAACCTAGCCCATATTATTGTTCAATTTCCATGTTAACTTTAATATCTACCATAAATTATGAATAAACTTTCTTAGTCAAGAGTTGGTCTTTCTATGAATTCATGTATACATTCTTGAATTCTACCCTAGATCAAGCTAAAACGGGTTTTCTGTCATCACAAAGATTCTGCTGCTAGGTATTATTAAAAGTGAATACGTTTTAACATATTTTTATAGCTAATGACTTGAAATTCCTCTGTTTTGTAAATCTTCCTATTGAGCAGATTTAAATTCAGATCTTACTGACTCTAGGTCTAATGTTCTATCCAATAAGGCTACCTCCTAACTGTTATATATAATGATGTAAGTTTGACCTCAAAGAAGATAGGAGAAATCACTTCCATGAACTCCTTTGTAGAAGCAGGGTAATCACAGATATGAAACATTTCAGTAAATAGCCAATAAATATTATTATTTCCCCACATCTCAGGTTTGAAGTGCTAGAGGTTCAAAGAAAGGCAAAAGACAGTCTCTATTCCCAAAGAGCTGGCACTCCAACATGCAATATATATATATATATATATATATATATATATACACACACAAGATGAAATGGAGAAATTCAACAGGGGAAAGGTATTCAAGGGCATTATTAAAGGCTTCCTGTGTCAAATGGATTTTGTCATTGTTAGATGAAGAGAAGAGGATCATGACTACAGGAAGGTGATGCCATAACTTACAAAATGAATTAGATTTAAGTGAGGGAGGGCTGTGCAAAGTCATCAACCTCACTTTCTCCTTTGTAGCTACCTGGAGCCAAGGATAAGAAAGAGATCAGAATGACTGGAGTTGGTCCCAGATACTGTGGGAGATCTTGGTCTTTTTAAGATAAAAACTTTTACAGATTTCAATTTGACTTAAGCATACTCATTCAATGATTGAGGCTGGGCAAAGAATGGCCTCTTTTAACTATTCAGAAAAAAAATCTGAGGGGACAGCTAGGTGGAGCAGTAGATAGTGCATGGGCCCTGGAGTCAAAAAGATCGGAGTTCAAATCCAGCCTCAGACACTTAATAATTACCTAGTTGTATGACCTTGGCAAGTCACTTAACCCCCATTGCCTTGCAAAAAACAAACCCAAAAAATACAACAGTCTGGGAGGGGGATGACCCTTCTGGTTTCTGGTCAAAACAGAAACTGTTGCTATTCAAATTTACTCAGAGTCAGAGGAGCCTAAACAATAACCAGGTTGAGGCTTGTACTGGAACCTATTGTTGGTCAATCAAAGAGAATCATAGTGAATTGGCTTTAAGGCATGGTCTTTAAGAAATCTAATCTGTAAACCTGAAGATTTGATAGGATTATATCTTGTATTTAAAGGAAACCAGGAAGAAAATAGAAATGAAGAGAGAGAATTCTCTAGCATAGAGAATAGCCAGTAAAAATACATGGAGAAGGAAGATTGATTATTTTCCTCAAGGAACAGCAAAGTGGGTGGAGCACAAGGCAGTGGGGAAACTAAAGTATTAAGAAGACTGGAGAATGGGGAATGAATGGGGTGGAGAGGTAGTTATGAAAGGCTTTGAATGCAACTGAGAATTTTATATTTGATCCTGGAAGTGATAGTGAACCACTTGAGTTTATGGAATGGAGTGAATGGGGTAGAATTTATTGAGTGGAGATTGAGATAATCAGGCCTACACTTTAGGAAAATCACTTTGCTGAGTGGGAGATGGACAAGTTTAGAGAGAAACTTGTATCTGAGATGCCCACAGGAAGGCTATTACAATAGCACAAGCATGACATTATTAAATTCTGTACAAGATTGATGATAGTGTCACAGGAAAGAAGAGAGTATATTCAAAAGATATTATTAAGGTAAAATCATCAGGCCTTGTCCATAGATTGGAGGTGGGGATGGGGATGGAGAGAGTTAATAACTATGGATGATACCTAGGATTCAATCCTGAATAACTGGGAGGATAGTGGATGCACAAATGTTAGACAACATATTGATTGATTTTGCTGAATTCTTTTACTTTTTTTTCAAAAATTCTTTGTTATGAAAGTTGAGTTTGGGGAGAGAGAAAGAAAGAAAAGGGATGAGAAAATCTGGGTGATATGAAAACAAAAGATATCAAATAATTTAATTTAAATTTAATTGATTTACAAATCATTTTT
Organism: Macrotis lagotis; assembly: GCF_037893015.1. Lineage (NCBI taxonomy): Eukaryota > Metazoa > Chordata > Mammalia > Peramelemorphia > Peramelidae > Macrotis > Macrotis lagotis. Next base: position 162,933,136 of record NC_133659.1, read on the forward strand.
TAAAAATTTATTATATTTTTAATTTATGGAATAAAAGAAGCATTTTCATAACAGTACATTAAAAAGATAATTGTCCATGAAACTGCAAATCTACTTTCTACAACTTGCTATTCTTTCAAATATAATTGTTCCCTCCCTCCCCCTTCACTCCTCATTAGTTCATACAAGTTTATTCATGTTTTTTCTAAAATCAATAAACTCATGATTTCTTATTTCATTTTGATCATATATGCTTATTCAACCATTCCACAATTGATGACTTTCCCAAAATTTCCAGTTCTTTACCACCACAAAGAGAATTGCTATCAATATTTTAGAACATATGGGTTCTTTTCCTTTTTCCCTAAACATCTTTGAAAACAGACCTAGTGGGGCAGGAGTACCTGAGTTCAAATTTGGCCTCAGACATTTAATAATTACCTAGCTGTGTGGCTTTGGGCAAGTCACTTAACTCCCTATTGCCTTGCCAAAAAAAAAAGGAGAGAAAACAAAGGACAAACAATGACTGTTAGCAAAATTATTTAATCTCTCAAGCCTTCTGTTTCTTCATAGGTAAAATAGGGCTAATAATAAAAGAGTTAATAAAAAGTCACAGTACTTTTTCCTAAAATATTATTTTGTAAATCTTAAAATGCTATTAAAATGAACTATTTTTAGAGAAATACAAGAGATTACTTGGGGGTTTTTTGTCCTTTATTATCAATTGTATTCTATAATGTCTGTGCCCTAGATGTTTTAGTTTGAGACTAGGTCCCAGAAGGCAAGGACATTGTCTAAATAATCCACTGTGTGTATATGTATGTTTGTATGTATGTATGTATGCATGCATGCATAGCATATTCTTCTCAACTTAGGGAGAGATGCTTAATAAGGTTTTATGCCAGTGAAGAAGTAACTGGATATTGTTGTGAGAAGGGTACTAGATTTGAGTCAGAAAACCACCACTGCCTCAGTGACCCTGAGTAAGTCAGTTCTTTGACCCTGCACTTTCCTCTGCCAAAGAAGGTTACTAAGATTTCCAACATCTATTTCATAGGATTGTGGGTTTCCCACCACCTACTTCTTTTCTCCCCAGGGTCACATAGCTAGGTAATTATTAAGTGTCTGAGGCCACATTTGAACTCAAGCCCTCCTAGCTGCCCCTCCCACCACCTACTTCATAGGATTATGGGTTGTTTTTCTTATGTGACTTTTTATGCCATTAGCTCTGAGCTCTTAGTGAGTAACTTCCTCTACTAATGGTGATCCTGGGTACTTTCTCTACCACTCAGAGTGCTAAAGAGTTTCCTGAAACACAAGGAGGTTAAAAGATTTGCTCCTAATCATAAAGCTTGTAAATATATCAGTGGTGACATTTGAATCCAGATCTTCCTAATTGCAAACTCTCTACTTAATACACAAACAGGGTAGCTAAGTGGAAAAGTGGATAGAATGCCAGGTCTCAAGTCAGGAAGACTCATCTTCCTGAGTTCAAATATGGTCTCAGATACTTACTAAAGTGACCATGGGCAAATCAATTAATCCTGTTTACCTCAATTTTCTCATTTATAAAATGAGCTAGAGAAGGAAATGGCAAACCATTCCAGTACTTTTGCCAAGAAAACCCCAGAAAACCCCAAAGGAAATTATGAAGAGTTAGATACAATTTAATTTCTATACCAGAATCTCTCTTTTAGGGTTGTTCAGAGGACTGACTGGGGTAAAATTCTTTGAAACCATGAAGAACTTTATAGGTATGAGCAAATGCTTAACAAATGTGTGCTGACCTTAGTGGCTGGATATAGTGGCATAGATCAACATTCCCTGCAGCTGGGGGATGCTGAGTCCGGTGGATTGCTTGAATTAGGGATCTCTGATCTTCTGGGTGCCCAAAGCTCTAGGGAATGGGGAATGGACTATACTAAGTCCAGTACCAGCAGGGTGAGCTCTGGGGACACCCCATCCCACACCATATCAGGCTTCTAATCAATTTCTTTCAACACTTTTTGATTTGCCTCTCTTCCTAACCTTCAGGTGCTTATCTCACTAACCAGCTCTGTGCACAATCTTCTCTGGCCAGAATTATATTACTCTTCTCCACTGGAATTCTACCAATTTTTTTCACCCTTAAGGTGGGCAAACCAGTCCCAAGTCAGAAATGGAGCAAGTTAAAGCTCAGCAGCAGCAATAGCAGTAATGTGTTTATTGCTGTGGTGATGATGGTAGAAATGATGATAATAGAAAGGATGATGTTTCCAGGCATCTGAGGTGTATTGGCCTAATCTTTAAGTCAACTTAAAGACTATGATATATTGGTTAAAGTCTCTTAACCCCTTTGGGCATCACAGAGGTATTTTAGGGAAACCTTCATGTAAACTATGAAGTTTCAGAGAAGACAATATTTATGTGCCACATAAAGGATTATGTAGTGAAAATAAAGATACAAGGAAAAAAGGAGGCCAGTCTCTGCCATCAAGGAAGATGAGTCTTCCTGACTTAAGACCTGGAATTCTAAGCACTTTTCCATTAGCTGCCCCCTATTAGTGTATTGAATAGAGAGTTTGTAATTAGGAAGATCTTGGATTATGCCTTTAATGGAGGCAGACACCATGATCCCCCAAAATGAGACCCCCCCCACCAGAGAAGCTCACATATCAGAGAAGGAGACCAAAACAGTGAAGGGATGTTCTCTGTAAAGGCAACTGAGACATGGTGGCAAAGTCCTGAGCATCAAAAGTAGAGCTGGGGGGAAAGGAAACAAACATCTTGGCCCAGTCCCAAAGCTGAAACCCCTAGAGGTAATATTTAATTCCACAGTTCAACAGTTTAATTTCACAATTCAAAAAATATTTATTAAAAGCATATTATGTTCTAGGTGTCAAAATGATGATGCAATAGGGCTAGATAGGTGTAGTGTATAAAGCACGGGCCTTGGAGTCAGGAGTACCTGGGTTCAAATCCGGTCTGAGACACTTAATAATTACCTAGCTGTGTGGCCTTGGGCAAGCCAATTAACCCCATCTGCCTTGCTAAAAATAAAAAATAAAAAAATAAAAAAAGAAAGTAAAAACTGTCTTTTGCTTTTCTTTCTATCCCCATTACTTAGGCTGGCATATAGTAGATCCTTAATAAATGCTTATTGATTGACTGATCCCTGCTATTTCCTCTGTGAAAAATCTTGCTTATCTCTATGCTTCCAGTTCCATCTTGAATTTTACTGCTTTCTTGAAGACTTCAGTGATGATGACTGATGAAAGATCTCATTCCTTCCTAATTCCTAGTGCATTTTGTGCTGCTTACATAGCTCTAGTGTATGTTGTCATGATCTATACACATGTCTCAGCTCTCCTGTTAGATTGGAAGTCCCTCAAGAGGAAGTCTGTTTTATCCATTTTTGTATTTCCCATAGTACCATGCATGTTATGTTTCAATAAATATTGGTTGCATGAATGAATGTAGATAGCCTGCTTATAGCATCTTATGCAACACTCCCCCTTCCTCCAAGGACTTACCCAATGTTGCAGAATCATAGACATTCAGACATCAAAGGTAGCCTTGCTCTTCTTCCCCCTGCTCTCCCTCTCCCACATTACCATTAGGAAATAAAGATCCAGAGAACAGTATGGTAACTAGCTAATTCTGTGTCTGTAACAACAATGTAAAACTGAACCCAAATCCTAGTGTATATGGGATCATAGATAGCTATTTTATATGATTTTCTTACCTCCTCAGCTTTCACATCTGAGACAAATATATCATTTATCTTGAGCTCCTTATAGCTCTGCCAAGGAAGGAAAATGACTTAAGTTCATACAGTGGTTAAAGCCAAGATAAGAATTAGACCTCCTAACTTTTAATCCAACATCTTTTCTACCACGTCATGCCTTCTACTCTTGGCTGACCAAAAGTCCCTTGTGTCTGCTAGCCACCATTATCCATCTGCCACTGACATTTCCTCCTTCATTTCTCTTCTCTGAAGGGAACCTAGTGGAGTACATTCATATGTCCTCCAACAGAGAATCTGCCTATATTGCTTTCTCACTTGGGGTTTTGTTCTTACTTCCCCAAGCTTTCTCTTTTCTAAATTTCCCAGCTCTTTGGCCATTTTGTTCTTAATACCTACAAAGTAGTTTAGGGACAGTATAAACTGAGCAATTTTTTTGAGATATTTATTATTTGGTTTCAAGATAATCTTCACCCTGTGGACCCATTATCCATCTGTCAGACTGAGAGTCCCCAGAAAGTGGGGAACTATTTACTGTGATTGTAACTGGGTTCATACATACCCAGCTCAGTTAATAATAATTATGTTATGATGATGCTCATGTAACAGCAACTGTATTGCAGCTAAGGGCAGGAAGATAATTGCAACAAGAAGCTTTACATTTTATCCCAATGACAATCATTGCTGTTATTTTATAGCTATTCTTTAAGTAGAATAGGAGCTAAGGAGAAGCTTGTTGCCATCAGAAGTGGGATGTCCTATTGCCATCAGCCCTGTGCTGTTGCAACAAAGGTCAGGAAAGGATTGCAACAGTTATAGGGTCACTTTATTTGCAACAAGTTGTTAGTTTTCAACTGAGACAAAGATCAACAAACTTGTTGCAAACAAGAATGTGTATTTTACTGCAACGGGATCTTGGACACTTTGGAGCAAAGTTTACATAGAGTGTGCAGCCGCAAATTCTGCATATCCTTTTTGCTCCAAATGAAAAAGAAGCTAAGAACTAGGTAACCAAAATGCCTCATTCCTATCGAATTTGCGCTTTTATTCTGATTGCAGTGAAAAGTGGATTGCTTTGTTGTAAGGAAAAACCCTGACACTGTTGCAACAACAGCCAAGATTTACTTTTGAAACAAAGATGCAGAACCTTATGGCTAGCAAGAAATCAGATACTTTGTTGCAACTAAACCTGGCCACTTGTCACATTATAACAAAATTATAATTTGCGGGGAAAGAAACCAAATGCACTTATGGCCACAAGAAAGGAGGCACTTCATCAGGCTGGCCTGTACCACTGTAACAAAGGCAGAGGAACTTGTTGCAAAGCAAACCTGGATCCTTTTCTTACAAAAGGAACCTAGACACTTTTGCATGGACACTCTGTATCATCCTGTTGAAACAAATCGAGAAACTTGTGACAAGGAAAAACTGGATATTTTTGCTATATTCAAAGTCAGAGTTTGTTCTACATTTAGGTGGCGACTTCACTGTAAACTTGGACTTTTATTACATTGAAGACAAGGATATAGAGTTGTTACTTTTAGGAAGTTTTATTGATTTCTTTTGTTTTTATATTAGTCATTTCCTGATGTCCTCCCTCATTGCTAATTGAACCCTTTATTCAACAATGAAAAAAACTTAAGCAAAATCCACAAAATAATCTAAAGATGTGTGATATTCCCTACCCATAGCTCTTTTTCTCCCCCACCTCTCCACTTAACAGAGAAAGATTCTCCCTCTTCTTTTCTCAGGGGCTAAGATAAATTATAGTTATGCAGACTGATTATTGTAGTCAATGTGATTGTTATTCTTCTGGTTCTTCTTTCTTCATTCTGCCTCAGTTCATATAATTCTTCCCATGTTTCTTGGAATTCTTTTTTATTTCTTAGAATGTAGTAATATTCCATTATGACCTTTAATTTAGGAAAAATTTATCTTATTATGTAATTTTAAGATTTATTTTTCTTCATTAAGGTTATGATTTCTCTCTCATCACATTCAACTTAGATCAATGTACACCATGGGAACAATGTAAAGACTAACAGACAGTCTTCTGTGGGGGGTGGGGGGAGGGAAGCTAGATTGGGGAAAAATTGTAAAATTAAAATAAATAAATAGATTTAATATAAAAAGAAAATTCTCATAAATATTGTTTGGACACATACCACAAAATTTTCAACATTGCCTCATTGTTGTAGCTTTAATGAAATCATTGATATATTTTCTGAAAAAAATATTCCATCATGTTAATTTAACAGTTTATCCAGTCAATTCTCTCATCACTAGGCATCTCTTTTGTTATACTTTTTAAATGCCACCCCAAAGTGCTGCTACAAATTTATATTTTTGCCTCCTTGGACTATATAAAGAATTTTTTCAAAGGGTGACTTTTCTTGATATGGGTACCTCTTTATAATATTACTTTTTGGTGGGAAGTTCTGACTGATGTCTTTGTTTTTCAAAACTACAATCACTTCTCTCTCTATATATGTCTCTCTTATATAACCCTTTTTTGTTTTTTTGTTTTTATTTTTTTAATTAAAGATTTTATTTATTTTGAGTTTTACAATTTTTCCTCCAATCTTACTTCCCTCACCCCCCCCACCCCTGAAAGCAATCTGTCAGTCTTTACATTGTTTCCATGTTGTACATTGATCCAAATTGAGTGTGATGAGGGGGAAATCATATCCTTAAGGAAGAAACTTAAAGTATAAGAGATAACAAGATCAGACAATAAGATATCAGTTTTTTCCCTAAATTAAAGGGAATAGTCCTTGAACTTTGTTCAAACTCCACAGTTCTTTATCTGGATACAGATGGTATTCTCCATTGCAGATAGCCCAAAATCATCCCTAATTGTTGCACTGATGTCCATCAAGGTTGATCAGCACCCCTATGTTGCTGTTAGGGTGTACAGTGTTTTTCTGGTTCTGCTCATCTCACTCAGCATCAGTTCATGCAAATCCCTCCAGGTTTCCCTGAATTCCCATCCCTCCTGGTTTCTAATAGAACAATAGTGTTCCATGACATGCATATACCACAGTGTGCTAAGCCATTCCCCAATTGAAGGACATTTACTTAATTTCCAATTCTTTGCCACCACAAACAGGGCTGCTATGAATAGTTTTCTACAAGTGATTATAACCCTCTGGTAAGAAAAAGTCAAGCAAAACCTATCCACCAAAGTGATCTTGTGTGTAATATTCCTCACCTATATTTTCCAACCTCCCTTTAGAAAGGAGAGAAGTATGTTTCATTATCAATGTTTCCCCAAATATCTTTCTTTCCAACAATTAGGAAGTATCTGGCAAACCCAACACTGTATAGTTCATGTATTTCTACTCTTGATTGTAAGTAAACTTTTCTTTTACCCCTTGGACTGAAGTCTAGAATACTGCTGGATATTCTTTGGAAAGAAGGGGCAAGATAGAAAAAAAGTCTTGACTCAGGGGTGGGGAAACCTGAATGCCAGGTTTATTTCTAAGTTTATTCCTTGAGCAAATCACTTCATCTTTCTGTTTCTTCCCTTTTTTGATAGGATTATTATGTGGCTAAAGTAATTGAGAGTTGAAAGGACTTTTTAAACCATCTAATCCAATCTATATATCCCTAGTATTACCAAGCATTTGATTAGTCTTGGTTTGAAGAGTTTCTAGAAGGAAAAATCCATCACCTCCTGAGGCAACCCAGTCCATTTTGGAGTAGCTTTAAAATTGTTAGGAAGTTTTTTCTTGATATCAAGACTAAACCTGGTTCTTAGTAGCTTCTACCCATTGCTCCTGATGTACCCTCTAGGGCCCAACAGAATGAATCTAATCTCTCCTTTATTTGACAGCCCTTGGCTGATTAACAAGAACTCTCTTCTCCCTTCCTCCTCCTCATTTTCCTCCTCCTGATTCTTTTTCTCCCTTCTTCCCTCCTTATTTTTATTATCCTTTTCTCTTCTCTTCTCCAAAATAAATATCCTCAGTTCCTTTACCTGATTCCCATACAACATGGATTCAAGGTTCTTCATCACCTTGGTTGCTCAACTTTGTACCCTTGTTATGGGTGTCAAAAGTTTCAAAGAACCATATTACTATTACTTCAATTTAGAAAGCAAACAAATCAAACTACTCTGAAAATCAAGTCTAGGATTTCATGGAGCAGACTCTTTCTTTTGTAGAGGCTGAAGCTAGGCCTTGCTAAACCCTGTGCTCCCACCCCACCCTGGATTTCCAGCCAAGCTTAGGAAATTTGTGAAGAATTACAGGTTAGCCTGGAAAGGATCTCAAAAATTATCTAGTCCAACCCCTTTATTACAGAGATGAGAAAACTGAATCCCAGAGAGATGAAATAGACTTGACCAAGGCTACATAGTGAGCAACTGGAAAAACCAGGATCTGAAAGTCTCTCAAGACCTTCTCTCAACTCAGTCCAAATCAATTGTAAAGAATACCTTAATAAGATTCAAACACATTTTTCTATTCATTTAGCAAAGCATTTAGGTGATGATTATTATTATTAGGGTTTTTTCCAAGGCAATGGGGTTAAGTGACTTGCCCAAGGCCACACAGCTAGGTAATTAATTATTAAGTGTCTGAGGCCGGATTTGAACTCAGGTACTCCTGACTCCAGGGCCGGTGTTCTATTCACTGTGCCACCTAGCAGCCCCTAGGTGCTATAGTAAATACCATATGAATACTTATTCTCTTTTCCCCTTCACTGCTGGGGGAGATAGAAAGTTTAGATATGACATTGTCTCTTCCCCTCAGGGATCTCACAGTGAGGTGGAGAAATTGACATACAGAAAACTATTTCTAGGTTCAAATCCTAACTTTGGGTGACCCTCTTTGCACTTCAGCTCTCTCAGACTATAAATTAGAATCTGAGTTGGTAATCATTAGCTCTTTCCTTGTGAATATAATGCCATAATTACTTTTCCCTATCTCACATTTTAGAAAGTGAAGGTTCAAAGAAATAAAATTACTTTCCCCATGTTATCCAGATAATTTAGAGTGTTTTCGTTCAGTTGTATCTGACTTTTCATCACCCCACAATAGTTTTCCATTTCCTTCTCCAGTTCATTTTACAAATGAGGAAATTAAGACAAATGACTAAATGACTTGTCCAGGGCCACACAAACGTCTGAGGACAGATTTTTACTCTGGAAGATTAGTCTTCTTTGACTCCAGATCTGGCACTCTATCCATTCACCACCTAGCTGTCCTAATTCATTTGGATCAATAGCGTGGAAACAATGGAGACTATCAAGACTGCCTTTTGTGGGGGGGGGTAAGTGAGATGGGGGGGAATTGTAAAATTAAAAAATAAATAAATTAACATCATAAAGAGAAATAGTCATCTAGAATATCCCATAAGAAGTGAGAACCAGGGGCGGCTAGGTGGCGCAGTGGATAGAGCACTGGCCCTGGAGTCAGGAGTACCTGAGTTCAGGTCTGGCCTCAGACACTTAATAATAATTACCTAGTTGTATGACCTTGGGCAAGCCACTTAACCCCATTTGCCTTGCAAAAACCTAAAAAAAAAGTGAGAACCTACTTCTCAGGAATCTGCCAACTTATACTTTGGGAGGGTTTTCAAAGAGGTCTCTAGACTCCAGAGTCCAAAGTCTCTCCCTTTCTCTACCTCTTGTTCGTCTATTGTTGCCATATCTCTCTCTAATTTCAAAATAATCTTAGACTGTAAGCTTATCAAGGGCAGTCAAAAATATTCTATTTTGTGTCCCTCCTCCCACGGTCAGGGTTGCATTGTGCTTGGCAAGAAGCAGGCACTGAATAAACATGAAACAAACAGGGAGAAGGTAGAAAATTTAACAGCAACAACAAATGGTGATGGGTTCTGCCTTCGGTTCTTTAACCATAATGCAATCCAGGTGGGGCAGCCAACGAAGCAGGCCCTTTGAGCCCTGGATTCCCTCCCCTAGTTATCCAGCAGAGCATCTGTCCACCTTTCCTTTGCTATCCAGCTAAGCTGCTGCACACAAAGCCCAATCGTTGTGCTCGGCACTTCACTCCTCCTGCCTGGCCCCCGGGGTCCCCAGAAGCCTAGGGTTGGGAAGGCGGGCAGGGAAAGGCTCTAGGCATCGAGTGGCCGGTCGCATCGAACCGGAGCCTGAGGCCGAGGGCAGGAGAGGAAGGGAGAAGTGGAAAAGGGAGGGAGGAGGTAAGGGGAGGGAGGAGGAGGAGGCGGAGTAGGGACTGGAGGGAGTGGGGGGAAGAGGCCTCGCTCCGAGGAGGGAGCAATTGAATTTCAAACACAAACAACTGCATGAGCGCTCACCCACCTCCCGGGAGCTAAGGACCCCCATTCGGCGGCCCGCACCCCCTTGCTGGAGGCGGAGAAGGAGGAAAAGGCGCGGGGAGCTGAGTCTTGGGAGCCGGGGCCGGGGGGTGGGCGCCTGTTTCGGGGCAGGGGGGATTGCACGAGGAAGAGGAGGGGGCCCGCACGGCGCCTCCCCCTGTCCCCCTTCACGGTAGCGGAGTCAAACTTCAGCTCTCTTCTTCCCCGGGCCCCCCCTCCCGCTCCAGAATTGAGTTTGGGGGAGCCACTGGAACCCCCAAGATGTCCCGCTCCAACAGACAGAAGGAATACAAATGCGGAGACCTGGTGTTCGCCAAAATGAAGGGATACCCTCACTGGCCGGCCCGGGTAAGGAAGGAAAAGCATGTGCGGAGCCGCTGGGGTCGGGACCAGGGTTGGGGCCAGGCCGGGCCGGGCTGGGGGAGCAGATGGGTCCCGGAGGGGAGTGCGTGGTGGGGGGGGGCGGGGAGGGAGGGATAGGCCACGCTTATGCCCCAGCCGCCTGGTTGCATAACGCGGGCACTAGCACATTGCACCCGAGGGGGTGGGGGCAGGGGACGCCTGGGTCCCCGATTTTACCCCCTCCCCGCCCCCATCACAGCCGGGTTCTCGGTCTCTCCACCTCCGTGTTATATAATGGTCGGGGCAGCTCGTGGGTCGGGGCAGCCAGGCCTCTCTGCCCAGGGACCGGGTAGGACTTGGCGGAAGAGAGAGGGGAGGGGAAAGGAGGGGGCGAGCACCTGGATCAGAAAGGCTGAGGGCCCGATTCAAAGTATATGTATGTAAGAGAGGGGAACTATGACCAGGTCAGTTTTATTCCCTTTCCCCGAAAGCCAGTGTCCCCCTCCCCAGGCCCCATCCTGGTCAGTCTCTCCCTTGGGGCAGTCTCGCCAGCTTGTCTGCCTCACTTGAGGGGCTGGCTCAATCCCTCTCCAGAAACTCCTCCCACCCCCGGAGATGAGAGATGTAACCTACCCTATATCCCTGCTCTCTTTCACACCTCCATTCTGGGGTTCCCCTCCCCAGTTCCCTGTTTCGCTCTTTCTGTTTCACTCACAGCACCACCACCACCGTGAAAGGGAGGGAAAAGTGCCTAGGCCAGCGTGTGCGTATGCGTGTTTGGCAGTGGGAAAAGAGTTTGCTTCTACACCCTGGAAAACTTTGGGCTTGGGAGTGGGGAGCCTACCTGACTAGGGAGACAAATTGGAGAGAAACACTCCTCCCCACCAACCCCCCAAAATCCTAATCTAGGAGTCATTGGAGAGATCTGGGCAGCTTCTGAGACTGGGGGTTCATGGGAGAAGGGAGCTTCTTTGTCGTGGAGGAGGGAGGGGGTGGTTGCTCCTCCCTCCCAGGTGTGTGCATCTCCCGCCACAACCGTCCTAGTCTCGACCATGTGGTTGATCGCCACACTGCCCCTCTGCTTGTAGTAGGCCCCTGGGGAAAAGGCTGGGTTGCTCTCTCAGTTCTACCTTGGGCCTTCCCTCCCTCTGCACCTGTCCAGGTGTTCGGGGGATAAGAAGGAAGAATGAAAATCAAACCTAGTAGCTAAACTCTGTTTCTTCAAGTTGTGCCCTTAGAACTTAAGTGGAAGGTAGGGAGGGGGTTGGGAGGAAGAGTAGGAATTCAAATTAAGGAGAGGGAGGGGGGAGGGGGATACAGGAAGGAAGCAGGACTAGAGATGAGGGAGTGAGTATCCCCTACTGATTTTTTTTTAAGATTTATGTTATTGATCACTTAGAGATAGTAAGGGGGTGCCTTTATGGTACCTTAAAGGACTCTAAGGAAACTCAAGATTTCCTTTAAAATAAATATCAGAAAAAGGGATCAAATGAAATTGGAGAAGAATCTTATAGGAGAAAGTCCACTTAGGGGACAAATGCCAATTTATTGGAAAAAAAAGAGTAGAGAGGGGGATTTTTCCCTCTACTTGTATCTCTGTGTGTTGTGTAACTAAGCCCTAAATATTAGATGTTTGAAGTAAGGGAGGGGGCTATTATGTGTTTGTTAAGTCTGGAGGATATTTATTTGTGCCAATGACTATACCTGAGAGGGAAAATCTATTATGTTTAGGGGTGTCTGAATGTCCAAGAGGGAGTCTGTGTTTATGTGTGTAGGGGCAGGAGGGGATGTCTATCAGCGCAATCTACTTCTTTTTTTCAATCTGAGGGATTCTGCCTTCCTCTAGGTGTGTATGTTGGGGAGGGGTTTTCTGTGTTTGGGTCTGGGGGTGGGTCTTCTAATTGTATGGGTCAATTTGGAGACAGGGAAAGGAAAGGTGAGCACATGATGGGGGAAGTCTCTGTAATAACAATAATAGCTAATTTTGTTTAAGATTTGTAAAGTATTTTATATATGTGGTCCCATTTGGTCCTCATAAGAACTCTTTAAGGTACGTTTTGTTATTCCCATTTTACAACTACAAAAATTAAACATAGGGGAAGTTAAGTGACATGCCCATGGTCACAAAGTCTTTAGGTATTATAAACTGGATTTAAACATAGGTCTCTTGACTCAAAAGTCCAGTGATCTATTCCATTTCATCACTTGTTCCACTTTGTGTGTGGGGGGGGAAGATAAAAATAGAGGGGGGAACTCTCCTTATGTATGTGTATCTGGAGAGGGAGAATCTTCTGTGTTTGCATCTGGTTGGTAGAAGAATTTACTTGTGTCTACTGAGAGGGGAGGGAGTCTGTGTGTTCCATGGTGGTCTTCCAGTCTCTTCATCTAGGTGTTAGGGTGTCTTCTTGTGTTTTGGAGAATATGCTGAAGGGAGAACATGTGTGTCTCTGCTGGGGCTCTGGGAGTGTCCTTCTTGTATCTGCTGAGAAGGGAGGGAATCTCCCTGCCTGTGTCTGGTAGTGTCCAGGTAGTTTTATGTGTTTGGGTTGGAGGTGGGGAGTTTCCATGAGTGTGTCTGCTGGAGAGGCCAGCAGAACATCGATTATGGTGTGTCTGTGTGTGTGTGTGTGTGGCTGTCTGTCTGTCTGTGTCTGTTTCCTGGCTTGGGAGAGAAGGGACAGGAATCATGGTCAGCATCTGTTGGCATGTTTGTGTATGTGTCTGGAGGGAGGGTGTTTACAATACAGATCCAATGGGGGGAGATTATTGGTGTATTTGCTTGGGAATAATGCTTCTTATATGTTTCAGCTTCAGGGAAGAGTCCATTTATCTGTTTATCTACTGGGAAAGGAGGAAATCTTCTGTGTATGTATCCCTATATATATGTGTCTGGCAGTGGTCTGATAGAGTCCTCTTACAGATTCTCCTAGGAGGAGTCTCATCATGTGTCTGTCTGTCTGTCTGTCTGTCTTCTGGGGTTGGGGGAAACACCTTGTGGGTAGGTCTTGGGAGGGTGACCTTGATTTTTGTGTACCTCCTTTGGGGGGGAAGGGTATTGTAGTATGTGTTTAGGCTGGGAATCTTCTTGTATGTCTGGAAAGGGATTGTGGTTGTGTTGGAAATCTTGCTTTTATATTTTTTGGGGGGAAACTGAGTGAGAGAGAGAGAGAGAGAGAGAGAGAGAATGTGTGTGTCTGTCTGTCTGTCCATCCCCGGGTCTACTAGAGGGTGTATATGTGGAAATCTGTGTTTCTTCGGGGGGGGGGTTCTCATTTAATGTATGTGGTATCTGCTGGGGTGGTAGTCCCTTTTTTTGTTGTGTATGTCTGCTGGGAAGAGGATCTTGTATGTGTGTCTCATGGGAAGCAAGCCTATGGCATGCCTGAGTGTGCATTCGAATGTCTGTCTGCTGGAGGTGGCATCTATTTCCTGTGGGAGTAGGGACCTGGAGAGTCTCTAGGTCCTGAACTTCCTGGCCCTTTTTATAAACCTGAGCCACACCCTCCTTTTGGCCTTTTAGAGGACTATCAACCAAGCCTTTGATCTCCTCAGGAAAGTCCAGGAGGCCTCAACCCCAAACCCTCTCCCCAAAGACTGAAGATGTTCTGAATGCTGTATATAGACACATTTTATGACTCTTTCATGCATTTTACCACCCTACCCACTCCTCCGTGTGGAGAAAGGAAGATCTAAGGCACCAGGATCATGGGCACATATGAACACATGTATGTGGGTAATGTGGACTTTAACCTATCCTTTTGATCCAGCTGGCATCTTGGTCCTGGTGCCAGAGCTGCAGTGGGCCTGCACAAGCACCAAATACAGCACTCCAGGTTCCAGTTCCTACAGGGGAACAAAGTCCAGAGGCTAGGCTAGGGGCACCATGAAGGAAGTGGCCTAGACTGGAAGAGATGCCTGCTTGGGTCCCCTTATGGAACTGAGGGGAGCTTGAAGAGGGCTGAAATCCCAAACATCTATTCCTATTGGTGGACTTGGGGAAGAGGCCAGTACTTGGTTCTATTTGACATAAGACTGGGGCTTGGGATTAAAGAATGGGGAAAAATGAGGTTCACTCTTTCCTTGTTTCTATTCACCTCCGATCCAGTTCTGGTAAGAGGATGGGGAAGGGATGGGCCAAAAACGATTACAGGGTTCCATAATCTAGCCCTACCCAGGCCTCAAGTCTGGACCTTCCAGATAGGGTTATGTGGGAGCAGAGAGAGCAGATAGGAACTCTAGCTCTCCCTGTCTCCTCCCCCTTGGGAGCCTGTTTTACTAGTGTCCAGAATCACCCCCTTTTCTGACAGATGTATGTTGAATGAATGAATATGAATACAATGAATCCTCTTATTCTTATCTGTAAGATGTTTAAACTGAATGATCACAATGCACTAAATCTAGCTCTACATACAATGATTCAGTCATAGGTATGTGATGTGGAAATATTACATGGAGTTGTCGCTAGGAGAAATCTCCCAGTGTAGCAGAGAGAACGCTGGACTTTGACCTGGGTCCCAATCCTGTTTTTAACACTAATTATGTGACCCTGTACCTGTCTCAGTTTCCTCAGCTGTAACTGACTTTCTTCATCTGTAAAATGGGGAAGTTGGGACAGCTAGGTGGTGCAGTGGATAGAGCACCAGCCCTGGAGTCAGGAGTACCTGAGTCCAAATCCAGCCTCAGACACTTAATAATTACCTAGCTGTGTGGCCTTGGGCAAGTCACTTAACCACATTTGCCTTTCAAAAACCTAAAAAAAAAGTCATTAATAAAAATATGAGTTGTTAGAATTATAGCTTTATCCTAAGACTGGGACCCCAAAGGAAATCAGCTCTCTTGGGAAACAAGACTTATTCATGAAGCTAAATGACAGAAGCAGAGAGATTTAGATCTTGAAAGAACCTCAAGGATCATCTAATCCAATCCTGTCATTTGAAAGATGAGAAACATTCCAAAGAAATGGAGTGACTTGTGTCATGTTCCAGGGACATCAGAGAGCTATAGACTTTTAGATGTATATAGTATAGGACCTGGACTCAGGAGTCTTGGGATTGTTCCCTAGCTATGAAACTTCATAGCTCTATGATCAATCTTTTTACTTCTTTATAAAATGAGGTAAGGCACCAGGGTATAACAGATGGAGGAGAGATTGCTTTAGATCAGGAATCAGGGATCAAGTACTGCCCCTCACATTGTGTGATCCTGGACAAGTCAACCTCTCCTTTGTGCAGGAACTGTCTTTTACCTCTTTTTATATCCTCATTGCTCAGCACTTAATATATGTTGATTGACTGAACTACATTGATAGAAGGATTTTTCTCATCCAAGAGGGAATTTGCTATTCCAATAAAAATCATAGCTCTAATGCCTATCCTTAAAATGAAGATAATATATTATTTACCTCACAGGATAATTGTAGAGAAAGTACTTTGTAAACCTTCAAGTACATTGCTGGTGTTGTTATTACTGCTAATAAGAGAAGGTACCTCAGAGATGTAATTGATTCTAACCCTTCATTTGGAAGTTACAAAGTGAAAGGGCAGAGTCAAAATGCCTCTTTTATTTAAAATACCTTTACTGGGGTTGCCTGGAATCAACTTAGTTATGAAAAAGGGAGTAGAATTTTCTCAATCTTTACTCATAATACTTCTAGATTTAGTAGAATAGGGCTGAGTTGGGCCCTAGGAGTCCAGATAGTTCCAAATCTTGGTTCATCTCTAATCTGAAGAATATCTAGGGCAAGCAAAAGAGGTCAGAATAGTTAAGTTGGAGATTCCCCATACAGCCTCAGATGCTGCTTAGCTGAGGGACCCTGGGCAAGTCATTTAACCATTGTTTTAGTTTCCTCATCTGTAAAATGAGTTGGAGAAGAAAATGACAATACTCTCCAGTATCTTTGCCAAGAAAACCCCAAATGGGGTCACAAAATGTCATGCTTGACTGAAATGACTGAATAGCATAGAGTCCCCAGAGAAAGAGAAGGTGGTGGGTGAATGGCTAGCTATACTTCTTAAAGGAGATTAGTACTGTTTACTAACTCATAAGCATTATCATCATTAACTTCTTCAGGGATCTCTAAGCACTTACACTTCTTTACCTTTATACTTATCTCTAACACCAAAACTCAGTGAGTTGAGTGTTTGTATATGAAACCTGAATTCTTGGTATGATCACACAACCCAGATTTAACATTTTTTTTCTGTCCCCTTTCCAGTTCTTGCTTGTACACACATCCATGGTGTCTGTCTGTCTGTCTCTCTCTCCCCCCCTCTCCCTCCCTCCCTTCCTGCCTCCCTGGCTCATTCCCCACCTTCTCCTCTAGTCCCAACTGTCTCTTGCCCCAGATTTTCCGGTTCCTGGGTCATATTGAACCTAGGCCATTGGGTGTGTCAGAGTGGCATCGAGCCAGTACCTATTTGGGTTCTGTGTCCCTGGCTCAGCCCTGCCCCTCTCTGGGCCCTCTCAGGAGCATGTTTAGTTTTAAAGACTTTAAAGATTTCTCAAGGGAGATTGTGTAGGCTCAAGGAGGTCTCTAGGTCAGGGAAGAGCTGTTTGGGGGGGGTCCTTTTATGCCTACCCCCACAATCATTGAAAGTTTCTGAGCACCTATAAATTCATCTTGGAGGTCTTCCTGAACCTGGACCTGAGGTGCCCCTGAACCTGGTAGTCAAAATAAATAAGGCAAAGACAGTACTTCATAAAAATTATGGAATGTCACAGCTGGAAAGGTCTCTAAAGATCTAGTATATTGTAATTATTGTATAGAGGGAGAAACAGATCTTAAGAGGGTAGGGATAGGAAGTGGGAGAACCAAGATGCTCTGAGCTCCATGTCGTATTAGATCAACCTTGACTTCAAACAGGACTTGGGAATATCTGAAATAAGTACCTGGTTTGGCTAGCTATAAATAGCTTGATGGCTTCTTACTTCCCCACCTTCACAAGCCCAGTGTGTGTGTTCTGGGGGGGAGGGAAGTGTTGGAGGCAACTAGGAGAATATGGGGGGCAGGAGACAGGGTCTTTTGCTATTTGCTTGGGCTCCACCCTGACCCATTTAGCTCTGACTCATCCACTCTGAGTCACCCCCTGGGGTTGAAGTCAGTGCTTGAGATTCAGGTCCTTTGGGAGGAGGACTATATGTATATGTATGCATGTGAATGTTCATATGTATCTTATGGGGGGAGCTCCTGGACCCGAGGTCCCACTCATTGGAAGAGCACCCTTGATTCTGAATGAGAGGAAATATTCTTCTGCAATATGAAGAACTTGAGGATAGACTACAGAGAGGAATTTCCTCCTTGTGAGTGGCAAGGAAGACTAGAATGTAGAGGTAGAAAGAGACCTTAGAGATTGAGTCCAACTCTGTTTTACAGATGAGGAAACAGCACCAGAAAGGTTAAACAACTTTCTCAAAGTCAGTTAGTGGCAGAACCAAGTTACAAGATTGCTTCCTTTGGACCTTAACTCTTATTCTCTTTCCTTTCTTTGTATCTCTAGTGCTTAGCACAGTGACTGGCTTGTTGACTGCCACACACTTTACCCCTACCCCTTGCCCCTGATGGATCACAGTGAGAGACTGGGATGTCTGTCTTCTGAGAAAGACAGAAAGTGGGAAAGAGGATCTTACTTCACTCCAACACACATATACCAAGAAAGTGCATTCTCTATGGGGGGGGGCATATGAGAGGAGAGAATTATCCCTTAGGCTATGGGTGCCCTGGCCCTGAGTACTCCCTTCCTCTTTGGTCCTGCCCTTTCTTTGGATGGAATCTGGGATTGTAAGTTTAGTGTCTTGAATCCTTTCTATTTTTAATTTCTATTCTTTGTTTTCCCTCTTCCCCCACCCCCAGGCCTGGGCAACTGGATGCCTGGGTTCTTTGCCATGCTGTGTGGCTTTGGGGAGGGGAGTGGCTGATCCTTTCTAAGCCAGTTTTCCGGTGGGGGTGTATCTTTTGCGTGGGCTCTTATGAGGGAGGTGTGAGTTTTTTGAGATCTCTGGAATCTGTTGTGATGGAAGTCTCAGGCCTTTCCTTGACTCTGACCCATAAATGGCTGGAGTCACCATGGTAGTGACGGGAGGACACGTGGGTGCCTGCTTCCTGGGGAGACCCTCCATATTCTTCTTCCTTTCTTGTGCTCAGTGAGGCCTGTATATCTGGCCCTTGGACCTTAATCTTCACCCCTACCCCCAGCCTGGTTTATAGTTCCTGAAGCTATATCCAGAAGGAAAGGCTGGAACCCAGGGCTTTTGCTCATACTATCATTTGTCTGCTTCCTATGATCTCTAAGCACTGGTGTTTCAGATTTTGCTTCTTGTTGGCCCCTCAGGGTGGGAACACTGCTAGTAATAGAGCCCAGGTGTCCTGGATGGGGAATTCTCCTTGCAGCCAGGTTTAAGGGGTCCCGTGCTTTTCTCCATGTCGGGAACCTTTGGGCCTCAACCTCCCTGCTGTGGTTTGATGGAGAGGACTCAGGTGTCCGACTCCAGGCTAGAGACCACAGGAGTGAGGAAAGAGTTTTGTGCAAGTGGCCCAGTATCCCCTCCCCCCCTTATTCTGAAGGGCCAGTGGGGGAGGGGTGGTCACATTCCTGGTTGCTGAGTGGCCCGGGGGCGGGGCCGGGGCCGGGTTGTCATGGAGACAGGGATTGTGTGTTGGGGGGAGAACCTGCCTTTCCACCCCCCACCCCCACCCCAAGCACACGTGCATGTGAGAAGGACCACGTTCTCGAGTTCTGGGCTGGGTTGCTGCTTTGCCCCTGGGGGAGGAGGCAGCTGGGGACCAGGACTTCTGCCCCGGGGAGGAGCTCTGGATGAGACACATGGTGGGGGGGAGGTTGTGGTTTAAGGAAGCAAGGGTGGGGAGGTGGGGACAACCCAAGCTCAGATTAAAAGAAACAACAAGACCTCTTTCTTTGAGTTTAGATTATTCTATTTTTTTTTTGAAGGGGCACTTTGTTTGCCTTTGCAAGAGATGTCTCCCATCTCTCCTGAGGTTCTTTGTAGGTGCTTTCCCTGCCCTATATCTTTCCCTTTATTTCTTTCTGCTGCCTTTGTCTATCTGTCTGTGTTATTCACACCTTCGGTCAGCTATCTGTCCTGTTTCCCCCACCCTGTATCAACCTCTGGGTCCTCAAGCAACATGGCTACCAGCCTCTGTCCGGCGGGAAGCCAAGCTGCTAGTAGTGCTGCATGGGCTTCTGGGAAGTGTAGTTTCCCAGATCTGGTAGTCTGCTCTGGATGGCCTAGCCCAGAATCCTGAGAGCTAGGCTGGGCTTCATGCTCCTTCTACCATGAGGCCTACGCACTTCTCCAGTCTTCCCCTTCCTCCTCTCACATTTGTCCACATAGTAATCACATCACACCTTTTAATAACAACCTGCTAGACCTTGGAGATTAAAAGTAGGAAAGGGAAAGAGGTATTGTTTCCTATGACTAGAGTTAAGCTTTATTCTTTCCAGAGGGACCTGGCACAGATGTTTATTTCCAGTGCCCCAAGGAGGTAGAAGAGAACCTAATTTGGAAATTAGAAGATCTAGGTTTTGGTCTCGGTGCTTCCAATATATATATATATATATTTAGCTACATGATCTTGAGCTTTACTGTCTTCATTTAAAGAATTATGGCTCAAATAATGTATCTCAAAATTCACCTCCTCCCTCAAGCAGATATCTTTAAGACTTAGATAGGAGGCTGAGCCACCAGGTTCATGTTCCCTTCTCCTATTCCCCCCACTCCTACCCAGATCGATGAAATGCCGGAGGCTGCAGTGAAGTCAACAGCCAACAAGTACCAAGTTTTTTTTTTCGGGACCCATGAGACGTGAGTGAGGTTTGGTGGGGAGGGAAAAAGAGGGAGAGATGAGAGGGGAAGGAGGGACTGGAGAGGTGAAAAGACAAAGGGTTGTAGGGTAGCTAATAGGACAGAAGGATGATGGGGTAGGGAAAAAGTACAAAGAGAAGAGAGGGGATGGTGTCTCCCTCTGCATGGAGACAGCCAAGTAGAATGATCTTGCATTTTCTCCATTTCTCAGTGCATTCTTAGGTCCCAAAGACCTCTTCCCATATGAGGAATCCAAGGAGAAGTTTGGCAAACCCAACAAGAGGAAAGGTTTCAGTGAGGGTCTGTGGGAGATAGAGAACAATCCTACTGTGAAGGCCTCTGGCTACCAGGTAAGCCCTACTTCTACAATGAGAACTTCCAAGGATGGGAAGTATTCACTTTTTTCAAGGAACTGCTATGAGAAAAAAGAGCCTAACTGATATACACATGAAGGATAGACATAAGGACTTCTGGTAGTAATATTGAATGGAGGAATTGTTAGCAGAAGAGGAGGGAAGGAAGGGATAACAAGAAAGAACATGGAGATGAAACAGTTTATTTAAAAGCTCAGATGTAGAAGGAAGGGTAAGGCGTTCAGGCAGGAGTTAGAACTCTGAGGTCCTAGGAAAGGAGAGACAAGAGGTACAGAAGGAAGGGGCAGAGGGTGGGGATTGATCGCATCATTTCTGTCTTGGTGAGGGTAGACATTAAGGTGAGAGTGAAACAGTATTTATATTCAACACTTTCTACTTCATCTCATATCTAATCAGTTAACAAGTCCAAAAGTAATACAATGTTTCTGGCATCTGGTTATTCTTATCTAGTCCTGCTACCTCAGGTCTTCATTATTATCCATCTTAAATGACCGATGTTAGCCTCCTAACAGATCTTCCTACAGTTTTTCCTCCAATACAATCTTCTTATTACAGACATTTTTTTTAATTCATATATCTAATCTTGTTACTCTTATTCACAAACTCTTATGGCCTCCTCTTGCCAGTAGACTAATGTTCAAAGTTTGACCTGGCATTTGAGGCCATCTACCATCTCTATATAATGGATAAACATTTTTAAAGCATCTACTATAAGCCAAAAGACAGTCCCTTCCCTCAAGGAGCTCAAAATCTAATGGGGAAAAAACAGCACATGATAAGAAATGGCTACCCTGGGTCACTTTTTTTTTAGGGTTTTTTTTTTAACAAGGCAAGGGGGTTAAGTGGCTTTTTCCAAGGCCACATAGCTAGGTAATTATTAAGTGTCTGAGGCCGGATTTGAACTCAGGTACTCCTGACACCAGGACCAGTGCTCTATCCATTGTACCACCTAGCTGCCCTTGGGTCACTTCTTTAAATGGAGGAATTCTCCACTGTCCACTTTCCACCTTCTCCAATGTTCTGTTTTTTAGGACCTAGTCTTTAAGTCTTATCCACCTATTCTACTAGAATGTGAGTTTTTATCTAGGGATCTTATCCAGCTCTTATTCAGGGATGTTATCTGAATTTTGTATTTCTCTGCATGCTCTTATCATAACAGGCATTTAATGAAGGCAAATTCATATCAACACATATTCATTAATTAATTAATTGGCATGTAGTGGGTGCTTTAAAAATGTTTGTTGATTATATGGAGATGATGGATGGCCTGGAATGCCAGGTCAGACTTTGAATCTTAATCTTCTGGCAAGAGGGGGCCAAGACAGTTGTGAATAAGAGGAATCACAGTACTATGTGATAGAGGCTAAATCCTTTCCCATAAGAGGCTTACATTCTACTGAGTGAGTCCATGTGATATAACAGGTAGAGTGATAAAGAGTAAATGAAAAGTAACAAAGTTGAAATGAAGAAAATTTTAGAAGTGAATCCAATGAATCTGTCCAAGGTTAAAATAGAGATTTGAGGAAATAACTCATCAAAGAGCTTCCTGGGAGGTATTAACTGGATTGGTGGGAAAGGAAAGTTTATAATAGAGGGACATGCAACTTAACCTAATTCTCCCTCCCCATCAAACCATCTTACCTGATGATTTTTCAGGGATTTAGAAGCAAGATCTCCTTTTAAACAAAGACAGGGTAGAGGAGAAATTGCTCAAAGGAAAAGGAAACAGTTGATCAGGGAAAGAGGCATACATAAGAAGTCCTAAACCTGGGACCTACTTCTTCTTGTTGCTCCCCCCCACCAGCCATCCCAGAAAAAAGGCTGTCCAGAAGATGCTGAGCCGGAGCGAGAGGTGTCGGAGGGAGATGGAGAGAAGAAGGGCAACACAGATGGCAGCAGTGATGAGGAGGGAAAGCTGGTGATTGATGAACCTTCAAAGGAAAAGAATGAGAAGGGAGCACTGAAGAGGCGAGCAGGGGACTCACTGGAGGTAACACATCTGTATTACCAGTTACCTGGGATACACTCGAGCTCTCCCCAAAGTTCAGAGGCAGATTTCAGCTCAGTATAAAGAAGAAATTTCCAGCTAAATCTATTCTTTTTGTTTGTTTTGTTTTTGTTTTTATAAGGTAGTGGGGTTAAGTGACTAGTAAGAATCAAGTGTCTGAGGCTAAATTTGAATTCAAGTCCTCCTGACTCCAAGGCCAATGAAGTTAGATCTATTCTAAAGGATGAACTATTTCAGGAGCTAATAGCTTCCCCCTTATAGGAGTTTTTCAGATGAAAACTTGTTAATTCATTTATTATGACTATATATGCTTAGGCATATGTTATGTTATATTGTGATAAATATTATGTTATAGTTAGCACTGATAAAGCTCTTTGAAGACAGATACAAATCTATCTCAGGTAAATGTGTGTGCACAAATATGTGTGTAAAATTTGATCCTCATGGCAACCTTGTGAGGTGGTTGCTATTTTTAATCCCTATTTTGCAGATGAGGAAACTGAGACTAAGAGAAGTTAAATTACCATTACTGCATGCTGCTTCTTAGGGTTCTTCCACCTTTGAGGTTCTGGGAATAGGAGGTAGAAGAAATTGGTGAAGGGAGTTGATGGGAAGAAACCTGTGTGGAAGCTCAGAAAGTCCTGAGCTTGGAATCAGGAGACTGAATAGATCCCAGCTCCTTCTTGTATGATCTTGGGCAAGTTAACAGCTCTGAGCCTGTTTCTTCGTCTATAAAATGATAATAGTTTAACCTCACAATGTTGCTGTGAGGTAAGATTAAATGAAATAATGTACCTTCAGGTGTTTTGTAGAAGTATATTATTTTTCAAAATCATAACTAATAATAAAAGGGAAGATTTGCAGAAAGTGAGATGGGAATGGTCATGAATGAGGTTAGGAATGAGGTTAATCTGGGGATGAACTAAGGGAAATAGACATTTGTAAAAATCCCTTTAACCTGATTTTTGTATCTTTTTTCATTCCCTTCCCAACTCTCCCCTCTGCCCTCCTCAATTGAATTTAGGATTCCCCCAAACGACTTAAGGAAACCCAGGACCCTGAGGGGGAGGGGGATGAGAAAGAAGAGCTGGCCTTAGAGGGAGAAAGAGCCCTTCCCACTGAGGGGGAGAAGAACAGTGCCCCTTCAGAGCCAGGCCCCGGCCGGGGTTTGACTGAAGAGGAAGATGAGGAGGAGGAGGAAGAAGAGGAAGAGGAAGAAGAAGAAGAGGCTGCCAAGGAGGAAGGCCCTACCCAGGGTGTCAGAGATCACAAAGAGAGGTAAATGAGTGAGGGACAATGATGTAATCGCCTTCTTAGGACCCTTCTCAGAGATTTCTTTTGCACATTGTCTCTTCAAACTGAGAATAGGAACTATTTTATTTAAGGGATGAGACCTAGCACAGTTAGTATGTAGGTTTTGGAAATAATCAACAAATATTTATTGCATAATTATGATGTACCAGGCGATCTCCAAACATAAGAGAAAGTAAAGGATGGAGACAGTCTGCAGGAAAGACTTTCCAAGACCTGGAATAGTATACATTAGCATGTGGGGATTTGGAGGGGAGAGGGGAATAACCTCTATCCTTAGATCAGGAAGGAATTTCTAGTGATCTGTCTCTGAATGGCTGAATGGATGTGGGGAGGGGATATATCCTGTTCTAAAAACAGCTTGTATAGAGTATGAGGGAAGATGGCTCCAGTGAGCTGGAAGAGAATGGACTCAAAGTAACTCTAATCTCCCACTTGTCTCCTGCAGCCTGTAGCCGACAATGTTTCCAGAGGAGCCCCCACCCTGTTCCTGCTGCTGTCTGGGTGCTATCGGGGAAACTGGTCATTGCCTGCAAACTGGGAACCCCCCCTTCTCCTGCCCCTTGTCCCTGATACCCTGACATCGGCAGCTCTTTCTTTCTCTCTCTTTGAGCACCCCCTCCCCATTCTCCCTTGGGCCCAGCCCACATTGGGTAAGGAAGGAAGGGATCAGGGCCTGGCACTACTGTCTCCCACCACTCTCTTTGACCCTTTTCTACTTGGCAGTGGAATGCCTTTCCCCTCTCCTGAGTCTCAACTCCTTCCCTGCTATTCTCATTGCCCCCCAGCTCTGATTTTGGGAGGACCCAGTTTTGGGTAGGGTGCTAGTTTCTGAAGGTTGTTATTTCAGTGGGGAGTTGGTTGGGGCTTTCCTGGACTGGTTAACTTCCTGACCTTTTCCTCAGCCTTTCCCTACCTCTACCCCCATCCCTAGAAAGATTGGTGAGTTAGGATGTGAGTTTTGGAATGGAAAGGATGGAAGGTGGGTTATAGAAAGGGAGCTACCCAAAGTCTGGGAGGAGGGCACATTATGTGAGGAAGGGGGCTGTCTCTTGAGAGAATAATCTCTGCCCTCCACCCCTAATCTATCATCCCCATGCCCTGGGATGATCTGCTGATTCAGGGAAAGTCTGACAACTGGAGTGGGGTTAGGTAGGGAAATAAATACTTGGTGATTGGTCCCCATTTCTGCTTCTGGTACCCTAGAGCCACTCTGAGAGTGACAGTTATACCTTTTATTGTTTCTAGGGTTCCTACCTTGGGGTACTGAGGGTTTAGTAAGGGGTAAGGGCAGTCCTTTAGTAGGTTCTTGGAGAAGATGGCCTGGGAAAGGTTTAACTGTATTTGAAAGATCATCTCCTGTGAGGGGGTGAGAAATTGCCCTTCACATTGCTATCTATTATTCTCCTTCCCTTGGTATCATAAGTCTCCCTCCCAGAGCCCAACACCTGGGAAGAATTTGCCCCAGTGAGATGAGGTGGGGAAACTTGGAATTAGACCCCTCTCCTTCACTCCTTCTAATCTCTACCCCCTGGTGCTTCAGGCCCTCCATACAGGAATATTTATCACCAAGGCAAAGAAAAAGTAAAGTGGCATTTTTTAGGAAACATTTTTAATAAAAAAAAATTACAAAAAAAAATTTTAAAAGATTCCCTATTCCTCCATACCCCTCTTTTCCCCTCTCCCCTTTCCCTGTCTGTCCAGTTCCTCTTCCCCGACCCTTACTTCCCCATCTCCATCTTATCCCCCCACCCCCTACTGCTCCACCTGGATTTTCTGATTTGCTGGAAAGGTAGATGTCTTATTTGGGGTTTAATGACTTTCTTTTTTTGTAGCTAGGCTTTGGTTCTTTTCCTCCTTGTGTCTCTCTTGTGTTTCTTCCTCTTTCCTGGTGTTTCCCCACCCACCCCAAGAAATAAACCCATTCACCTTGCTATTATCACCAGATTCAATTTGTAATCTACAGAGAGAATAAAAAGAGGGGGGAAAAGTTCCCTACCCTTCCCCAATAATCATCTCTCTTTCTCTCTCTCTTTTCTCTCTCTCTCTCTCTCTCTCTCTTTCTTTCTCTCTTTCTCTTTCTTTCTCTTTTACATCTTCTCCCCTTCCCCACAGCCTCCTCCTCCCCTCTCCCTGGGCTCTGATGAAAAGTTGCCGACTGTAGCTTTGGAAGTTTAGCTCTAAGAACCAGTAGACAATTTCAGTTCTAGGACAATAAACCTGTTGATTATTATTTGGGGCCCTGACTGGTTCTGTTTTTTTTTTTTTGGTGGGGGGCATTGGGGAGCAGGCTGGGTATTGGTTCTCCTCCTCCCCTTCCCTGACCTCAGATTTTTTGGGATTTAGGATCACATGAATAACAACTTGGCTGGAGCTTATATACAGGCCATCTTACAGAATTTGAGTACTTGGGTACTGTTTACTAAGTATGTACTTTACTGCCCTAAACAAGTCCTACTGATCTGATATATGGCATTGCTTTGACTGTGACTAGGGAAGCATACCATGAAGGATCTTTTTTTTTTTAGGTTTTTGCAAGGCAATGGGATTAAGTGGCTTGCCTAAGGCCACGCAGCTAGGTAATTATTAAGTGTCTTAGGTTGGATTTGAACTCAGGTACTCCTGACTCCAGGGCTAGTACTCTATCCACTGTGCCACCTAGCTACCCCCAAAGGATTTTTTAAAAATATTTTTGTTTTTCCAACTACATGCAGCCATAGTTTTTACCAATCGTTTTTTTCAAGGTTTTGAGTTTTACATTTTTTTCTCCCTCCCTCCCTCCCTCCCTTCACTTCCCCCTCTTCCTTACAAAAAGCAATCTGGTATAGACTCTACTTTTAAAACCATGGTAAAACAATAGATTCATATTGATCATTTTGAGAGAGAAAAATCAAATCCAAATGGAAGAAAGAAAACATTAGAAAAAATGACATAATACTTAAAACAACTTTTAAAAATTGAAAACAATATGCTTTGGTCTTCATTTAAACTCTACAATTCCTTTTCTGGATATGGTTGGTATTTTCCATCATATGTCTTTTAAAATTTTCTTTATTTATTGTACTGCTGAAATGAAATAGTTGATCATCATCCCATGATGTTGTTAGTGTATATAATGTTCTTCTGGTAGAAAGATCCATATAGCTCAACACTTTTACTTTTGCAGTAGAAGAATAGGAGGCCAGGAGGAGGGGAAGTATATCATCTAGGGTCACATGGGGAGTTTGGTAAAGAAAGGACTCTTAACTAACATATACTCAACTCTTATTTAAGGTGTTTTTCTCATCAGCCCTTCAGTCTTGTTGTCATCCATAGACCAAACTGTCTAAAAAGACAGTCTCATCCCTAGAATATTAGCCATCTGGAAATGAGGCATTTTGATCACAGTGACTTGTAAGAACACTAAGGTTTGGAAGGGTTTTCATTTTTATCAATGGGAGGGGACAGCTAGCTGGTCCAATGAAGAGTATAAGCCTTAGAGTCAGGAATATGAGTCCAAATCTTGTCTCAGACACTATGTGACCCAAGGGCAAGTCACTTTACCATTGTCTGTCTCAGGTTCCTTTTCTGTAAAATGAAGATAATAGCAGCATCTATGTCCCAGGGTTTTTGTGAAAATCAAATTAGATAACATATAAAACATATGGATGTTCCCTATTTATGTAATTAAACTCAGATTCCAGATCTTTCATAGTATTAAGACAATATACAATGAACACTAAAGGAAACCTTGAATGGGGAAGAACAAGAATATGGTCTGCAGGTGGAGGGGGTAGTGGGTATGTGGAGGAAGGACCATTGAATCATGAGAGTCTGAATATACCTTAAAAGAATTCTAGCAGACCTATTTAAACTGAAACACAAATTCCATCAACAAGGACTCAATCTAGTTTATATTTGAAGACTTGGTGATGAGTAACCCACTGTAGAAGTAATCCATTTAAAAAAATTTTACTTAAGGCAATGGGCTTAAGAGTGACTTGCCCAAGGTCACACAGCTAAGCAATTAAGTGTCTGAGGCTGGATCCAAACCCAGGTCCTCCTAATTCCAGGGCTGTATCCACAGCACCACCTAACCACCCCAGTACATTTCACTTTGGGACAGTTCTAATTCAGCAGTCTATATTCTCATCCTGATTTTCAGTACTCTGACCCTCCAAAAACGGGCATTTGTCAGCGTCCTTAATATAATCTGATGAAGGCCAAACATTTAGAGCAGGACTATTATCTTGCTCACTTTGGGCACTTCCTCTGTGTAGCTAAAGATTATACCATACCTCTTCAGAATGTTAGTGGATCTGTGATTCCCCCTGCCCCCCACAACTCCCTCAGTTTAGGTAATCTCCACAGATACAAATCAGAACCTATCTCAGCCATGTTATTGCAATGCACATCTTTCTTTTTGCTATTCAATCAATTTTCCATCAATTTTTTCATAGACCCATTTAGAATTTTCTTTTTTTTTAGGTTTTTTTTTTTTGCAAGGCAAATGGGGTTAAGTGGCTTGCCCAAGGCCACACAGCTAGGTAATTATTAAGTGTCTGAGACCAGATTTGAACTCAGGTACACCTGACTCCAGGACCGGTGTTTTATCCACTGTGCCACCTAGCCGCCCCTGGAATTTTCTTAACAAAGATACTGGAGAAGTTTGACATTTCATTCTCTAGTCCATTTTACAGATGAGGAAACTGAGGCAAGAAGGATTAAATGACCTACCCAGGATAACATAGCTAGTAAATGACTGAGGCCAAATTTGAATTTGGGAAGATCAGTCATCTTGCTTCCAGGCCTAGTATTCTATCCACTGAGCCATCAACATACCTTTAAGCATATATATTTTGTGCAAACCAGAAGGCTTCTGTTATCTTTTATTCTCCCTATGTAACCAGCTCATCTCCTCTTCTGCACTTACATCTCCTTGATGACATCTATTTTTGTATGTTCTACTGATTCTCTTTTTCATCACAATCATGCCATCCAAATTCTCCCTTTTGTCAAGGAAAAGTCAAAGTGACGTATCTGATTGTGCATACAGTAATCTATCATTTTCCCCTACCTTTTGTAGTAAGGGAGGAGGTATACTTTATTATCTGTAGGACTTTCACTAGTTTTTCCATTATTCAGAATTCAACTTCCTCTTTGCAATATTTTCATTAACATTTTATTATTATTATTTATCTTTAGGCTGTTTCTATTCAGACAAAACTTTTCATGTTTCTCTAAATTGTTGATATTATTGCTTACCGCAATAATATTTCATTTCATCCTTTATCTTAGTTTTTTCAGCCATCTCTAAGTTGATGCTGTTTTTGTTTCTTTGCTGCCAAAGAGTGCTTCTGTGAATATTTTGCTATTCATTGGTCCATGGGGGTCTGTCTTTGACTTTCTTAGGGATATATGACCAGTAGTTAGATCACTGGGTCAAGGGGTATGAGCAGTTTAGTCCACCTCCCCCACTCTTTTTCACTGAAACGGAAATCCTAAGCAATTTGCAGCTAATTTATAGGGCATCTGTATAGCAATTTTCCAGTTCCCTTCCCTCCATCTTTTGACATCTTTGCCAATTTGGATAATGTTAAATGAAATCTCAGAGCTGTTTTAGCATGTATTTCTTTATTAGTCTTTTGGAGTATTTTTCCTGTGATCATTTAAGGTTTTTAATGCTTTTGAACACAATTCATATCCTTTGCACACATCTTAAGGAGGATTGCCTTATACTTTGTATTTGTGCCAATTCTTTATTGCTTTGGTTATCACATTTCTTCTGGTTAATACATTTTACAAATATTTTTCCTTTTTTTATTGTTTCTCTAAATCTGTCTTCATTGATCTTATTGGCCAAAGCTTTTTTAATTTAATGTAGTAAACATTTTCTATCTTATCTTTTATGATCTCTGTTGCTTAGTTAAGAATTCTTCCCTAGGTATAATTGTAAAAAGTACCTAACCTTGTTATTTTTTTTGCTATTTTTTTAAAGAAAGATTTTATTTATTTTTGTTTTACAATTTTACCCCATTCTTGCTTCCCTCCCCCACCCCCTACTCCCCACAGAAGGCATTCTGTTAGTCTTTACATTCTAACCTTGTTCTTTCAATTTTTTTTTTAATGATGTGGTCTTTTCTGTTCAAGTTTTGTATCTATTTGGGCCTTATAGTGGTGTAAAGTGGTATAAAATCTTGATCTAAGTTTAACTTCCAGCAAGCTACTTTATAGTTTTCCCAGAAGTTCTTATCAAAACATCCTTTGCCTAATAATTTATTTATCCAACCCTGTGCTATTCTTTTCAGTTGCTTCTGTCTCTTGCTTATCTGGTCTGTTCTACCAGTCTGCTTTTTGATTGCTTAGCCAGTACGAAATAATTTTGAGACTTATGCACTGGAACACAGTTTGAGGTCTGATAATGAAGATATCCCTTGCTAGAGCCTCCTTGTACTCACCAATTCTGTCACTGGCCTTGTCAGTCTCCTGTAAATGTGATTGATAGGTCTTAAGGATCTTTATGGGAGAGGAGCAATTTAGAACTGTTAAGTGCTGCACAATTTTCCAAATGTAACCTGCCCTATATGTGTATGTGTGTATTCATGAACTAAAAAAGACTGGCCATCCAACTGCATGTCATAGCCTAGACCTGTGGTGTCAAACTCAAATAGAAACAGATTCTGGCATCATATAAGCTTAGAAAAACCACAATTAGCATCTATATTTTATTGTATTTTTGTTTTATTTTTAAAAACATTTTCCAATTATATTTTAATGTGGTTCTACCTGCACTTGGAATTGTGCTTGCTAGGGATTTGACACCCCTGGTTTAAACAATAGGTATTCTTCATCTATTTTGCTTTTCTTGTACCAATTGTTAAGTCAGTCTCTTGGGTCTTGGAGGAAGACTTGCAATATTCTGGGAAAGATTACATTAATTTTTGGGTCACATTGTCACATTTTGACTTATATTAAATTGACTCAAGAGGTTCTGAATTATTTTTTTCTTCATATGGACTTTTGTCTTGTCTCCTTTATCCTATACTTGTGCAATTGATTTTTTTTTAACCCAAGAAGAGGTTCATAGAATCAGAGATTTAGAAATGAAAGAAACCTGATATCAGAAACTTACTGTGTGACACTGGGCAAATCACTTAACCTCTGCCTGCTTCAGTTTCCTCAACTTTAAATAATAATAATATTAGCACCTACCTCACAGAATTTTTGTGAGGATGAAATGAGATAATTAAAGGTGTTTAGCAGTGTCTGGAACATAATAAATATTATATAAATGTTAACTATCATCGTCATTTTTATCAATATCTCTAAGCCTTTATTTAACCAATGAGGAAACAACTGAAAGGAGGCTATGAAGTTGCTTAAAGCATTTAGGAAATTTTGTGGGTGTAATTAAAATGTAATTTTGATGATTCCAGAATCAGCCAATGGTCTTTGCATGATTTCTTCATATATTTTCAAAAGCAGTTTAACAATTGGAGGGTTGGGACTTAGCACAGTCTAATTAGGATGCAGGTTTTAGAATTAATCAACAAATATTTATTTCTCTTTGTGCCTTTGAATAGTGCTGGGAATCTAGATTCAAATTTTCCCTTTGCTTCTTTATATTTGCTTTATTTACTCAGATGTAAAAGGACAGTAAATGGAATTTAAGACTTTGGGCATTTCTAAGTCCCTTGATTTCCTGTTCACTGAGGGCTTATGGATTCATTCTGTGATTAATGGAAGAGATGTTGGACTTAGAATCAAACTAAGTTCATATGCTAAACTAACACATAGTGCAGTGGAACTATTGTAGACCTTGGAGTCAGGCCTGTGTTTTAATCCTATTTCTGAAATTTCTTTGTTATTTGATCCTGGGCATATGGCAACCTCCTTCCACTTTCATATCTTCATTAATCTATAAAATCTGGATAATAATAATTGTATGATTTCTCTCATTGGGTTGTGAGGATAATGCTTCAGAAAACTGAAAGTGTTATATAATTGAGTTATTATTACCACCCCTTATCTTTTTCCTTATTGACAATTTTTGTCTTCATCTTCCCAGTCTGATGTTCATTTTTAGTAGAGAAATTTTAATACTTCAAAAACCTGTGATTTCACAGTTTGGGACTCATCCTTTACTGAGGCAGGTCACAACTTCTCTATAACTTAAGAGATAAATCTTAGTTGCCTGCATCTGACAAGTTAAATGACTTGCTTACAGTCACAAAACTAATAAGTTTCAGAGGCAGGACTGGAACTCAAGTCTTCCAGACTCCAAGGTTTCTATCTTTTTTTCTATACCTTGATGTCTCTATTTTAGTAAAGAAATCAGAAGAAAAACTAGGAGTTGAGTAGTTCTATTATCTTGTATCAATTTTTTATCCTTTATGTTTGATGGTTTTGTTGTTGAATCCTCCCTAAATGGAGGTACCCTCAATTCTCAACTCTGCTAAAAATGGCTAGTTAGGATTCATCACCTGCCTTACCATATTCTGATCTCAGATGGTCTCAACCCTTTCAACTAGTCAGCACTGTATAATGAATAGAGAGCCCTGGGCTTGGAATCAGGAAGAATTGTGTTCATATCTCTACCTTGAATATTTACTTAATCTCATTTGTGCCCCAGTTTCCTCATCTATAAAATGAGAGGGGTTGGATTCAATGACTTTTAAGGTCTCCTCCAGTTCTGAAACTCTGATCCTTAAGACTTAATTTTATCAGTTTCCTGAGCATCCACACAGGTCTATTTAAACAATACTTTTAAGTTTAATTAGAAAATTTGCTTTTGTGTTTTTAGAATTTTTTTTAAACCATTCCAGTCTTGCAGTGTTTACTTTTCATACAGAATTTTAGTTCTAGAGATCCTACTTATTCTTTCTTTGAATTCTTTTAAAGTTTCTTACTCTTTAAAATAATGGCTTCTTTCAGTTATAGTTCCAAAATCTAAGGTGGGCTTTAGAGAAAGATTTCCTAAGCTATCATGAAATTTATTATCAATTCTGTTTTGGCAACAAGTTTCTCTTTTTTGATCAGAATCAGATCTTTATATTGAAGATAAAATCAGCATCAAGGCAAGTCAGGCTATCAGTATTATGTCATCTTTCTGCCCATTTTATGATATCTTTCCCAGACTGAGCATCCATTTCCTTCCTCTGTTAAAATGGTTTGTAGTATATACTTCATAACAATTCCACTTCTATTTTTCTATTTTCAACACATTCAATTAAGCACAGAATAGGAATCTTACAGAGTCAGAAATACCTGTTTAGATTGTAAATTGCAAAATAGTAACTAATATGTACTGATGAGAAGGGAGAGGGTCCCTAAATCAATGAAATCACAGAAAAGCAAACTAACCAAAAAACAAATAAAACATGTAGAAGTACCTTCAACAGGTAGGTCTTGAGTTATGTGTGCAATACAGTGAACCTGAAAAAAAAAAGTCTCTTCTCTAGATGCTTAAATTCTAATGGGGAAATTTAATGTGTACCAAATAACAAAGCAAAACACCCTACTAGTGTCTGTATGTGTGTGTGTGTGTGTGTGTGTGTGTGTGTGTGTGTGTGTGTGTGTTTGTGTGTTCTGTGAGGAGATAGCACCTTAGCTGATCTTCAAGAATTCAGGGAATAACTTAGTATAGTTTGACTGGAATGTGGATATGCTTGAGTGTAATCTAATAATAGCACTATTTAATCAACTTTTTTGTCTATTTCTTAAAGTTTTTTTCCAAGGCAAATGGGGTTAAATGGCTTACCCAAGGCCACACAGCTATGTAATTA
Source organism: Macrotis lagotis (assembly GCF_037893015.1). Classification (NCBI taxonomy): domain Eukaryota; kingdom Metazoa; phylum Chordata; class Mammalia; order Peramelemorphia; family Peramelidae; genus Macrotis; species Macrotis lagotis. Next base: position 162,966,760 of record NC_133659.1, read on the forward strand.
TTAAGTGTCTAAAGTTGAATTCGAACTCAGGTACCTCTGATTCCATGGCCTGTGCTCTATCCACTGCGCCACCTAGCCATCCCTTATCTATTCTTTTTGAATGAAGTCTATCTTTCTGTGTGAGAGGAAGCATGATGCAATGGAGAACAAGCTTGAACCAGGTTCAAGTTCTGCTTCTGATATACCCAATCTACTTGTTGTATCTTGACTTGGCATGTCACTCATCCTCTTGGTGCCTAGGCAACTAAGATTACAAATAACAGAGTTGCTTCTTTATGTTGGTGAAGAGTCCCCACACTGAAAATTCATTGTACTGGTAAAATCACAGGTCTAGATCACTAATAACCATTTAAAATTCTTCATTCAGTTATAAGATCACAGGATCCCTAGAATTTTAGGATCCATCTAATGTAACTCCCTTCTTTATAGGTGAGGAAACAGGCTTACACTAGGCATGTCACTGAGATTTGAACCTAGCTAGGTGGCACAGTGGATAGAACACTTGACTTGGAGTTGGGAAGACTTGAATTCAAATATAGCCTCAGACACTAATTGTGTGACCTTGGGTAAGTCATTTAACTTTGTATCAGTTTCTTCATCTTTAAAATGAACTGAAGAAGGAAACGGAGCAAATTATTCCAATGTCTCTGCCAAAAAACCCAACAAACTTCTAAATGGGGTTACAGAGTCAGACACAACTGAAATGACAGAATAACAATAGCAACGCCTCCTATCACAACTAACTTTGGTAGTATACATGAAATTAATTTTTCCTGTCTTTACTTGTAAAAGGAAGAGATATATGTGAAAGAAATGGTGATTTGGAGTCAGGACCTGAATTTGAATCTTAACTCTCTCTTACTAACTTCTGTGTCCTTGGGCAAGTCACTTAATTTCTAGAACTCTTTCCTAACCTGTCAAACAAAGAGCTTAGACTAGATCCTGGTCTAAATCTATGATCCTTTTATTTCTTATCCATATTTTGCAAATTTGTATAAAGATATCCTTGAAGCCTCCACCAGGTAGTCAATTCATGTCCTTTGAGGAAGAGTCTCAAGTCTGATACTTTTTGCCTTTCCACTATTTCCCAAATCCTTATCATACTGTAGACTCATTCAAGGGCAATAGCACTGATTTATTCCACCTTAAGGAATGCTCTATTTTGGGAGACAAGACTCAGTTCAAACCAACACTTAACTAAGCAGAGCACTAAGGGGAATACAAAATTCTGAGATGATCCTTGCTCTCGCAAATCCCTGTCTTTTGCATAGTGCTTTATGACCAAGAAGCACTTATTTTCAGTTACTTAATTTGATCTTCACAATAATCTTGTGATATAGGTAGAACATTATTCCTGTTTTTCAGATGAGGAAACTGAGGCTCAAAGATTTAACTCACCCAAGATCACGGTTATTAATAGCACAGCCAGACTCAGAGCTCAGATTTGTTTAACTCCAAATAAGAGATTTAACAATATAGTGGAAGAAACGACACATAATCAATATCTAATAACAGCCATTCAGTGTAAGAGGGCTGCATTTGGAGTTGGGAAAGATCTGGGTTAGAAGCCCATTTCTGACATTGGGATGGCTTTCAGTTTCCTCCACAAAGTGAGGATAATAATTCTTGCATTAAGTAATTCCCTGGATTGTTGTAGGGTCCTTCTCTGTAAACTATGGAAATGAATTATTATTACCATAGAAAAAGATGCAGCTAAAGTATTATTGAGCTCTTCAGAGAAGATCAGGGAAAGCTTTCTGGAAGAGGAAGTATTTGAACTAGGCTTTCTTTAATGAATAAACAGGTATGGGGAATGTGATTTGGATTGAGCAGTAGAGAGGTGGATTTGTTAATTTGGTAGATATATAAGGAGCCCAATTTGGTTGTGGTAAGATTAAGTAGAGGACTGCAATACAAGGTTTGGGAAAGATGAACCAACAAGAAGAGGGGGAGGCAAGAGGTTTGGGAAAGAAGAACAAGACAAGTGCCAGTTTAGGTGTTTGAACTTTTGAGACAGGAATACAGACCAGCATAGTTTGGATTGTTTTGTTATTTTTTTTGTTTTTGTTTTCAGTTTTTTTTTCTGAGGCAAATGGGGTTAAGTGATTTGAATGTTTTGTTATCTTTTAAACTCATAAATGTGGTCCAGATATATGACTTTAAAAAACAACAAAGGGGTGGCTGGTGGGGCAGTGGATGGAGCAGAGGCCCTGGAGTCAGGAGTACCTGGGTTCAAATCCGGTCTCAGACACTTAATAATGACCTAGCTGTGTGGCCTTGGGCAAGCCACTTAGCCCCATTTGCCTTGCAAAAAAACCTAAAAAAAAAAAACAACCCCAAAACAAAGGAACTCAATCTATTCTGGAAGCTGCATGAAAGAGGGGTTGGGGAGGAGGAAGAGAGCTGGAGAGCTCCTCGAGGGCCGGGTGAGGACGGCAGTGGCCGCGAGGAAGGGCAGGGCTGTTGGGGCGGATCTGGTCAGTGGGTGGACAGCCAGCTCCCAGCACTGGGCACTGGGCGATGAGTGGGGCGCAGGCAGTCGGGGTTGGCGAGGCTCCGCGCCCCCGACGGGCTGGGGCGCCAAGGGCGGGGTGGGGCAGGGCTCGGCGGGCGGCCAGCTCCGCGCCCCCCCACTGGGCACGGCCGGCCCCAGGCCCCCCGCCGGCCGGCCCGAGGGGCGGAGGCGGCCGCTGAGCTCCCGCGGGGCTGGGTCCCGCGTTCGGTTCCTAAGCTTTGGGCCCCAGGGCGCGCCGCCCCCCGCTCATGACTCCGCTTCTCTCCTGGCCCCCTTCTCCCTTTTGCAGGAAGGCTCATCTGGGCCCTGAGGCGTCGGGGCGGGCTGGGGCCGCGGGATGGAGGGGGAGCTGGCCATGTGTCCTAATTACCCAGGCATCGCCACCTAGAAAATGGAGCAGCTTTTTTCACTCCTCGTGGAACTACAACTCCCAGGCACCCCGACTTAGGCTATGCTCGTACATGGCCGGACCCGGAAGCCCGCTCCGCTCAGGCCTGGACTCCAAGGCCCAAGGTGCCCCTCGGCCTTCCGGTGTCATTCATCGCCTCTTCCTCAACTACTACTCCCGACATGCTCCGCAGCGACGGCCTACAAGTACCGGCATGCTTGGAGGCCCGCTCTTCCGTGCCGCTTCCTCTCCCGCGCGAGCCGGCATTTCCCAGAAAGCCCGGAGGCTGTTTCGTCATCCCGCCTGCGACAGCGAGGGGCGGAGTCGGGCCGGAAGGCACCCGGGGAACCCGAACGTGAGGGCCTTCGGGGTCTGTGCTGGTGGAGGCGGTCGGCTTGTCTTTGGGAAAAGAGCCCTTCCCCCGGCCCCCCGGAATATCAGGGTAAGGGCTGGGGCGACCCAGAGCCGCGGCTGCCGAGCGGGCCAGGAGGACCTTGTGCCCGCGGGAGGCCGCGGGGCCCGGAGGCAGCCCCACCCCCACCCCGGCCCTGCCCCGCCGTGGCAGCAGGGGGCCCGGAGACTGCTTTTCCTCCCTTGGAGGACATTCCGCTAGCAGGATGGCAGCTTTAGGGCCAGAGGGAACCTGGGGGCCACCTAGCGCAGCCCTTGTACCAATGAGAAGCCGGAAGAGGGCGCGATGGGCGGGAATCAGCCTCAGAACCACAGGACGGGAGAGCGGGGACGGAAGGGATGGAAGGGAACAAGCACTGAGGAGAGACTTACCCAGTGGGAGCGCGGGGTGCGGCGATTTACCCCTATTTGATTCTCATCTCCGTGGAACAGTTGGGAAAATGCAGACACAGAGATTAAGTGACCCGACCCTCCTCTGAGGTTGGATTTGAACCTGGGTCTCATCTTCCACATAACATGTTCTGTCCTGGACTCACCACATCTGGCGTATTGTATTTAGTTCCAGGCAGGCATATTTTAAGGACATCGATAAGCCAATGGCCCCTTAGGAAGGCCATTGATTTAAGACGATAAAGGGCCTCCCGAGGGCTTCTAAGGAAGAGGAAACTCAGAAGACACATGGGAAAGTTCTCTAAAAGCACTTGGAAGGCCAGAAGTTGGGATTGCACTTGTTCTGTTTGACTCTAAAGATAGAATCCTAAAGAAAGTGGGTGGACATTGCAAGGAAACAGACTTGAGTTTAATGTAGTGCAAAAACCACCCTCCTAACAGCTGTCCAGAAAAGAGTAGTAGGCTGCTATTTATACCCTTCACTTGATGTATTTAAGTAAAGATGTAGATACTCATCTTCTTAATGGGTGTATTGCAGAATCATAAACTTAAGAGCCAGAAGGGATCCTTACTGTCATCTAGTAGTAGAATTCCTTTGTTTTCACAGCTGAGGAAATGAGACTTAGAGCTTAAGGGACTTTGCCCAAAGTTACATCTGATTTGCATGGAAGCACAATGAATAGAGTGCCAGGTCTGGAGAAAGGAAGAGTCACCTTCTGGAGTTCAAATCTGGTCTAAGATACTTCCTAGCTGTGGGAACTTGGGCAAGACTCTTTACCCTGTTTATCTCAGCTCATCTGTAAAATGAGTTGGAAAAGGAAATGGCAAACCACTAAAGTATCTTTTCCAAGAAGATCTCAAATGGGGTCATGGAGATCAGACATGACTAAACTACCACCACCAGTACTTCTATATTTTATGGAATTTTTTTCCATTATAACATGGAGTAGTTCAGAGGGATCAAGTACAAGACCCACAATACTCCCACATACAGCCAGAACCAGGTTAAAGTGTAATTGAGAAATAGCTAATTGCATAAAAATTTAAAAATATATTTTAAAACTAGGTCAATATACGGACTACGGGTATCCTCTTGTATGGTTTAGTGGCTTCATTTCCTATTTAAGTTTGACACTTCTGTACTAGAACCTCTGAGGTTATTTCCAACTCTCAAATTCAGGGCCCTCATCTACTCACAATTGAAATAGTCTGCTGGTTGCAGGTCTTTTCCCACCGGAGTTCATTATCCATTTTGTCACCACATTGATATTTTAAAGCATTGGTCTGACCATTAACCCACTTCCTGCCAGTAAAGTCTAGTATCTCCCTAACTCTTATAGGATCAAATACAAAATTGTATCTGTCATTCAAAGCCTCTCATAACCTAGCCTTTTGTCATCTTACACCAAACCCTTCCATATACTCTGATCAGTGACCCTGGCCCCCTTTGCTGTTCCTTAAACAAGACTCTTAGCTCCAGATATTTTCTCTGCCTGTTCTTCAAGCCTGGGTTGCCCTCCCTTCTCATCTGAGCCTCCTAAATTCTTTCAAGAGCTAAAATCTCACCTCCAGGAAACCTTTCTCAGTCTCTCTTAATTCTAGTGCCTTCCTTTTGCTTATTATTTACTATTTTTCCTTGTTTGTACATAGTTGTTTATTGTTTTCTCCCCCCCATTACAGGGAGCTATTTGAGGGCTATACCTTTTTTTTGTATCTCCAGCACTTAGTGGAAATACTTAAATGATTGGCTGAGTCTGTGGCAGTTCTCTTCAGTGTTTGAAGAGCTGTTGTGTGGAAAGGGATTAGATTCAGAGAGCAGGCTGAAAGCACTGGGGAAATTACTAGATATTGTTCAGCTCATTTTTTTAAAAAAAATCTAATAATTAGCACTATTTGAAAATGACAGATGCCTCATGGAATATCCTGAATTTCCATCTTTGGAAGTTAGCAGCTGGCTGATCATTTGCTGGAAGCTTTTAAGAGCAGGGCAGCCTACATGAAATAGGAGATCAGATGACCTTTTTGATCCCTTCCAGCTGAGATCCTGGAGTTTCTTTTGGACTAGAGACAAAATTTTGGTCTTGTTGGTTTTCTTCTCCCTTTTGGTTCCCTCTATCTCATGTCTTCAATCCCTGGGTTGATTGATGTCTTCTCTGGTATGGACAGCTGACATTAGTGTTCGTTTCTCCTTGCCTCCTTTCACCCACATACTATCTTTGCAACCACCAGATATGCGTCTGTCAGCCTTGCTAGCCCTGGCAGCCAAGGCCAACTTGCCTCGTAATTATCGCTATGGAATGAGCCGACCTGGAACTATGGCTGATAAGAAAAGAAACCCTCCCTGGAAAAGGCAGCGTCCAGTCCTTGTGGAGCCTATACCTGAGGATTCCTGGAATGTGTTTTGTGGGGACATGGTGAGAGGAGATCCAGGGCTAACAGATATGGGTGTCTGGACAAAGGAGAGAATGGGCCTGAGGTTCATTCTTCCCTGTCATTGTGTACCTACAGGTTGAAATCCTGGAGGGCAAAGATGCTGGGAAGCAAGGCAAAGTAGTTCAGATCATCAGGGAGAGGAACTGGGTTGTCTTAGAAGGACTGAACACAGTAAGTAGTGGGGAATGGAACTTTTTGCATTGGTTCTGTCAGCCTCACTTTTTTGCCACCTTCTCTACCAAAAAAGTCAATCACTGATAACAAGAAAGGGCTGGATACTATCTCTCAGCTTATATTCCTGGGATGACCTCTGGCAGAGGCAATCCGTTTCTGATTTTCTTTCCCTCTCCTCCCACAGCATTTCCGATACATTGGCAGGAGCAAGGATTACCGGGGGACCATGATCCCCAGTGAGGCACCCCTGCTTTTCCGCCAGGTCAAGCTTGTGGATCCTACTGACAGGCAAGAGGGCAAGACATTGATCTTCTGGAAGATCAGGAACATGGAATTTCTAGGTGGTGAAAAAGATAGAATGCTGGAATGAAACCAGGAAGACTTGATTTTTGAATTCTTCTCTAGGCACTTGGCTTGTATGACCCTAAACCAGCCCTCATCTCTGTGCCTCAGGTTCATCTGTAAAATGAGGAGCTTTTATGACTAATTCTCACATTTGAATCAAAATGACCATTTTGGGATTGGGTTGAGATAGAAATGCTGCCTGGGGTGGGGGGTGAGTGGCGAGGTAAGGACCAGAGATACCATTTTGGAAAACAAGAGGAGAAACAGATTAGCTTTATAGCAGGCGAATGTTTCGACATCACTTAGGACTTCCTAGGAGTTAGAAGAATTCACTTGGTTACATCTGAGTTGTTGACTCTTTGAGGTTAGAGAAAGGATTTGGGGCCATTACAAGCTGGGTTCTCTCCTTTCCTGCAGGAAACCAACTGAAGTGGAATGGAGGTTTACAGAGGAAGGTGAGCGTGTTCGAGTCTCCCTGAGGACAGGGAGGATCATCCCAAAGCCCGAGTTCCCCAGACCTGACGGCATCATCCCTGAGCAGTGGATTGGTGAGTCATATCAGACAGGAGATAGAAGAGCTTAGACGGGGATGGTGGCTTTTCATATGAGGGTTGGAGGTTGGGGTCCAGGCATCACTGGTACAGACATGGGGTTTGTGTTAGTCTAAAGTGATCAAAAAGGTAGTGATATGGAAGAAAGAAGATGTACTTGACCCCAGAAGAAGTGGAATTTGGAGATGCTGATGACAAATCACCTGGAAGGCTGGGAAACCCCTTCCAGTTAGGAGGCCTGGTGTCAGAAAGACCCAAGGTTAACAACTGTTTGAATCCTCAGTGAGTCACTTATCCTTTTTCTGCCTGTACCCTCAATTCTAAAATAACACCATCTTCTTTGGATTGTCATCTCAAACAAGACACCTATAAAGCTTTTAGTAGAGTCCCTGACTCACACAGAACATTGAATAAGTGTGGTCCCCTTCCCTCTCCTCCTCTTTCTTTATGATCCCAAGAAACATATAGAGTAGGGTGTTGGGGGAAACCAGTGAGGACAGAATGAAGGGGCTGGGGTAGCAGCTCTAGATGGGCTGACAAGGCAGAGCAGGGTGGAGGAATTTTCCTTATTTTGTTTGGTCTCAAAGAGCAAAACCAGGAGCGGGGTGGGCATTTCCAGAAGCTGATTTTGGTTTGATATGAAGAAAACTTCCCACCAATTAGCTGTGTTCAGAATTCGAATGGCCAGCCACTGTGGGTAGTGAGGAGCTGAGCATTTGGAATGGATGCTGTACAAAGGATTTCTGCCCAGGTTCAGGTTAGACTGAGCTAGACAGTTTCTAAGGTTCCTCCCAACTCTGAGAGGGAGCATTAATGTATTCTCTCATGTAATCACTCTGGCTTTACAGATGGTCCCAAAGATACATCAGTGGAAGATGCTCTGGAGAGAACTTATGTTCCCTGTTTGAAGACCTTGGGAGAAGAGGTGATGGAGTCAATGGGGATTGTGGAGACTCGAAGGCACAGGAAAATTTACTGGTATTAAAAAACTATGAGGGTGGCTAGGTGGTGTAGTGGATAGAGCACCGGCCCTGGAGTCAGGAGTACCTGAGTTCAAATCTGGCCTCAGACACTTAATAATGACCTAGCTGTGTGGCCTTGGGCAAGCCACTTAACCCCATTTGCCTTGCAAAAACCTAAAAAAAACAAACAAAAAAAAAGCTATGGAAGGGACTGTATTCTTCCCATAACTACCTCTCCAAGATCCTGACCATGGGAGTCAGAGGGATTGCTATATTTACTATTGTTGAATAAAGGGATCCTGTTGAACTGCATTTCACCAGTGATGCTGCATTGGAAGAGTCAGAGGTTTTAATCATTATGAAGGTATCCTGGACCCACAGGAATGAGAAATGCCATGCGGTTTTGTGGGTAGGTCTGTCTCTTTCCTTTCCCTTAGGGATCCACTGGGCCACTTGGTATGGTAGCAAAGTGCAGTCACAAAACTAGGCCAACCTTATTTATTTCATAGGTGAGGAATCAGAGTACTGAAAGGGGAAGATGATTTGTCAAGGTCCTTCACCTCAATGGCTGTCTTTCATCATTTTTAAAATGGGAGGGGGGGGTTGAACTCAAAGACCTTACTAAATTCTGTAATTTGAGGACTCCCTTGAGTCAGCACCAGAAGGGCAGAAATGAGACAGATCAGCTTTGCCAGTGGGTAAGGGGGAAAGAGTGGTCAAAGACTTAACCTAATGGGCATCTGTGAAATACACCCAAGAGACCTGGCTGGCAGAGTGTTGTGCATCCTGTCCTCAACACTTAGCCTTTGGGGCAGTGAGGTGGCACAGAGCACTGGCCCTGAAGTCAGAAGTCTGAGTTCAAATTTGATATGTTGCCACCAATATATCAAAATTCCATCCTTTGTTCACACAGCATTCAGAGAAATAAGAATCAGGAAGGGTTTAATTTTTCTTTCAAAAATTAATTTTAGAAGGGTCATTTTTATATAACAAGTAGAAAAAAGTCTGAGATCCAAGCAGAGTATATTTCCAAGAAGGATAGCATCTACCTTTGGCCTAAGTGAGAGAAGTCCTTAATATTCTATTGTGGCCTCACACAAATCTCTGGGAACTGGGGAAATTTAAAGGATCTTGAAGCCTTCTTAAAACTGTCAGCTTTCCTCTATTTCCAGGTCAGAGAGTGCTGGGCCCAATGGGGTCTTGGTGGCCACCAAGATCAAATTTCGAGGAGACAGTTCAGGCCTAAAGACAGGGAGGAGTTCAGCTTGGCAACCTGAGGTGAGAAGAAGGGAGTGAGGCTCAAGATGTTAGAAGCTGCCCCTCCTTCAACCCTGTCTCTACCCCTAAAGCCCCTCCAGTAGATAATCACTGGAGAGGCTGGGGCTTCCTGGCATTAGAAGGCAGAAGAGGGTGGAGACATTGTTGAGTCTATACTCTCTCCCCTAAGGCACTATACTAACCAAATTTGGCTTTACCCTCTCCTTTCACTTCACTTGTACTGGGACTTACCTTGTTCCTGGAGGAAAAGCAGCCGATCCAGCAGAATTAGTGTCTCTACCAGTGGTGCCAGTAGCAGTGCCAGGCTGAAGAATGCCAATACCCGATGTTCCTGTGCTAGGCAGGCATGCAGGGAGTCCAGGTCCAGGGGCAGCCCAGGGTCCAATCCCACCCGCTGCAGCCCTAGCCGTATATACCTGAAGGGCAGTAAGTGGCAACAAGAGCATTTTAGGGTAGTGGAAATTTCCATACTGGATTTGTTCTGAGATGGTCCCCTCCATCATAAGTTCCTTCCAGATTCCACTTTAAAAAGGATCACAGGCCAAGGTATGGAGCGAGACCCCGAGCTTGAATGCTTAGAAACATTTTCACTTTTCCAAACCCTTAACTGAGATACCTCTCCCCCCTTTTTGTCCATGCATCCCCATTCCTTACTCTTCCAAGGGCAGTTCATGGGCCCTTGGAATGCTTTGCACCCCAGGTCTGCAGAGGCCTGGTTGGGCACCCCGGATGACCATCTCTAGAGCTGCTCGGTAGCAGTGGGTACGGAGGGTAGGGCCTGCTCCCCGAAGCCGTTCTGTGTAGTCCTCTAGAGCATGGCAGGCACCTTCTCGGAACTTGTAGGGCAGCTTGTGGTCCCGGAGGCCACTAATCCATTGGCTTAGGGGGTAGCCCCCAGGAGTGGTCAACTTCATGTAGCAGCAGCCCACAGATGCCAAGGCCACTGCCTCAGGGCAGCAGGCAAAGTACTGTAATAAAGTCACACTTAGGTCCCCACAGGCATGAAGGCCTGTCAGTAGCAGGCGTCTAGCAGGAACCTGAGTTGCCTCTGACTTCAGGGGAGACAGGAGCTCCTGGGACAAGGTAGTCGCATCTACCCAGCTGACGACATGATTTGGAGGACAGTGTGGGACAGCTGAGATGACCTGTGAAAAAAGGAAAGAACCAGATTTAACATTGCCTTGCATATAGCAGGCACTTAATAAATGCATGAGTTATGGGGGCTTAAATTCAGCAGTACCTCACCACTGAAGGATGCTTTATTTGAGATGGAGAGAATATTACCCTGGAGAGAACCAAGTCCAACTCCCTAATTTGAATTGGTGACAAACAGCTCAGGAAAGAGAAGTGACTTCACTGTCACAATCACAGTAAGAGGCAGAGCTAAGATATGATCTCAGACTTTATAATTCCAAAGACCTTGGTCTTTTCCCTTGGAAAGAAATAAGAAGGCACCACTTAGTCACCTTTTCTCTGATCAGATTAGGGTTTTGCTAACTCTCACCTCTCTCAAATATTCACAATCCTGGGGCAGTTAGGTGGTGCAGAGATAGAGCATGGTCCTGGAGTCAGGAAAACCTGAGTTCAAATTCAGCCTCAGACACTTAACCTAGCTGTGTGGCCTTGGGCAAGCCACTTAACCTCATTTGCCTTGCAAAAGTAAAAAAAAAAAAATATATTTACAATCCTTCATACAAAGGGTTTCCCCCAATCTGGTCCCACCCTACCTTCCTATTCAGCATTCTCTTCTCCAGGTCCCCTTATTAACCCCAGGGGTGGGAATGTGAGTTGCTTCTAATTACCCCTAGAATGTTCTTTCATTCTTGGTACTGAATTGCTACTCCTCCTTTAAGTCAGCAGGCCTAATTCAGATAGGAAGCTGACTACCTCCACCCCTTTTGGACTTCATTTAGCAATCTGTTTCAAATCTTTCTGATGCATTTGTTAAGTATCATAGTACCATGTATTTATTTTTTCTCCCATTAGTCTGTAAGCTCCCTGGGGTTGGGAGAACCCTGCTTTATCTAACATTACCTTGGCATTACTGTGTACCTGTTAAGTAGGTAGCACTCTCTGTATGTCTGTCTCAAAGTCCCTTTCTTCCCTCTGCTGTCATAATCTGCACAGCCCCACCAGGGACGGTGGTAATCGGGCTGGGGATGAGATGGTATGTAGTCAGGATCCTTCTCCCCTAAGGTCAAGAGTTGGGGCAACAGATTGGAGCAGGCCAGGCCTGCCCTGAGGAGAAAGTCTATTATTTGACTCTGACAGCAGGGAAGATAGATATATACATACATGTCTTTTGGGCCCAAGTCTTCAAAGTTGACAGAAGAACCCCCCAATTGGAAATCTCCTAAAACGGGAATTCTTGGGAATACTGTTATAATCCTGCTATAAATGCTGTTAAATATCTTAAGCTGTTTCATGTATTGCCAGGTCTCCTCCCAAGAAGAGAAGCTTTCCACTATGTCCGTCCCAAGGTTAGAGATGGGAATAGAGCTATCCAAAAGACAGGAAGGAAATTGAGGCTAGAAGCCAGACTATGGAAGTGAGAAAATGAGAAATGAGAAAAGTTCATTTCAAAATCAGAAAAGACTTATGTAGTTCTCTCAACCATCTTCTTGGGAAAGGTGTCTTACCTGTGACTTCCTCCTTTCTTCCTTTTTCAGTATACTAAGCAGTTCCTGGTCCAGTTGCTGGGCTCTTTCCACCAGTCTCCTATCCTTTTCAATGCCAGTCACAGAGAGCCCCAGCCCCAAGGCTAGGAATCTGGAGAGATGCCCCTGCAGTCATGAGAGTAGGAGTCATAGTATGCCTCAGTTGTTCCTTCCATTCTTCCCATCAGGGGCTTGAAGGTCTAAGATCACATTAGAAAGTGTAGAGACTTGGGTGTCCCTGTCTCTTCAATCCTATCTTTTGTATACTGCCCCTTTCCTACACAGTTCAAATCCTTTCCTACATCTTTTTTTCCAATTCTGTACTTATGGCAACATGCCCTTTTCTCCCCCTTTCCTCAAATTCAGAATAGACCCTGGGAGGACTACTTTCCAAATTCTACCTAATGTCTAAGGATATTAGACCAGGAAGGACTGATCTGGACTCACCTGACCAGAGCCCACGTCCACCACTTGGTTGCAGCCTGTAAGATCACTGAGTTTCTTCACCAGCTAGGGGAAGGGATTTGGAAGTAGAGAAACAAATCTCTTAGTCACTGGGTCCTTCTTACCAGGAAAATAGAGAAACATTCCCAGAGAAAGATGGCAACTAGAGAGGAGAAGCATGGGCAGGGGAGGATTGGGGATGGGGGGGAATTGTAGCCATGGAATCCTTGAGAAGGGAGAGATCTCCATATTTTACTCCTCTGCCCTCACCAACCCTACCTTCCCCATGCCTCCCTCAGCCCTCCCTTTTCATTCTCAGCCATTCCTCACCTCTCCCAGTCGCCTTATCTCATGCTGTTTCTTGGGCTTGACGTGTTTCCGGAATTGGGCTGCCAACCGGGAGCTCTGACTGGGGTTCTTCTGGAACTCAGAGGGACCCAGGGACTCAGGTGTCCGGGTAAAGGCCAGGGCATGGGCAGTTGCCTTCAGGGCCAGAAGGGTCAGTGGCCACACTGATCTGTACCTGAGACAGCCCACGCCCTCCTGTGAATGTTTCCACCATAACCAAAACAGATCATTTGACCACAAAATAAGGTGCTCATGAAGTCTTTGGGCAATTTTATCTCCAAATGACCCTGCCCATGAATTACAAATGGTTACATGAAATTAGCTCTTGATAATTTTTGTTTACCTGAAAACCATTCCCATACCTGATCTCTTCCCCAGCACTAGGAATCTCAAGTAGCATAGTAGCAATTTGAGGTGGAGTCAACCCATCTAGGACTTCTTGCCATGAATTGGGGAGCTTCTCCCACAAACAATCTGTAAAAAACTCCTACAGAGTAAGAGAAAATCAGTCAGTATCTGCATACTGCTGAGGACTCCCTAAACTGTCAGCACTTTTCCTTGGGGTCTTAACGGGGATGCATGCTTCTAAGCATTTTGGATCATAACACTTAAAGATGGAAGGGCAGTTAAAAGCCTTCCTCCTCCCCCAGGCTACTTTCTTCCCTCGTTTTGAAGATGGAAAAATGGAAATTTGGAGACCTTTCTGATGTTAAAAAATGAAAATTGGACTAGATGATCTTGGCTCCTAGGAGCATGAGTACTTAAACTGACCTTCCCAAGGTCATAAGGATGGCAATAACAGGGCCAGGATTTGAATCTATGCCATGTGATGTTTCTCATTTGTACCTGCAACTTTATCAGCTAGTCTTTAGTTGGAAGGAAGTGCAAAGGAATAATGGACAAATGAAATCCACAGGTGTAGATTTCAAAATATATGCTTTGTATTACCATCCTCTTCTATACACATAAAACTCTCCTCCTCATTCCTGCCCTTCAACTACACCAACTCCCAGTTTTGTTTTATTTACAATAATGTAGGCATCCAGGATGAATCCATAGAGGGGAAGAACACGGGTCAAGTTCACAGCTAGCTGCCTCCTTCCTTCTAAAGAGAGCTTCCTAGCTGCAAGGCCAGGCATCCTGAAGACCTACAGAGAAAGTGGATAGACAGATGGGTCCTTTCCTACTCCTAACTGAGGCTTTACCTAAAGTGAAAAAGGTCAGTGGGACTAAGTGGGCTTAGGATACAGTGATAGGCATTATCTCCAAGAATAAGGTACCTAGTCCTAATCAGATCATGCCTGGGTACTATGTTCAGTTTTAAAACACCCTATTTTAGGAAGTGCTGGATGAGCTGGAGAGTATCCAAAGGACGCAGGCCAAGGGGATGAAGGATCTTGGAGGACATAACAGCTGTCTTCACCTATCTGAATGGCTATTATGGAGGAGGTTCTGGCCCCAGAAGGCAAACCTCAGAGCAATGGGTAGAAGTAGTAAAGAAACAGATTGAGGCTTTACCGTTAGCAAAGATTTTATAACAGAACTATCCAAATGTGGAATGGGTTCCTTCCAGAGTCAATGGGGTTACTGAGCACTAAAAGCCTTCCATATGGGGTTAAATGAACACAATTCTGTAAGCAGTCTTGTAGAATCTTGTTTGGGTATGTACTAGGCAACTTCTGAGGTCCCTTCTGAAATCCCTGATAACCAAGGTTTTGACGACTAGTCTTTGTAACAAGGGGGAATCTTGGAAGACACCAGAGACCTGTCTCCTGTTTCTTCAAGTTCCACTGTTTCTAAACCATGAGGAAAGAGTTATAGGATCACCTAATGTCAAATGTAAGAAAGAATTTTGGACACCATAAAGGGAAACTGGCACCCAAAGGAGTGCTCCCCATCTCATGTTCTGCCTCTCTTCCTCCAGAGGCCAGGTTTCTAGGTGTTTAATAATTGGTCCTAGCAATAACATTAATAATTATTAGTGCTGACACATCATTTTAAGGTTTACAAAGCATGTTACGAATACTACTTCATTGATCCTTACAATGTAGATAAAGGCAATAGATCAAATTATCTCCTTTTTGCAGATGAGGAAGCTGAGGCAGACATTTAAATCACTTGCCCAGGGTCATACAACTAGTAATAATCTTCAGCTCGATTTAAACTGAAGACTTTCTGAATTCAGAGCCAGTACTCCATTTTTTTAATTAATATTTTTATTTGTTTTCCAATTATCTACTGTAGTTTCTATCATTTTTGTTAGGTTTTGAATTTTATAATTTTTCCCCACCCTCCCTTCCTCCCTTCCTCCCCTCCTCCCCACATTCCCCCACACAGAAGGCAGTCTGATAATCTTTACATTGTTTCCATTGATCACACTGAATATGTTGAGAGTGAAGTCATATCCTTAAGGAGAAAAAAATATTAGAGATTATGTAGTACATAATACACTTTAAAAAATATGAAGGTGATAATAGACTTTGTTTTTTGTTCAAACTCCACAGTTCTTTCTCTGGACACAGATGATATTTTCTGCCGCAGATACTCTAAAATTGTCCCTGATTATTGCATTGATGGAATGAGCAAGTCCATTAAGGTTGATCATCACCCCAATGTTGCTGTTAGGGTGTACAATGTTCTGGTTCTGCTCATCACCCCAATGTTGCTGTTAGGGAGTACAATGTTCTGGTTCTGCTCACCTCACTCAGCATCAATTCATTCAGGTCTTTCCAGGCTTCTCTGAAATCCCATCCCTCTTAGTTTCTAATAGAACAATAGTGTTCCATAACGTACATATAACCACAATTTGTTCAGCCATTCCTCAATTGATGGACATTCACTCGATTTCCAATTTTTTGCTACCACAAACAAGGCTGCTATGACTATTTTTGTGCAAGTGATGTTTTTACCCTTTTTATGATCTCTTAAGTAGTGGTATTGCTGGATCAAGGGGAATGCACATTTTTATTGCCCTTTGGGCATAATTCCAGATTCCTCTCTAGAAAGGTTGGATCAGTCCACAACTCCACCAATAATCTATTAGTGTCCCAGATTTTCCATATTCCTTCCAACATTGAACATTGTCTTTTCTGGGCATATTGGCCCAACTGATAGAGAGCCTCCTTCATTTTTGAAGATCATGATGATATCGGGGAGGTGATACAATGACATGCAAGTAAATTGGATTTAACTGAGGGGAGGTAGTACAAAATCGCCAATCTCACTTTTTCCTCTAGAAGCATCTGAGTCCAGTAAGCAAGATATACATCAGGATGATAGAGATAGCCGTAGATGCAGTGGGAAATCTTGGTCTTTTTTAAAAAAAAGTATTTTATCATTCCAATTATATATATAAATAATTTTCAACATTAATTTTTTTGTTTTGGTTTTTGGTTTTTCAAGGCAAATGGGGTTAAGTGTTTTGCCCAAGGCTACACAGCTAGTTAATTATGAAGTGTCTGAGGCTGGATTTGAATTCAGGTACTCCTAACTCCAGGGCTGGTGCTCTATCCACTTGCTCCACCTAGCTACCCCTAACATTAATTTTTGTAAGATTTTGAGTTTCAAAATTTTCTCTCTCTTCTCAAGACAACAAGCAATCTAATATAAGTTGTACAATCATGTTAAACACATTTCCATATTAATCATGTTGTGAAAAAAGAATCGGAAGAGGAAAAAGCACAAGAAAGAAAAAACAAAAATCAAATTTAAAACAGGGAAAACAGTTTGTAGGCAGTTTTCAAATGAAGAAATTAAAGCTATCTATAGTTATGTGAAACAATGCTTTAAAATGTAGATTCTAAATCACTATTGATTAGAAAAATACAAATTAAAACAAATGAGGTACCACCTCAAACCTATCAAATTGGCTATTATGACAGAAAAGGAAAATGATAAATGTTGGGGATGTGAAAACTGGGATACTAACTCCACTATTGGTGGAGTTGTGAATTGATCCAACCATTCTGGAGAGCAATTTAGAACTATGATGGAAGAGGTGTAAAATTGTTCATCTCTTTGATCCAACATTACCACCACTAGGTCCCTATCTCAGAGAGATCTTTTATAAAAAGGGGAAAAGGACCCACATGTATAAAGATATTTCTAGTAGATCTTTTTGTAATGGCAAGGAATTGGAAATTGCTCATAAACTAGGGAATGATTGAACAAGTTGTGGAATATGAATGTAATGGAATACTATTGTGAAAGTATGATGAACATATCTGGAAAGATTCACATGAACTGATACTCAGTGAAGTGAGCAGAACTAGGAGAACATGGTATACAATAAGCAACACTGTATGATCATTATGACAGACTTAGCTCTTCTCAGTAATATAATGATTCAAGATAATTCCAAAAGACATGTGATGGGAAATGCTTGCACATACAGAGAAATATGGAATCTGATTGCAGACCTTGCCTTTTAAACAGGTCTCAGTTTGACTGAAACAATACCCATTCAGTGATTAAGGCTAGGTAAGAAATGAGGCAAAGAATGACTTCTTTTACCTAGTTAAAAAAAAAAATGGAGAGAAGACCCTCAGAGTTTTAGCAGAAAACAAAAACAATTGCTATTGACATTTACTCTAACTCAATCAGGGCCCAAACTAACCAAATAGGGCTTGGTCTGGGACCTATTGTTGGCCAAAGACAGCCAGAGTGATTTGAGTTTAAGCCCTGGCCTTAAGAAATCTAGCCCCCAAACCCCAAAATATCTTTTGAGGTTTTGGGCATCAAAACTTACATTCCTTTGGGCAGAATATATGTGGACAAAAGGGAAGGGAAAGGAAAAAAGGGGGAGAGAGAGAGAGACAGAGCAAGCACATGAGCAATAGCTCACTCCTTTTCAGTGATAGAGAACTGGAAACTGCTTAGGTCCCATTATTTGTGGAATGGCTGTGAGAATTATGAATATAAATATAACAATACTATTGTGCTGAAAGAAATGAAAAGATGATTTCAGAGAAACCTGGAATTGTAGGAAATGATACAGGACTTAATGAGCAGACCCAAAACAATGTATACTTACTTATCAAAACTATAAAAATGAAAAATTCTCTTAAGATATCCCCAATCATAACAATCAACTGTGATTCCAGAAGAATGATGAATGTTGACAGGTGATGAACTGAAATGTAGGACCAAAAAATAATCCTTTGATGTGGCAAACTGTTTACTATGCTTCTATGACACAGGGCTCTTTGCTTTGTTCTTTATTTCTCTTTTCAGCGGTTGGGAGAAAAAAACAAACTAAATGATAACTTAAAAAAAATGAATGGGGAAAAAGCACAGGAACGAAGTAGTATTTATGAAGCCCCTACTATGTGTCAGGTGCTTTACAAACATCACATTAATGACTTATAATCACCCTGGGTGGTGGGTGCTGTTCATATTAGCATCTTACAATTGGGGAAACTGAAGCAGAGGTGAAATGACTTGCCCAGAATCACACAGATGAATGAGAATGCTGAGGACCCCCATCCTTTTTTCTACTTACTTTGCCAACTATCTGAAGGAAAATAATACTTGGGCGGAGGAAGTGACCCTGATAATGTCAGGGGCTGATATGGAAAATTGTAGTCTTCTGGCTGGTCCCCTCTTCCTACAATACTCTCCCTCCTCTCCAGTTATGACTTCCCCGGCTTCCTTTAAGTTCCAATTAAAATCCCACCTTCTTCAGGCAGTCTTAATCAATCCCTCTGAATCCCTTTGTTTCCTATGAATCCTAGATATGGTCTGCTTTTATATGTATGATACATTTGATAGCTTGATGCCTATTTACAAATGCATACATCTGGTACCTTGATACATATTTACAAACGTATACCTCTGCTACACTGAAGCAGGGCGGCACACCGGAAGCCCTTGCTTCTCTTCCCACCCCCGGCGCTCAGCCCAGTGATGGCCGCAGCAGGCTCTGGACAAAAGCTCACTGACGGAGAGGGGCTAGCGGCGGGCGCGGAGCCGGGCAGAGCCGAGGGGCAGCGGGCGCGGAGCCGGGCAGAGCCGAGGGGCGGCGGCCGCCTCGCCCAGAGAGCAGACGCGAGCCCGAGGCCAGGGGCGGGGAAGCGTCACAGCGGGGACGCCGGGTGACGTCACGCGCCGGGCGGCGTGGGGCGGCGCCTCTGAGTCCGGGCAGGGATGAGGGCAAAGGCAAAGGCTACCGCGCCCGCCCCGGGGCCCGCCCCGCCCGGCCCCCTCCCGGAAGTGAGGCCCGGCCTCCCGGCGCCGTTCCCTACCTGCTGCTCCGAGTTGTTCGGCCCGGGGAGCACGCGCCGCCCGCGACCCCCACCCCCTCCGCTTCTTTCTCCCCAGTGGGAGTCGATCTCCCTCCCTGAGGTGGGGGGGTCGCCGGCGTGCCGGAGGGTCCTCGGGCGCACCGCGGTCACACGCCCCCACGCGACCGCCCGCGTGTGTGTCCCCCGCAGCCGCGCAGGCGCGGCCCCGTCTCTACTTCCGCCTCCGGCCGCTTCCGGCCGCTACGGGGGCGCCAGGGGAGGTGAGTAAAGCGCGACGGGGCGCGCGGCCGGCGTGGGGCCTGGGGCCCGGCTCCCCACGGACTCCCGCCACGCCGCCCCGCAGCTCCCGTCCGGGCCCCAGCCTCGGTTTCCCCTCGCGTTCACTCAGCCCCCGGGCGAGTCCGGAGCGCCGGCGGCGGCGGCGTGCTGTGGCTATGTCGGGACCGAGCGCCTGTCTAGCCCAGCCTCCCGAGTTTAGAGGGGGGGCACCGAGACCCGGAGAAGGGGAGGTGAATACAGGCCCCATTTTTCTGGGGCGGAATTTGAGGGAGACGGGCGCACTTTGGGTGACAGACACCCCCCGGGATAGTAACGAGGGAGCCGGGCTCACAAGCCCTAGTTTCGGAAGGTGTTGGAACCTTAACTACTTCGTAGATGCGGACATTGGGCAGATCACTTCCCTTCACAGACCTTAATTTCCCGAGGAAGCTGACTTAAACTTACGTGATCTTTCTAAATCCCAGTTTCCATCTGTTGTGGCGCCTCAAGATCTTTAAAGTGATTCCTCTATTCCCTATCTTAAAACCTTTCTGACTATTTTTCCTGATATCTTAAGAAATCTGAGGCTTAAAGAGAGTCATTTCACCATCCATCAATTAAACCCTTAGGCTCTGGGCTTAATTCGGTTACCCTTTTTTTTTTTTCATAGGATATGCTACACACTTCAACATGTGGATCTCTGGTCTTTGGCTGGGAATAAGTCCCAAGCTTCTCTGTTTTTAAAAACCACTCTCTGAAGTTTTATCCCTTCCAGTCACTCTTCTCTCCAAACTTTCTTGACCATGTCTACCCTGATTCTCAATTTGGACTTTGGGAATTGCCCTCCTCCACAGAAGGCAACTGAGGGGAACCGAAGGCATCAGCGTTTCATCCAACGACAAAGGAGGATACAGAGGAACCTTAAGCAGAAACAGATGCAGATCCCCAACGGGCCTTCTATATCAGGGCATTCTAAACTCCACAATAAAGGGGGGACTCTTAGCACAAATAGTAAACAGAAACTTCATCCCCTCCCTGAACCTATAGGAGAGACACCCAGTCAGAAGAATGGAATTGAGAAGTCCTTGAGTAGGAAGGTATCAACGGTATCTTGGTTGACACCTGCTCCTTCAAGGAAGACCAGTTCAGTGTCTTTGTCATCTAGGGTAGATCTCCTGTCAGAGTTCCAGAGTGGCCTCAGCCCCCTTCCACCTACCCGAACCCTCCCAGCTGCTTCAGAGAAGGGTTGCAGCAAGAAGATGGTGGCTCTTGACTGTGAGATGGTGGGCACAGGGCCTAAAGGCCATATCAGTTCTTTGGCCCGATGTAGCATTGTGAATTATAATGGCGATGTGCTATATGACGAATACATTCGTCCTCCCTGCAAAATTGTGGACTACCGGACCAAGTGGAGCGGCATTAAGAAGGAGCATATGATTAATGCCACCCCTTTCAAGGTGGCCCGGAAAGAGGTGATGGGAAGGGGTGTGTGGAAGGTGGGGGACCTGTGCTAGGATGCCTGAGATAATTCTCTTAAAAGGGAACGATCAGAGAAAAGGTTTGATAGGGGTTAAATAAAGAGGAAGACTTCTAGATAGGAAGGGATTGGGCCTATGATAAAAGGTAGTAGGACATGAAAGGGAGTGGGTTGGTGTCTCAGTTAACACCTTATATATTGAGCACAGAACCCTGTTCTGGAATTAGGTCTGTAAGACAGAGTAATCCTACTCCCCTCTTTCCCACTATTTGTACAAACACATTTAAATATTATGGGGGAAAGAGAAGGATGTCTATTTGCCCAGGAGGAAAATGCAGAATCACGTTGAAACAGAGGACAAAAAAAATGAAAGGAATAATAATGCAGAATTTAGGTGATGGAATCTTTGTAGGTGCTTTTTTCTCAGTCCTGTCAGAAGGCAGAATTGGATGATGCAATGCTCCTGAAGGAGTCCCATCATTGCCATCAGGCCTTGGACTGCTTTTTCCTATCCCATAGAGGAGGGATTTAAGACTACCCTTGGAGAGAAGGTGAACGCATCTATTTTTCAAGTACATCACTTGATTAGAAGTCATATAAGAATGTCACCAAAAGAAGAGAAGTGATGGTAACCTTAGGAAACATCTAATCAAAACCATTTTACAGATGAGGAAATGGAAGTTCAGAAAAGTAAAGTCACAGTTATTCATGGCAAAACTAAGGCTGGAAAACAAGACTTTAAACTTAAGATCTAGAATTCATATATCATCATACCCTACTTCTTGCCTTATCCTGACTCTTAAGTTTAGCATCTGCTTTACAGAGTATGAGCTTTGTGCTTCCTGGCTTCTATCATAGGACCAATTTCTATATTGCATCAACATTGTACTGTTCAAGGCAGTCCTTAATTTGTGATTATTCAACTTGAACACCTATCAGACCCAACTGTATCAAATACAGTAAATGGCACTGAAGACCTAGGCTTTGACTGTAGGATTTTTCAGAAACCTGCCAATTCTCTATCTGAGCTGTTCTGAGGTACGTGGTATATTGTGCCTTTCTATTTGTATCCAAATATCCTGTCCTATAAGTTCCCAGTGAACTGAATCCTGTTCTGATCTCCAAGACTGATCCAGGCACAGGAGAGAATCTCTGCTCTTAGTGAAGTTCTTTCTCTAATGGGGAAATAACAGAAGCCAAGGACTAGGGTTGACAGGGATCTGAGAGGTTCAACTTAGCCCCAAGAAAGGAAATGATTTACTTCTAGTTACACAGATGGTAAGTGGCAAAGTCAGAATTAACATCCGGGTCTTTCGCTCTAGGCTCTTTACTGTATCCCATTTTCTCTTTGGTTCATG
This sequence comes from Macrotis lagotis, assembly GCF_037893015.1. Taxonomy (NCBI): domain Eukaryota; kingdom Metazoa; phylum Chordata; class Mammalia; order Peramelemorphia; family Peramelidae; genus Macrotis; species Macrotis lagotis. The sequence goes on from NC_133659.1 coordinate 162,988,991, forward strand.
CCAGAACATATAGTGTAAATAGAAATATGGAGGGAAAATTCCAAATAAAAACATTTGCTTGAGTTAAGTCAAGAGGTTTCCTGAGTGGGTATGCAAGAAGGAGAATGTAGGAGGATACCAAAGGAGGAGAAGCAAACTAGGTAGTGGTGACAAGATAGCTGAATTGAATTGGAGTGCTGAGTCCATTCTAGGGAAATAAAAGAAATGGTGCAATGGTGAGTTGTTGCTAGTAAGGAGGAGCATGAAAGACTGACCCAAGTTGTTACCATTTTCAGAAAGCATTTGCTACCTGCCTTTTTGTGTGTGGTCATATGCTAAGCATCATACAAATTATGTTGGCATTAAGTCCTCCCTAAGAATATATCTAGCCATCAGGGCTATCTCTTGCAGAGTAGACTACCTCAAGGAGGCCCTGCCCCTGTCTGAGATATTCTGAGGCCTGAACTGGGGAATTGCCTTCAGAGCAAGAATTCTTCAGTTCCTTGTGGACTCCTTTGTCAGTCTGATGTCTCAGCTCAGAATAATGTGTTAAAATGTTGTATGCCGGAACCAATTATGGTAAAACTCAGTTCTCAAAAGTTTTTTTTTTCAATTTTATGAACTCCAGTTTAAGAGCCCCTGCCTTATAGCTTGTAACCTATTCTTTTGACCCTCAGAGTGGTGACATATCATCTTTTGAAGATGATTTTGATTTCTTGAGAAAACCAGAAGTCATTTGGAGCCAAATGTGGTAAATACAAGTGAGTGATAAAGCTAGGAAGATGTAGTTTTTAATTTTTAGAGAGTTGTGATTATAATATTAGTAAGACTTTTTTAAGGAGGCAATGTTAATACAGTATAGTGGAAAGAGCACTGTCCCAGAATCAGACAACTTTAGTTCAAATTCCACCTTTTACTTTGTGACCTTGGGAAAATCATTTAACTTGCACCTTGATTTTCTCATCTCTAGCATGAAGGGGTTGGATTAAATAACCTCTAAGGTTCTGTTCAGCTCTAAATCTGTGACCTTATAAGGCATATATGATAGGGGTCATAGGAGTTGATTTAGTGGAAAGAATAATTTAGACTCAAGATCCTAGATTCCAATCCCTTCTTTGTCTTGACTTAGCAATCTGACCCTGGTTAAGTCATTTCTTTAGACCTTGGTTCCATCGTTTATAAAATGAGGGTGACAAATCAAGGTTATCAGCACTGAAATCCTTAGCTCTTGAGTATTTTGTTCTAAGACAAACCTAGCAATCCAGTAGAAACTTAAGACAATTTTACTTATTGGAAATGGATGCAATTTGGGACTAAGACTAATTTATCATTGAATTGAAGAGTTGGTGGGGGACAGGGAGAATCAGCATTCTTTTCCCATTTCCAGATAGAGTGGAGCCAGAGAAATCATCTGCTCTTATCTGATTAAGGCTCCTGCCTTGAAGTAGGGAATTACAGGATTTTAAAAAGAATTTGACTATTAGGAAAAAAGATAATTTGTAGAGATGTACTGGCTTTTGAGAGCAGTTTGAGAGGGATACACTAAACAAATGATAGGGAAGAGATATATTGGCTAAGCAGGGCCAAGTTGTATTTATCCACAGAGGAGAGACTTCAACAACCCTCCTTTCCTCAATTTCAGATCTTGAAGATTCTCCTTGGCAAGATTGTAGTGGGCCACGCCATACACAATGATTTCAAAGCTCTTCATTACTTTCACCCCAAACCCCTTACCCGAGACACTTCTAGAATTCCTATCCTTAATTCCCGGGCTGGCTTCCCTGAGCATGAGTCAGTCTCTTTGAAGCGTTTGACCAAGCAGCTGCTCCATCAGGACATCCAGGTAAGTGGGTGGTGATGGGTGAACATTTTCTAAGCTCCAGAAAACATTTCTAAATTTATCCTTCATTTACCAACTCTATCCCCCCAACACACACACACACACACACACACACACACACACACACACACACACACACACACTATCCCCACCTCAGAGATAGTCTTTTTAGCTCTTTTTTTCCCTAAAGATACCCTCCTCAACTTTGACTGTATATTTACTTTGGAGGTCTTATAGGGATAGTCCTTGACTTAAACACAAGGCAACTGTACTGTAGTACTAGCTGGGTTCACATTTGCTATATGTGACCTTTATCAACTCATTCTCCCTTCTCTAACCTCACTTTCTCCTTCTGCTAAATGAGTATAACAATTCTCTTTATTTGTTCACAGCTTGATTTTTGAAATAAAATGATAATAACTATAAGCAGTCAGGCCCTGGAATTAGATTTGACTAAGAGGAGAAGATTAGGCCTTTTTCTAATGAATAGTCAAAAAAATGCAGATTATTAAAGATATGACCTCACCATACCAACTTCAGGGAAGTACCAGTCTTTCCCAGAATTCAATCTATCTCCTCAGCCACTTAGGAAAAGAAAAGAACTGAGAGGAAGAGAAGAAAAGTTAGAGGGCTAATGCTATACTAAGCTCCTGTTATTCTGATGGTGTTTCTCTGAAAGTGAATGATAGGTTTTATCCAGACAGAATAAGATGGAATTAGCAGACATTCTATAGAGGGGCAGAGATTAAACAATAATGTGGATTTCCCAAAGTGAAACCCAGAAATAAAATCTTAAAAGGAATTCACAGTGGGGCGCTATTTCCAGAGTGGGCTGACTTTCAGAGGAGAGCCAAGTTGTGTTTTGGTTTATTTTTTAAAAATCTGGACCTATGATATAATTTTAAGGAACATTTGATGATGAAATTAAATTGATCTACCTAGAGTCACATCACCATTAAGTGTCAGAGGTGTAGCATGTAACATGAACCAGACTGCATAGCCTCCTTGCACAACTTAGATCAAGTACTTAAATGCTTTTTACATGCCAGGCAGAGGGAAGTAAAGAGAAAGTGGGAAGCAGCACCTTATAGTCTCACTCTACTTTCATCCCTTCTTCCCCTAGGTAGGGAAGAGCGGGCATTCCTCAGTTGAAGATGCCAAGGCAACTATGGACCTCTACAAGTTGGTGGAAGTTGAGTGGGAGCAACAGCTGGCCCGGTCTCCTTCCTCTCAAGAATAAGGGAGGAAGTTTTGTGGGACTGGTAGTTATTGTAGAGAGAGGGCATCAGACAGAGGTTCAACAGCTACCCCAGGGAAACAGACTATCTGACCAGCTCAAGACTTAGGCTGGAGCTCTTGGGAAGTGAGTCTACCCCAGACCCAATCTCTCGGACTATAGACCATTGAAATTTTTATCACAGGTGTTGTGTTCTACTTGTCTAGAGTATTTTCCCTCTCAGTCCCAGTGAAGGGGTGGGGTAAGGGGAAACTCCCTACCTTGATAGCCAGCGTTGCAAGCTACCCACCCCTTAACATTGGTGTTTTAAGCTGGTCACAAGTCCCAGCATGCCTTGCTCCAGGCAAGCTAATAGGACAGTGATGAGATGTATAGTTTTCCTAGATCTTCCCTAAAACATTATGGCTGTGATTAAGTACTTTTGTCCCAAAGTACCATCAGCCAGTGCTACTTTTAGCCCAGGATCATCATCTTCCCATCCTTGCTACCTGGAGGAACCACCTCTGATGATCTGTTGATTCCCTGTTTTTCCCCTGGGTAGTGAGAAGCAAGAAAATCAACTTTTTCATGGTTACATTTTTTCAAATATCCTCTTTCCTAAGGGGAAAGAGTTATTTATTTGAGTCCCAGGTGCCTGTTGAGAAAGTGTTTGTTTTCAATGCTCCCTCCTTCATTTTAAGTGAAGCCTCTAAATGCCCAAGTTACTGCCTTGTAAACTCTCAAAACAAATTTTTATAAAGGAAGCATTGTTTTTTGCTACTTATTAAACAGATTTAGGACAAGGTACTTTGTAAAAGAATGCATAATATGGGCTAACTACAAATAATTCAGTAAAAGAGCTTCCTGGTTTGTGAATTTGAAAAGCCCTGAACAGCACTCAGCATATGGATAAGATCAATCACACAATCATATCTTCACAAACATTTACTAAGGATCTTTAGGTTGTTATTCTGTGCTGCCGTATTCCTTGTTTTCAACTGTGCTGCACATCCCCACTCATAAATCAGACATATTGTGGATAATAAGATAGATTGGCTAGAAGTGTGACATCTCAAAGCCTGGATGTGTGTAAATTTAGATGATATGTCTCTTAGAAAAGAGTATATCTGAATGCCCGGCCACAGTCCATCCCATCAAATCTACAATTTTGTTTTCAATTTTGTGCATACTCCATTTTTAGGATGGATATTGATAATCTGGAACTCATCCAGAAGTGAGTACTGAGGGTACTTGAAACCATGTCATTAGAGGCATGATTGGTGGAAATGGTTAAGACCAAAGGAGAGACTTATATATGTCTTCAGATATTTGAAGGTTTTTCATGTGGAAAAAGGATGTCTTATTCTGCCTCACTCCATTATTTAGAAATAAGAAGTTACACAAAGACAGATTTTAATTTAATATGAGAAGAAATATGAGTTGGAAGGAACCTTAGAAGTCACTCCCTTATTTCTTAGATGAGGACAGGATTAATTGACCTTCCCAGGATAACACAAGGAGTAAGCTGCAGAACTGACATTTGAATTTGTGTCTCTTATTCCAAATTTGAGGTCTTCCCCAGTCTATGTGTGTGTGAGCAGAGGCAGAATGACTTACTTTGGACACATTAATGGGATTTATATTTCAGGTAGGGTTGGACCAGATGAGTTCTGAAATTGTTTGCCGTTCTGAGGTTAAATAATTCTATAAAATGGACCATTTAGGGATAAATAAGTGAAAAAGGGTATTCTGAAACAGCTACAGGCTAGTTTTTCAGTGAACACCAGCTCTGTTCCACATAGAACCCAAAAGGATTTTCTTTCTGCCTTTTCAATCTGGGTGTGCAGTTTGTACTCACTTTGGACAGTGCAGGTATTTTATCCACAGAAAAATCCAGGGCCAGAGCCACCTCCTTGGCTGCCATTAGAAAAGAGAAGATTCTTTACCACAGTAACTGCCTTTTCTTTAACTCAGCCCAGCCCCAAACATTAGCTCATTGACTCTTCATAACATGATCTACGTGCATAGGCAGCCAACAAGGCCTGAGCAAGTTGGTTCCTGTCAAGCCTAGCAGGCATTAATGTCCGTGTTGGCATAGAAGAAATGATACTTCACAGTCCATGAACAGAGAGAACAAGGCAGTCTGTGAAGTTTGCATAATCTGAAGAAGGGTAACGTACATCAGCCACATCAAGAATCAGAATTGACCTGAAACCTAAATCGTTACAAGTATCCATTATGATCAGCAAAGAAGAAAAACTACCAGCAAACTCATGAAATCCAGGTAATTGTTGACTAAAATTCAAATCTTTTGCCTTTAAGGGAACTATCTATAAAAACTGACAAGATAGTGTTTATATACATACATACATACATACATATATATGGAATTCATAGTACATATATCTAGCCTTGCTGAAGGCAATACCTGGAATTGCTTACTAGATGATAAACACCTCTAGATCAAGAGACAGTATATTTACCATATTGGTCCAATTTGAGTAAAATCTGAATGTTCAACAAATGATATTTGTACTTATATGTATTCTTTTCAGATTTCATTTTATTTTATTTATTTATTTTTTTTTAGGTTTTTGCAAGGCAAATGGGGTTAAGTGGCTTGCCCAAGGCCACATAACTAGGTAATTATTAAGTATCTGAGACTGGATTTGAACCCAGGTACTCCTGACTCCAGGGCCGGTGCTTTATCCACTGCACCACCTAGCCACCCCCAGATTTCATTTTAAAGGTGAATCTTACATTGAGGTTTTTTTTTTTTTTTAGGTTTTTGCAAGGCAAATGGGGTTAAGTGGCTTGCCCAAGGCCACACAGCTAGGTAATTATTAAGTGTCTGAGATCAGATTTGAACCCAGGTACTCCTGACTTCAAGGCCGGTGCTTTATCCACTACGCCACCTAGCCGCCCCTACATTGAGTATTAATATAAACATTTTTGTATCTTACCTAGGAAAATGCATTCCCTATGGCAGGCAGCTGAATGAATGACTGAGACTCTGGTTCAGAATTGTTTTGGGAGGTCCAAATAAGATTTCATTGGTTTAGAGCTGTCCTAGTGAGAAAACTCCCCTTACTAGTGCAGTTCACCAACTGCTCTGCAGCAGTATGTAGTCTTTGGAAGGACTGAGAATTTGACTTATCCAGTATCAATCATTACTTGTCAGAGTTGGATTTGAACCGAGGTCTTCCTGACTCCAAGCTAACAATCTACTGTGCCATACTGCTCCTCAAACAAATGACAAAAGTTGACAATGAAAATGTAAACACTTACATAATTAATGTGTTAGTGTCACAGAATTTCATAGTTGTAAAAGATCTTAGAAATTAAATGAATCCATCCAGTATCAAAAGAATCCCTGTATGACATGAAAGATAAGTGGTCACCACACATTTTGTTTGAAGTCCTCAGATGATTTGAATAATTCAAGTTATTAAATCTTTACTCAAATTAAGGTCAAATTCACCTGATTGCAACTTTTCTCCATCAACTTAGAGTACCAAGTTCTGACTTCCAGGACCAAACAGATCAAGTCCACTTTTCAAATACTAGAATATAACTTAAACACCCTCTTTTCTGAACTAATCTGGTTCCTACTATCTGTCATGTGGCAGGAGCTTGAAGACCTTCATCTTCTTGGTCATTATCTTTGGCACATGCACCAACTTATTATTCTAACTCAAATGTGTCTAGAACTAAACACAGTATTCCCATTGTGGTCTGACCACTGAAGAGTATAAAATAGCAGAACTATCACCCCAGGTTCTTGGTTACTGCTTCTCAATGTGACCTCAGATCACTTTGCTTTCCTTGACTGCCAAGAAGACTCATATTGAACCTGTGACCCACTGAAAACCATCACATTTTAACAACTGTTACTTTTGTACTTGGTAATAATTGATTTTTTGAAATCAAGCATGATTTTACATTTATCGCTGTGATTCAATGTTCTAACTCACTGTAAGATTTTTTTTTTTGCATTCTGATATATCTGAAGATTGGAAAAGCTGTAAAAGTCATCAAGATGCACAGAACCCAACACAGATCCCAGGGGCAACCTTTCAACTTGACACTGGATCATTAATGATTAAGATCAAATCCACTTTATTGCACTTTACTGCAATAATACTAGCCAATCACTTCTGAACCCACTGATTTGTAATATCTAGTCCACATTTCTCCATCTTTTCTACATGTGAGACTTTATCAAATGCTTTGCTAAAATCTCAGTAAATTATATTATTCTTCTAATTAACAGTGCAGTAGCTGTTTTAAAAAATGGAAATAAGCCTATTTCTGAAAGTCATTTTGCATTTGACCACTTCTTTTTTTTATTAAAGATTTTATTTGAGTTTTACAATTTCCCCCCCAGCTTACTTCCCTTCCCCCACCCCACCCCCCACAGAAAGCAATTTGTCGGTCTTTACTTTGTTTCCATGTTGTACAATGATCCAAATTGAGTGTGATGAAAGAGAAATCATATCCTTAAAGAAGAAACATAAATTATAAGAGAGAACAAGATCAGACAACAATAAGATAGCAGTTTTTTTTTTCTAAATTAAAGGGAATAGTCCTTGAACTTTGTTCTAACTCCATGGTTCTTTATGTGGATAGTGTTTTTTCTGGTTCTGCTCATCTCACTCAGCATCAGTTCATGCAAATCCCTCCAGGTTTCCCTGAATTCCCATCCCTCCTGGTTTCTAACTGAACAATAGTGTTCCATGACATACATATACCACAGTTTGCCAAGCCATTCCCCAGTTGAAGGATATTTACTTGATTTCCAATTCTTTGCCACCACAAACAGGGCTGCTATGAATATTTTTGTACATGTGATGTTTTTACACTTTTTCATCATCTCTTCAGGGTATAGGCCCAGTAGTAAGTAGTATTGTTGGATCAAAGGGTATGTACATTTTTGTTGCCCTTTGGGCATAGTTCCATATTTCTCTCCAAAAAGGTTGGATGAGTTCACAGCTCCACCAACAGTGTAATAGTGTCCCAGATTTCCCACAACCCTTCCAACAATGATCATTATCCTTTCTGGTCATATTGGCCAGTCTGAGAAGTTTTAATTTGCATTTCTCTAATAATTAACGATTTAGAGCAATTTTTCATATGGCTATGGATTGCTTTGATCTCATCTGTAAATTGCCTTTGCATGTCATCTGGGGAATGGCTTTTTTTTAAAAATATGACTCAGTTCTCTGTGTATTTTAGAAATGAATCCTTTGTCAGAATCATTAGTTGTAAAGATTGTTTCCCAATTTACTAGATTTCTTTTGATCTTGGTTACAGTGGTTTTATCTGTGCAAAAGCTTTTTAATTTAATGTAATCAAAATCATCTAGTTTGTTTTTGGTGATGTTCTCCATCTCTTCCTTAGTCATAAACTGCTCCCCTTTCCATGACCACTTTTTTTAAATATTCCGTATCAATTTATATTTTTTGTTTTTGCAAGGCAGTGGAATTAAGTGACTTGCCCAAGGTTAGACAGCTAGGCAATTATTATGTGTCTGAGGTCAAATTTGAACTCAGATCCTCCTGACTCCAGGGCTGGCGCTAGCTACCCCTTCCCTAGCTCTTTAATATATTCCTGAGTCCTGACAAATAAAGGTCAGGCTGTTTTGACCATTTTTGTAATTTCTGTTCTCTTCCCTCTTTTGAAAATTCAAATACTTAAACCTTTTTCTGTTTCTGAGTTCTTGCAAGAACTTTGAAAGACCATGGGATAGTGGCTCACTATTTGCCAGGGCCTTCAGTTTTCTAGTATCTGGTTTGTCTGGGACAAGTAAGTGATTTTGAATACATCAAGTTTACTTATCTGTAGGGTAGTCACTTCATTCAGGATCTCAGTTTCCTCAACTATAAAATGAAGGGGTTGGACTAGATGATCTGAAATCTCCCTTTTGGCCCTAAATCCTGCCTTTCAGTGATGTCTTTAAATAATAATAATAGTAGCATCCTTTAAGGTTTGTAAGGTTCACTGCTTAAATTTTCTCATTGTCTAATACATATTTATAGCTAAAATACAACTGAATGATATAGGTTACAGTATTTAGGAGTTGAAGTTAAAGATTACTTATCTATAAAATAAGAAAGTTCATCTAGATGACCTCTCATCATCTGTGTCTGCCTATAGTCTTAATGGAATGAGCATAGAATTTGGAATGTTAAAATGCCTATGCTGCTTAATATTTGGACCACTAGGTGGCACAATGGATAAAGCTGTAGTCCTGGAATCAGGATGAATTCAACTTTACATTCTAGTTTGTGTGAGCCTTGGTAAGTCATTTAACCCTATTTGTCAATAGGTTCCTTCTGGAGAAGGAAATGGCAAACTATTCCAGTATTTTTACCAGGAAAACCCAAATGAACTCAGAATTGAAATGGACTAAACAAAACAATTAAGTATTTGTATATATTTGATCTTCTATAAAATGAAGGGGTTGGACTATTTGATACTGATCACTGATGGGCATTAGCCAGAACTTAAAATCAATTCCATTGTTATATGAATAACAATAATTCTAGCTCATGTAATCATAGAATTTAAAGATTTGCAAAGTGTTTTCTTCAGAATGTTGGTATATGTCCAATTTCGGTGAAAAGAAAATTAAAGCTCAGAGATAAAGTGATATGGTATTAGAACTAGGGTCCAGATTATTGTCAGAGCTATTTTTTGAATTTAAATTTTTTTCATTCAACTAAAGTCATTCTAATTACTTCCTTCCCCTTTTAAAAAAGAAAAATACCTTACATAAGAAATGGATGTAGGCAGATTCCCAGATTGGTCATGTCTCTCCCTCTTTCTGTTTGTCTCTCTTTTCTATATGTATATTTTAATATAAATATGACTCAATCTGTCTTCTGATTTCATTATTTCTCATGTTTCATCATGAGTCCTCTGAAAGCATAGTTGATCATTGAGCTGATCAGAGTTCTTTTAATGAACTCTTTCAAAGTCATTTGTCTTTGAGATATTGTGTAAATTGTTCTCAAGAATCTGCTCAGTTCCCTCCCTCTGCCTCAGTTCATTGAAATCTTCCCAGGTTTCTGTGAAGTTATCTTCTTCAGAGACTGGCTCTTTACTACCATCACTGCCAAAATGAAAAAAGGTTGTACATTTCCATTTCCTCTTTATTTTTTGGATATAGATTCTAGTGGTGGTATTTATTGTTCAAAGGGTAGGCATAGTTGAATAATATTTGAACATAGATTGCTTTCCAGAATTGACTGGACAATTCACAGGTTCTGCATTAATGTACCAGTTTTTCCTCAGGGCCCCAGCATTTTTTTCTTTTTTTGGACCAACTTTGACAATTGAGGGAGTAATTGAACCTTAAGAGTGTTGCTTTAATTTGCACTACTCTAATTACTAGAGGTTTAGAGCATTTTTTTTAATATGACTATGGATAGCTTTGATTTTTTTCCTTTGAAAATTGCTTATGCTTTTTGTTTGATTTTTTAGAAATTGGGGAATGGCTCTTACTCTTATAAATAAATCTGAGAAAATGAGAAATGAGACTTATCAGAGAAACTTGGTGCAAGATTTTTCCCATTTACCCCAATTTTAGTTTAGTTTTTTGTTTGATCAAAAACTTTAATGTCCAAATTGCCTTGTGATACTTTCTCTTGTTTGGTAATGAACTCTTCTATCCAGATCTATGTCAGAGTTCTTTTCACTGAACTATGAGGCATAATTCAACCTCTTCATTTTAGAGAAGAAGAAATTGAGATGGAGTGATTTGTCCAAGGTATTGAGTGGCATAGCTAGAACTAGAATCTAGATCTTTGACTTCTAGTCAAAGTTAAGTGTCCTTAACTAAACACCACAGATCATGCTGCAAACTTTGTATACTAAAGTTTGTTATACATATAAAGGTTGTTGGATTCATTGTTTGATTTTTATGGATTGGAGTATTTCACAGTCCCCTAGGGGATTCCAAAACCTGACATTTATTTGCAAAACTTGCTTTCTTGCTCTACTCCCTCTCTAGGAGGACAGCCACTGGAGCCTGTAAGATTTGTTTTCCTTTAAGCTTTCCCATCAGTCTTTGTTCCCCTTCTTCTATTCTCTTTTAGTACAATCTTGCTGATCCTCGAGTTGAGAATAGGTGATCCATTGCATCTAATCTGAACTCCCCTGGCTACCTTCTTTTTCCTTCCCTCTTTTTTTTCCCCTCTAAATAACAAACATGTTCTATTTCTGATTATTTTTAGTCGTGCCTTCCTGGCTTTCTCCTGCCACTCTTCCAGACTGGAAAATCTCAAATCACTTTTGATTCTTCTCCCTCATTCCTTATATCTAATCAGTTAAAAAGACCTATCCATTCTATCACCTCATCTCATATTTATAGACTCTCCACTTCCATGACTACCACCTTAGTTCAGACCCTCATTACCTCAACCAGATGTCTACAATTGTCTAGTTAAATCATCTAGCTTCTTGCATCTTCCCTATTCAGAAACTTTGTCAGTGATGTCTTAACTTCATAGGATAAAGTAGAATTCCCTAGTCTGAAATATAAGACCTTTTCCAGTCTGATTGCAGCTTTATTTGGTTTTCCCATCCACATGCTCAACACTTAAACCAAAAAGAAATACACTCTATTTGTTGTTATGTCTTTCACTATCTCCATGCCTCCATAGTCTTTCCATAGCCACTGATTGTTTCTCTTCAAGGTCCAGCTCAGGTGTCACGTGTTCCATGAAACCTTTCCTGATATTCACTGGCCATGATTAATTCTTCCTCATTTAATTTCTTGTCTTTTTTTTTTTTTGGTTTTTGCAAGGCAATGGGGTTAAGTGACTTACCCAAGGTCATACAGCTAGGTAATTATTAAGATTTGAACTCAGGTACTCCTGACTCCAAGACTGGTGCTCTATCCACTGAGCCACTTAGCTGCTCCCCCTCATTGAATTTCTTAGGGCATTTTGAACCTCTCTTCCTACTCATCACAAGTAAGATGGAATTGAATTTATTCATCAAGCATTTAAAAAGAGCCCATCTTGTGACATTGAGGCACTGAAAATAGAGACAAATATGAAACAATATTGTTCTCAAGGAACTTATATTTTATTGGAGGACATAGACAAAATTTATATAAAGTACATGTCAAATACAACTAATGTAATTTCCAGGGGTCAAGGGCATTCACTGTTATGGGGCATTGGGGTAAGTGGCATGGTTTAAGCTGAGCCTTAAAGGAAGGCATGGATTTTAAGAAATAGCAGAAAAGAGGAAAGAGTTCAGAGAATATTTTATGTAGACACACAAATGGGAGGTAGAATGTCCTGTACAACCTACAAGTTATCATGACACACATGAAAGAATAATAAGACTGACCAGGGCTTTAAATGCTAAATAAAAGTTATTTTTTCTGTAGGTAATTATGAGCCACAGAAATTTCTTTGGCAAGGGAGGGATATAGGTAGACCTTTTCTTTAAGAAATATAAGTTGAACTCCACCCCACCCCCTAAATCAGTTTTGCAGCTCTGTCTCTTCCTCACTTCCCATACAATTCAATCTGCAAACATTTGCTGATATTTAATGACACCACATCTTTTCTACCTCTGTTTCCATAATATTGCAAGCTCCCTTCTCACCTCTCCCCCATAAAAACCCTCATTCCCACCCATGTGGACTATAAGCCTGCCTTGTAGCACATCATCCCATTTCTGCTGTCTTCCCTAATTCAAACTATTTTTCAGACTGGCCAGACTAAAACATCTTTATGCATAGAGGTGTTCGTGTCAATCATCAGTGACTCCTGTTGTCTGCTTCCTAGGCATGATACTCCATGACCTCCAATTTGGACTACTGTGATAGCCTGCTTCATTTGATTTCTGCAAATTCAGGAATCTGAAATCTTTCCCCTTCCTAATCTTGACTTCACACAGTATGTTCACAAAGTATGTTCCTGACTATGTTGTTCCTTTGTTCAAGAAGGTCCTAGGGTTCCCCAGTTGCTTCTAGGATCAAATACAAACGCTTCTGACATGTAAAGCCCTTCACTATCTGACTTTTAATGTGTTTTTCCAGATTGATTGCACATTAACTGCCATAAAGCCCTTTGTGGTTCTTCCAAAGTGGTGTCATCTTCCATCTTTCTGTTTGCAGAGGCTGTTCTGAGCCCTGAGGGCCACCTAGCTTGTTTCAGAGCTCAACTCTGCAGTACTGTTCTGTAGTTCCTCCTAGGAACTTGGATCTACTTATTTGCATCCTTCTTATTTCTTGAGATGGAATTTAAGTTTCTTAAGGAAAAGGACTCATTTTTTGTCTTTGTATCCACAGCACCTAGCACAGTTCCTCCTCCATAGCATTGAAGGAATGCTTTTTTTTGCTTGATAACAAGTTCAAACACTTGTTCTTTAAGACCCTCCTAATCCTTCCTTTTCAGTCTACAGCCAAATCAAATTATTTACCCTTCCTGGGAGACTTCTGATTACCCTTTTTCAAGTTATTACCTCTTGTTTGTATTTCCCTCACCTACCTTACAATCCTTTTAAATTCCTATTCTTTGGAGCCTAATTCAAATGCTACCTCCTAGGAAATCTTCCCTCATCTTCCTCTCCTTCCCTCCCAGTAAAAACTTTCCCACCTTTGACTTCACAAAACTTTACACTTATGCTTATCTACTTTAAATACCATGTGTTATCTTGTGTTTTCTTTATTTGTGTCATCTCCACCTTCAAGACAGCTTGTCTTTCCAGCATCCAACAGTGTTCTGAAGACAATGTTTTCTTAAATATTGAGCTGAAGTATATATAAATTCCCATTCCTTCCTTCCATGTTTCAGTAATACCCAAGAGGCCCTTTCCACTCAGTGATCCAATGCCCTCTCTTGGCCCTATTTTTCTCATTCATAAACTGAATTGGGAGGTTGAATATTTAAGTTCCTTTCTCCAACTTGAACAATTCATGACTATATATCCAGCTGGAGGGAAAGGTTCAATACTAATTCACTGGACACTTGAGCTCCAGCACTGCTCTTCACTAGCTGTGATTTTGAACAAGATGCTTAAACTCTGAACCTTGGTTTTTCTGTTAAATGGTGTTTATTTCACTTGTATTGCCAAATGAGATAAAATATTTCAAGATTTCATGTAATGATAAATGTGAGTTAACTTTTCTGAGGCTCAGCTTCCTTATCTATAAAATGGGAATAATGATTGCATTAACTTCTTCACAGAGAATAATTCAATAATTCATCAATTTCCTGTTAGGTACTAGAGATAAAAAGATGAAATAAGACATGGTTCCACCCTCTTCACCTTAAGATATTTTTGTTATGTACAAGATGGGTGTATGAGGGCAGTGACACTTTCTCACAGTCTGAGAGTCAGGTTTTGGAAAAGGCTTCAGGGACCGTATGAATCCCTCTCCCTCCAATTGGTCTGGTCTTCCCTTCATCTGAAAACTCCCAGTGGCAGGTAGCTCATCTGATACCCCTTTACTGGATGCATGGTTCATAAAGGAATGCCCTTCACACCCTGGAATCTTGTTCTGTTGCTTGTTTGGAAAAACTCCAGGAAAGGTATCCAAATGAAACAGGTCAAATTATTTGAGAGAAGAGAAAGAAGATAGTCCCAGCCCTTGTGGAATGGGGAAGATGTAGCCCAGACCAGACAGACAACATCAAGCCCAAGACAGAAGTACCTGGGGGTGGGGGGGTTATGAGTTCACAAAGGGGAGAATGCCAGAGTTTGAGATAGTTTGGGGGGGAACCATATAGGTTATTCACAGAATCATGATGGTAGGACTGGAAGCAAAGAGTTCACTTAGTCTAATACTCTTCCCCTCTTTTTGAAGGTGAGGGAACATGATGGCAAAGCTAATATTTGAACCATTCTGACTCCAAATTAAAGTCAATAAACAAAATGTCTAACAAATGCAAAGTACTGATGTTAAGCAGTGGGGGAATACCACCCAAATCGGTCTCCATTGTCTCCCCCATCCTTTCTACAGCATAATACTTATATCTTCCTTTTGACCCTGGGTCTCCTCATTACAAATATAGTAACTTATCAACATTAATACTTTTAAAGTTTAACTGAGAACCTGTTCTATTTATGGCTGTTCAAAATGTGGGACATTGAGGATGACCTCATTTTGTGGACCCTGTTGACAGTCTGATGAAGCCTGTGGACCCCATCTCAGAATTATATTTTCAAATGCATTAAATAAAATGCAGAGGAAAGTCATTATATTTCAACATAATTACTAAAACAAGTTTGCAGACCCCCCCCCCCCCCAGGTTCTTTTAGAGCCCTAGATTAGACTTGCTAATAAGGAATAGTTCAGCCAGGTGGAAAGTGATGAGATATCCAAATAAATGATAGAGTTAAGTGATAAGGGATTTTAGAGTAGAGAGATAACTGGTCCAAGTGCCTGGGACATAGCTCTTTGTGTTGGAGATTTTCAGAGGACTAACTTGAAACTCATTATATAGACTCTGAAGGCTTTTAGATTTACGAGGTAGGAGACCTTGACTGGGAGAGAGGCAGCTGTGAAATCTAGGAGCTGCTGTCTCCTTTGATCTCCTAGGGACATCCCTGTGGATCCAAAAATTACCAAAGCTGCAGTGCCGATGCCCTCCTTCCGTGGTAAAAGTAGATAGAAAGATGGGGAGATGGGAGGTCTAAATGATTTGTATGTTCCCTTCATAATGGTAACCTTCAAGAATCACATTCCCTCCCCTTCAGAAAATTGGAGAAAGGGTTGAGAGACATTGGAAAAGAAAGATAAAGGCCTGAGGCAACACTGAAGGTGCAGAACTCAGGAGGTGAATAGCAGGAGAGAAGTTGGGAGGGGGAAGCTAAGGGAATAAGGAATAGAATTTGGGGAGAATGGGGAAGAAAGGTAGGTATTGGGAGGGACATACTAGGAGAAAAAGGGCTGGGGGCAGGACAGTGGGAAGCAGAGGGGGCTGGGAACTGCAGCAGTTAGGCACAGTAGGTGGTGGCGGTCTTTGCAGCTCTCTTGACAGCTGAGAGTATCCAGAGCCCCATTCCCCCATTAGGGAGGGAAAATCAGAGCCTCCTGCTTCCCACATCTTTTTCCCATTTTCATCATGCCACCAGTCAGGACCCTGGGGTCAGGTTCAGGCCAATTCCCTGGTTTTCCTATCCTCCCCAATCTCTCAAGCCCTGCATAACACATGGAAATACATGGGGAGAGGTCACTGGAAGGACAGAGCCAAATGAGGTTCAGGTAGAAGGACAGGATCCTAGATTCTGTTGTGTTATGCACAAGATGGGGTAAAAGTGGGGGTTACGGTAGAGGGGCGTGAGCTGGTCTTCTGTCCAATTTCGTAACCGCAGTGGAACATTTTCTGCAACCCAATTCTTTATGTGGCGTAGGTATTAATTAGATAATATAATGGAGCCTTAGACTGACAGTCACAAGCCCTGCTACTTACTGTTTTGTGATCTCAGGCAAATCACTTTCCCTCTTGTAGTCTGTTTCCTCATCTATAAAATGAGAGGGTGGGACAAAATTTTGAAGATTTCTTACAGCTTTAAATCCTGTGAACCTCAAGATGATCCTATTTCTGGGACTCAGTTCTTTCTTCCCTTCTCCCTTATCTTCATGTCTTAAAATCTTCAGTCCCACTGTGGATGGAATCCCAGAGAAGCTCCATGCTGGGCCCTAAGTCCAATTGTCCTGAGGGAGAAGCAGCTAGTTTGGAGAGAGACTGAGAAAACAAAAAACAGGGACTTTGGGAAAACTTTAACATTCATTCTAGTTTAGTCTCACTTCTAGACAAAGACATAGGTAGCACCATGGATAGAGCATTGGACTTGGAGTTGGGAAGACCTGAGTTTGAATCCTGTTTAGACTGAGACCCTGGACACAGGTCTCTTTATACTCTCAACCAGTTTCCTCAACTATAAAATAGATAAATACACCTCACAGAAAGCTTGTGAGAATGATTTGAGATAGCATGAAAAATTGCTTTTCAAACCTTAAAGGGCTTTTTACTATTGCCCTGTCATTTTAGTCATGTACAACTCTTTGTGACCCCATTTGGGGTTTTCTTGGTAAAGCTACTGGGAGAGGTTTGCCTGAGGCAAACAGGGTTAAATGACTTGTTCAGGGTCACACAGCTTGTGTCTGAGGCCAGGTATGAATGCTAGCCATCATTATTATAGATTCATAGACCTTCCTGCTCTTTGACTTCAATCCCTCTGTATGCTTCTGCCATTCGCTGTGGAGTAAAGTCTTAAGAGCTTTTTGTGTTCTCCTTTCCCCCTTCAGAGACTAGCCCACATCCCCCCTTAGCATCCTCTCCCAAAGGACTTCGAACTCTTTTCCCTCCCCTCCTTCCCAATCCTCTTTGATCTTTTCTGGGCCCCTGAGTCTGTGAGGCCTCTGGTTCTCAGCCCTCCAGTAGCCCAGGGAGGAGAGAGTTGACCTCCTCTCTTTACCCCCCTCCTCTGAATGACTTTGATCTCTCTCTGCCCCTTGGAGCCTCCTAGATTTTTTTTCTGGGCATGGGAGTTGGAGTGGGATGGTTGAGGGATCTCTCCAGTGGAGATCCGTAACTGCAGGCAGGCAGGGCAACTCTGCCTCCTTTAGTCAAATAGGAAATGTTGCATCTGGCAAGAAGTGGGAGGAAAGGAGGTTAGACTGCTGATTATCTTTTCCTGAGGCTCTGGACTTCCCCTTTCTGATGCCCCTCAGAAACTTCTTAACCCAGACACCAGGCCCCTAGCCTCCGTCTGTGCCCCAGCCCCTCCCACCCAGGCTGCCTGGGGTTAAGGGGCAGCATAGGAACTAAAAGAGTAGGCACTGGGATAAAGATTATGAAGGGGTGCAGGGGCCCCTGGGTAATTGAATCATAAAAGCAGAGAGGAGTTTAACTACAGGTCACAGAACTGACTAACTTCACCATCCGGCCCTTGATGCCCTGGGGGAGAGGGGGAGGGTCACTTTGGAGGCTGCAGCTGGCCGAAGTCAAGTTGAGACCTGCCCAGCACCAGATGTTGGCAGCTGCCTCCCCAGTTCCCAAACAACTCCCTTACTACCTACCCCGGAGGTCCTCTTTTTTCCTCTACCTTAAGGAGTCTTCACTATCAGGATTGAGTTTTTTGAAGGGACAAGAATGGGGGAAGTCTAATTTGCATCCCCTTAGAGTAGAAGAGGATGCTGAGGTACTGAAAGGAGTGAGAAAAGGTATTCTTGTCCTCTGGTAGAATGGGACTGAAGGAATTGGAGTGCTTGGGGAAGAGAGATTCATGGGCATGGACAGACTGACTGAGGCACCAACCAGTGCCAGCAGAAAAGACAAAAATGGAGAGGACACATCTACTTCCAAAAGTCTCAAAGCACTCTACAGTCTTACTCTCCCTTGATTGACCAGAAGGCAGAGTCAGGATTAGGTGCTTCTTCCCAGTTAGAACACGAACTGAAGCATTCTGACCTCTGAGCCCCAAGTCCCCACCTCCTCCCTTGTTAGTCCAGCCCAGCCCAGCCCCGGGGAGAGTTGTTGGCAGCTAGAGTTGGGAACTGGGCAGGCTGGGCCAAGAACAACAAATGAAGGATCCCAGCCCGGGAACCAGCAGGCTCTTTTCTGTCTACCCTTCAACCCCATCTGCTCTCATTCTCCATCTCCTGATTCTTCCCACCTACATCTCTCAAGGAAAACCATCTTTCAGATCCCAGGGTTTTCTGCGAAAGGCATTTCTCCACATCAGGTAGTCTTTTCCCTAACCCAGCTCTATTTCTGAAGAGGCTCGTCCTCTTTTCCCAGATGCCTATTGGGAAGATCTTATTACCCTTGCCATAACAACAGTCTTCTTGGGTAGTAAGAGATCTAACGTCTTAACTTGAAATAGGTTGAGGTGCTGAAGCCAAGGATATATCCTAAAATTCTAGATTTGGAGAAGGAAGAGGCCTTAGAGATAACATAATCAAACTCCATTTTACAGTTGTGGCAACAGAAGTCTGGAGAATTGAAATGATTTGTCTGAGTTGGAAAAAGTAGGACATGACAGAGTCAGGTTTTGAACCTGGGTCCTGGACTCCAGCCTTTTAGATCATTGTTCCTGAAATCAGGCAAGAAGTCCCAATCCATTTCTCTGCAGTTGGGAAGGAGAGAAGAGGAAGATGTGGTTGACTTGCCTTTCTATCCTTAATGTCTTCATTCACCAAATCCATGTTGAGGAGCAGCTGTGGCAGAGAGGATTGGCCTCAGCCAGGAAGGCCTGAGTCCCAGTTCCACTTCTGACACAATGACCTCATGACCCTATCCTCCTCCCAGACAAATCATTTAATTACTTAGTAACCTAGATATTTAAGACCAGAAGTTACAGAGAGTAGCCTGTATTGGTAGAATTTCCTCAAGGAATTCTCCATAGCACTGAAATTGGGCCCAATCTCTGAATTCAGAATTCTGTATTAGGTGCTAAAAACACAAAGAGGACCTCAAAGATCTTGCATCCCATTAAAGGGAACTACAGCATGTAAACAAATAAGGATAGAGCAGCATAAAGTAGGAAAATGTGTTAGGGTTACAGGGAAGCCTAGGCAATGTTCTGTGAGAACATTTGAGGAAAGATGGAATTTTTTAAACTATGGAGAATCAGAGAAGACTTATCAGAAGCAGTGGGATGAGGTGGAAGGAAGAGGCTATTTTTTTTAAAAAGCCTCTAGTTTTGGAGTTCCAATCTGGGTTTGAATTTTAACTTTCCTCACTGCCTGAGTAATCTTAGGCAAATCCTTGTTTCCTGTGAACAGGAAAGGGGACCATGGTCTGGGCATGAAGGATGTTCTGTGCAGTGTTTGTGTGTGTGTGTTTGTGTGTTTTGTGTGTGTGTGTGTGTGTGTGTGTGTGTGTGTGAAGCAAGACAGGAGAGAGGTAAGTTGGAAAGTCCCTTGAGTCCTAGGGTAATAAGTTTATGGGGAGCCACTAAAGGATTTTTTTTAGGGTTTTTTTTTTTTGCAAGGCAGTGGGGTTAAGTGGCTTGCCCAAGGCCACACAGTGGGGTAATGTCTGAAGTGGGATTTGAACTCAGGTACTCCTGATTCCAGGGCCAGTGCTCTATCCACTGAGACACCTAGCTGCCCCACACTAAAGGGTTTTAACGAAGGAAATGACATGATAGAAACTGTGCCTTGGGTAGATTGATTCAAGAAGTCATGTGACAGATGGATTCAAGACTGGAGACAAGGAAATAGTTGGGGAACACTTCTTGTCTTCTTATGCCCTCTCCTCAGACCCAGGTGTGCTACTTCACACACACACACACACACACACACACACACACACACACACACACACAATTTCTCTATCCCCTTTTCTTATCCACTAGTATCTTGTCCTTCCTATCTCTGTTCTTAAGAATCTATAGGGGAAAAAGCAAGGACCCAGGTGAACAGGCCTGAGCCTGGGTTCCATTACTCAGTGACGCCCAACCAAACAAACCCTCTGACCCAGCAGATGTCATAACACTGCTTAGGGTGAGGCAGTTCTGCAAGATGTTGAATTTGGCTCAGACACCACCACCCCCTTCTCCGCTTGGGAGCTCATGATCCTAGACACACACCCTACAGAGGTCTTCAACTCCCTCCCTAGCCACTGGACCAAGTGCCTCAAGGCCCCCCAACTATGTCTCTCTACCTTTGCATCTCTCAACAAAGCCAAGGAGGAGACAAAGAAGGGAAACGCCTTCAAAAAATACAGCTCTCAATTACTGTCTCCTAACCTTAATTATCAGGAAGACCTTTCTATTCATCCTTGATCCCTCCTGCTGTAGTTGCACCATCATAGATCTTCAGTGAGAACAAATCCCTAAGACTTTCTCTTTACCTAGGCTTCTCCTTTAAAAAACTAGGAGTTGTGCCTCCTCTTCTGGGGATGCTTGTGATGAAGGCTTTCTTCAGAAGGAAGGGGCCAGGGCATGGGGCGCCAGGGGCAAATCTGTTGCTGATTTGGTCATAATTAAAAGGCCAGCAACTTTGGGAAATTCCTTCCCCTTATTGATCCCAGTGGGAAATTAAAACCAGTTGTTTGTAGACTCTGTGACTGATGCTGGATGGTGTCCTTCCCTACCTCCATCCCTCCTTCAGTGTCCCCCAGTCACTACCTCTTTTGTCCTCTACTCCAGTACCCCACCAATCTCTTACCTTCTCCTAAGTGTACCCTAACCACAGCCCTTCTCTTTTGATTCTTCTAACTCTTGCCTCTCTCTCAGCCCTTGTCTCCATCCTCCAGGGATCCTTCCCTCTCCCCTGTTGACCTTTTCAGTGTCTTACCCTTCCCTTTTTCCTTGGGAGCCTTCAGTCCCCGATACCCTTCATTTGTGTCCTCTAACTGCATCTGTCTTTTCTAATTCATCCCAGCCCTTTCTCTTCTCACCTCAATCTCTTTTTTTTTGAATATCTCTCACCCTTTCTCCAATTTCCAAGTTCAATCTAATCCCTTCTCTCCTAGAGCTCTCTAGCTTCCTCCTTCACTATTTAGTTTCTCCTAGCTCCTCCTCTCTTCCCCAACGCTTTTCCTTTCTCTTCTGAATCCTCTAACTCCTGTGCTTCTTCATCAGTTTTCCCCAATTCTTTCCCCCATCTCTGCATCCCCTTTCCCCAGTCCCTACTCCTGACCCTATCCTTCAAAGTCCCTCATTCCCTTTCTCTCCCCATCAGTGCCCCTAATCTCTCTCCCCCCATTTCCCTGTCCCTAATCCCTTTTTCTTGAATACTTCCCTCTCCCTCCTCCCCCCTTCTCCCCCCCCCACACCAACAGAAAGGGGAGAGGATGGAATGGGTGAAGGAATAGGTCCTGGCTTTCCCACCTCCTGACCTTGCTCCGTCTGGTCTGATCCTTTCCCAGCAGGCTAAACAGCCCCCTCTGTGCAGAAGATTGGGCCCTGGAGCGGCCAAACCGCAGACTCACATCTGGAAAGAATTCCCCTCCCAGCCTGACTTCCCTTTGTCTTACTCCTGTCTCTCTTGGAAATCTGGGTCTGGCAGGGCAACGCAGGATTTGGGGAGTCTTAAGTCTTCCTGTCCCCAGCCCCAGGTTGTACTCCCCCTTGCCTCCTAGTCAGATAACCCCTCCCCAAGCTGGGGAGTATGTGAAGGGACTGGAGTAGAGAAAAGTAGGGGTTGCCTCTGAAAAGAAGAGTCACCCCCATCTCTCCTATTGCAGTATTAAGTTGGTTTTTTCCTATTCTCTCTGGAATGGCTTTTAGAGGTGGATTGGATTTAGAGCAGAGTAGGGGGCATTCTGAGAGAGCTCTATTGACTCAAGCACTGTGACACTTCTCCATCCCCAAGGAAGGGAAAACCCATATGGCCAATCTCCTAACTGAGCCAGTTGGACATAAGTGAGGTGGGTATTTCCCAGAGGAGAGGGGAAGGGACTGGAGAGACACTAAAAAAGAAAGAAGGCTGCAGGAAAGGGCCATTAAAGAAGAGGGGAGCTGTGGGAATACTAGGGGTGAGGGGCAAGTAGAAAGATTGGCGAAGAGGAGGGACACTGGGGAAGAGTGGCAAGGAACTGTGGGGACACTCAAGGGAGATATGGGGAACTTGGGGGAGAGCAGCAGGGCCTGCAGATTCACAAAGTGGGGACAAAACAGGTACTGCAGGACAGCAAAGCAGACTGGGACATTTTGTTGCTTTGTGAGGCAAGAGGATTAAGTAACTTGCCCAAAGTCATTCAGCTAGTATGAGACTGGATTTAAACTCCTGTCCTGACTCCAGGGCCAGTGCTCTACCCACTGCACCACCTAGCTGCCCTGCTGGGACATTTTAAGGAAGAACGGGAAGCAGCCTCCATCTTTCTTTAGAAGAACGTTAAGGTACACAGTTGCACAGCTAGGATTCAAATCCAGATCTTTCTGAGTCACTCTAGCAAGTCCAAAGAAGAAAGATGACCTATCCAAAGTAACCCATTAGCTGACCTGGGGCTCCTGGCCTCTGGTGGAGAGCAGTGTAATTAAGGGGAAAGATCTGTTGATCAGAGGAACTGGCTTTGTTCCTTAATCTTGGGTTAGTCATTTCCTATCAGCCTTCCTTGTAAAAGGAGGGAGTTGGACTAGATTTCTAAATCTCTCCTAGCTTTAAATCCTTTGCCCAGAATTCACTGGCTCTATGACACATGATACACCTGACTAGGGATTTTTTCCTGGGGGAATTTTAGGACCCTCGGATTCAGGAACTAACTTTAGCTTTCTTCTTTTATCTCTTGAGTTTCGTATGTCATTTCCAGTTTTCTCAGGATCATAGAATTTTATGACCCTATCATTTTACAAGGGAGGAAACAGACTAAGGAAAAGAAACTTATTTGCCTGTGGTCACAACTAGAGCACTCCGTTTCTGTACTCTTATTTAATGAATCCTGTTGCTAATGGCCCCATTCAGAAATCCTTTCCTTCTAACTAGCATCCCTTTGTTGAAGAATCAGCCCAGCATCACCTTTCTTTTACCGTTCTTTTCCTCAAGAAGACCACCAACAGAACTTCCCCAAACTTCCAGCCCTCCCTCTTCCCTTATTGCTCTCCAGCCCCTTTCACATTCCTGAACTTGACACGTTGGCTCGTTTTACACAAGAGTCCTCCTCCTCCTCCCAAAGCCTTCTCTTCTCTTCTGTGCTCCTCCCGACTCCCATCCCTTCCCCCTTGCTGCTCGGTTAAACCCATCATTTGAAACCTTTCCTGTTGCCCTTTAATCCCAGGGACTCGGGCTCTTGTTCATGTGGTTAAGTGCTTGGAGATCTGGAAAGCCTATTTCTTCTACTCTACCATCCCCCAGTCCAGCTCCCTCCACACTCCGGGTTGGGGGCGGGGGGGGGGAGGGAGAGCAGAATTACTTGAAGGCGGGACTCGGACTGAGTTTTCCACCAGAGCCTTTGGAATGAGTTGAGCTGGCGGGAGCTGGGGACCTGGGGCGGGGGTAGGGGGGAGTTGGGGCGGGAGCGAGGGGGACACATGCACAAGATTTTCCGAGGCGAGGCCCACTCAGCCCAGCAGCCTCTCCCTCTCGGAGATCCTGGATGAGCCTGGGAGGGAAAGAGGGAGAAGGCAGAAAAGTAGGGAGGGGCGGCGGGGGGCGGGGGGAAAGGAGCGGTGAGTGGCGGTGCGAGCCTACCTCTGCTCACCTAGCTCGGGAGCTCGCTCTTTGTTCTTCCTTCGCTTTATCTTTTCTCACCCTTCTCTGTTCTGTGCATTGTCTGAGTCCCTCTCCTCCTCTCCCCCTCCTTTTCCTTTCCCTGCCTCCGTCTCCTTCACCTCTCCCCCTCTGCCCCGCAAGGAGACCAGTCTGAACCTCTCCCTCTCCTCTGCTCCTTTCCTCTCCTTTTTGTCTTTCTCCCTTTGTCTCCTCTGTCGTTTCCCATCTTTGTCTCTTTCTCCGTTCTCCATTTCTCCTCCCTCTTTCCCCCTTTCTATCTTCCTCCTGCCCTCCTCCTCTCCTCCTCCTCCCTCTGTCTTTCCATCTTTTCCTTCTGTCTCTCTCCCTGTGAGAGGATGTTGGGATCTTTCACATGACAACCCCGGAGGGACCCAGACTGCTGCCCAGAGCCTACCGGGTGTCTACCCCACTCCCCAGAAGCTTTGATCTCCAGACTTCAAAGCTGCTCCAAAGCGGTTCCTGCTTCTTCCGCTGCTATAACTACCCAGAAAAGTGATACCTGAGCCCCTCCCCACAGGACCCTTCCCCCTGCAATCCAACCCTAGTCTCTCCCACCCCGGAGCCCAGGGCCGGTCTCCTCGGGGACACGGTAATGTGCCCGGGCATCGCCCCATCCCTAACCTCCCCTAGGGAGGAGACCCAGGCGACCTTCCCCCCACCCCCCGTCCCCCCAGCCTCCTCCACGGGGACTCGGGCGACCGGTGCTTCAGCCTTGGGCCTCTCCCTAGGTGGTTTTTCAGCAGAGCTCTCCCCTCCCCCTCCCCTTCTTCCCGCTTCCTCCCCCGTCTCCTGGCCCCCCTCTCTTCCTAGGCCAAGGGGGGAAAGTTCTTTATTAAAAGGACTGTGTCAGATGATTGGCTGTGACCTCTGGCCTTCACAACCTCCTCCTTTCAGATGTTTTCTATTAACCCTTTAATATCTTTTAAGTATATAACTAGGGAAAGAAAGGAATTTCCCCCTAGAAGTCAAAGGGGGGGACTCAGGAGTCTTGCACACCCCCCTGGACAACCCCAACACTATCTAATCGCTTCCAGCAGGGGGCGCCAGTGCCTCACCTGTTGTCCTGACCTTTCTGACCCAGGCCTGGCCTCTTTCCCCTTCTATCTGATTCCCCAAAGGTCTGCTGAGGAGCAGAATGCTTGGATCCATCCCGCTGAAGAGGTGAAGCTGTCTGAGCATCCAGCCTACTCCGCTCCTCTAGTCTGCTCTCCCTCCCTCCCCCCAATCCAAAGGTAGTCTGATTAACCCCCTTCCGCTCAGTGCCTTTACCGCTCCTCTCTGGGACATGTGGACTACAGCTTCAGAGTGCTTGGAGATCTACCATCATCAGCACCCGCGCTTACCTGGAGGATTCGGCTGAGGCGCAGGACGAAAGAAAGTGGGGAGTGTGTGACCAGAGAAAGGGGTGGAGTGGGGCGGCTAGGTGGTGCAGTGGATAAAGCACCGGCCCTGGAGTCAGGAGTACCTGAGTTCAAATGCGGCCTCAGACACTTAATAATTACCTAGCTGTGTGGCCTTGGGCAAGCCACTTAACCCCGTTTGCCAAAGGGGGGTGGAGAGAAGTAGTCCCAAAATGGAACCCTGGATAGAAGGTGGAGAAGGGGAAACTGAGGATTGAGGGGTCCAGGAATTTGACTTTCCAGTTGTACCCCAGTACCACCAGCATCAACTTCTCAGCTTTTCGTCCCCACAAAGTATATCCTCCCTGCCTAGTTGTCCCATTCCAGAAAAGGAGAAACCAGGCATCCCTTTCCGCTTCTTTCTCTGAAACCCTCATAGTAGTTCAAAACCTTCTCTCCCTCTTTCTCCACGGCCTGAAGCCAGGTTACAGGAGGGGAAGGGATGTATGTTGGGGGGGGGGGTGAGGAGAAGGATGAGCCCGGATCTCTGGGAATGGGGATTGGAGTTGGCACCTCCAAGTCCCAGTTGTTAGCGAAGGGGAGCCGGGCCCCGCCAGGTGGAGAGAGGATGGGGTGGGGCGGAGCGGAGGGCGGTGGCCGAGGAGTAGGGGCGGGACCAGTGGCCCTTATAAAAGGAGCCCAAGTCGGCTCCCTCTCCCGACTTTGGGGTTTCACGGGGATTGTCTCCTTCGCTCGAGGTGCTTAGAGATCCCGTGGTGGGCAGGAGGAGGAGGTGGCTCCCGGAGCTTCTAGTCCTCCAAGCCCCAGTTTCAGGGAAAATTTACCACTCCTGCCAAGATGCCCAACTTCTCCGGGAACTGGAAGATCATCCGTTCAGAAAACTTTGAGGACTTGCTCAAGGCGTTGGGTGAGAAAGGCTCGGGAATTAGCCTGAGGGTGGTCAGAGTAAGAATGGGTCCCAGGGAAGAGGGTAGGTGCCAGACACCTAGATGTCCGGGGAAGGGGAAAATTGATTGGGATGGGTGTGGGGAGGGGGGAGAGATGCTTGATGCCTGGGTCATTTCACGCCAGTCCCTTCCTGCCCCGAGTGAGGGTGAGGGTTGGAAGTTGTTGAAATCTTGGGAGATGGGGGAGGAGATGCAAGATGCCTTAGTTCTCCCCTCTAGCCTGGGCGGGAGGGGATACCTGCTATACTTGCCCTTAGAGGAGAAGAGGAAAATGATAGACACCTGATTTCTCCCAGGGGGAGGAAGAGTGAGGGACCAGAAACACAATTCTACTTAAATTTCCTGGAAGTCATCCTATCAGCCCCCACCCCCAGTGACTCAAAACCCTGGGAATGATGAAATTAATTTATTGGTTTGGAAAGGTGAGACAGAAATAGGGGCAAGTAGGGTTCCTTGGGGGGGGGGGGTCTCAACTTGCTAAGGTTGCCAGCTGACATACCTGAGAAAATTCCTCATGGATCTAAATGCCTGGGTCTGCCTGGCACCAGTCCCTTTTATTCTTTTACATGGGTCCCAGCCTTTTCCCACTGATGAATAGTAATCCAATCCCTAGTTGGTTCCTGATGAGGGTGTGGGTGGCTCCCAGCTCTCCCTGGTCCCTTCCTTCATTCAGTTAAAAACATGATTGATCCAGCTTGGGGTTCTCTTTCCTTCCTAGGACTGAGCCATTTCACCTTCTTGATTCCTGGTTCTCTTCAGAGACCCAGTCATCCTCTGCTCATTAGATATCCTGCCTTCCCCTCTCTCTCTGACTCTATTCCCACTTCCCTACCCCCATTCTGTGAGATGAATATTTTCCACCAGCAGCTTCTGGATTCTAGGAAAATACTTCTGGATAATTATCACTTTCTTAGGTTTCATCAAATGGCTTTGCATGAAGCCCAATTCTCTCTCTCTCCACCCCCCCCATAAACCTCAGCTCCCTTATTCCCCCCCCCATGCTGTTTAGACAGGGCTCACCTGCTAAAGGAATATGGGAAGTATGGGGGACCACTTAGGCATTGTAGCTTTCCTTCATTTCAGCCCTTCCCTCTATCTGGTTACAGTTGTTCTCACTCTGACTCCAGGAGGATGTATTGGAGGATTTGTCAGGAATCTAGTAGAGTGTAGAAATCCAGAAGCTACAGATGATCAGAATTGCATGTCAACTTAGAGAAATTATCTAGTTTGGCTTCTCTCCCCACCTCCATTTTACAGATGATAAAACTGAGGCTCATTGAGGTGGGGTGACCTGCTCAAGATTTCATAGAAAGTTAGCAGCAGAGCTATGACTTTTAGATGAGTTCTCTTAATGTCTAAATCAGTGTTCTTTCTACTACATCAAGGAAGTTCAGGGGAAGAAAGATATTGTTTTCGGATCCAGAACCCTGAAGAAAAGTAACAGGGCAGAGAGAGTAACTGATTCTGCTGCAGGAAGGCATGGAAATTAGATAATAAGTGATATACTAAACCCAATACTTAAGACAGAAAGGAACAGAAGAGCAAGAAGGGGCAAATAGTAGGACCCTATGAAAGGTTCTAGATCAACATTAGAATGTCATAGAGTTGCAAAATGAAACTGCAGGGGACTTTAGCAACTATACAGCACTGCATCCCCCCCACCCCCATTTTAGTGACGAGGAAACTGAGGGTCAGTAGTTTGGAGATTGCTTCATCCCAGGATTTTACTGCTGACTATTTGAAAGTTTCTTGAAGTCTAATCTGTATCCCTCCTGATCTACCCTCCTTGGAATGAAGCCCAGACAGATCTCTATCGTCTATCGAACTCTCTTCAGAGTCTGGGTCTGTTTCTATCCCACCCTATCATACCCCAACCCTTTGTCTTTCCTGAGCTGTATCCAGATAAACCTATTTTAAGGGGGAATGAGGCAAGAGCTCTGGTCTTCCCAACCCCAGCTGGAAAGTGAGATCTGAGACCTGACCTTGTTGTCTGTCCATCTCCAGTCTGTTTGTCCTCTCTGCAGGGTCCCCTCAGAGCCACGTGTCCTCCTCAGAACCTGCTGGGGACAGATTGAAAACAGACCCATTAGACAAACACTGCCAAAGTCAGCTGAAATCATCAGAATCCTCTCCCTGATTGTGCTCCAGTGGGAGGAGGGGAAGGGCAAGGATGAAGACAGAATCTTTTCTAAGTTTTCCTGAAAATCTTTTATAGATTTCCATCCCCCATTCCCACTCCCTTCACATCTGTACCCTGAAAAGTCCATTGGGATGGTTTAACCTTTAAAGAAGACCCCAGATTTTTGTTTCAGCTCTGCCACATACTAGTTACATGGCCTGTCCCTATAAAGCCTCAATTTCTTCTAGGATCTAAATGGATAGAATACTAGACCTAGAGCCAGGAACACCAGAGTTCAAATTTGACCTCAGACATTTCTTAATTGTATGATTCTTAGCAAATCACTTAATTGCTCTCTGCCTCAATTTCCTCATCTGTAGACTGTGGATTTTAATAGCACCTACCTACCAGGTGTTATGAAGATTTTTAAAAAGTGCTATATCACTGCTAGCTATCATTATTGTTATTATTATTATAACATGAAGATAATTAAATTATTATTATAATAAATTATTATTATAAAATGAAGATAATAAATCTGCCTATCTTGGAGAGTGATTACTAAGGTAAAATGAGATAGTGGTTATGAATGTATTTTATAACCTTGAAACCCTATGTGGGTTGAGCTAATAGGCTTATTACCCTGTACCCTATTCTCCTATGTTGGCATCTTTCTACCTGGGATCCAGATGTAGGGTGCCCCTATTTTAATCCTTATCCCCAGTGGTGGGCTAGAGGAAGTAAAACAAGAGGACTGCTATCTTACCCTTTTCAAACCTGTTTTCTCTTCAGAGTAGTCTGGTTTTCCATCCATCCCCTTCCCTCAAAGCAGTAAGTACTTTGAGATCTTAAGGATAAAGAATACCAGTGCATCATCTGCCTTTAACTTTGGAGTCAGGGTACCGTACAGGGGACAGCTAAAGAAAGCTTCTCCTTTGGGCTTCTTGGAAGGAGAAACCTGGATTCTCAGCTCATCTCCCCTCCCAGGATCCAAGGGTCCTGCCCTAGGGCAGAGAAGTGTTTGTGTTCCTTGTAAATAGAAATAAGACCTGGAGGCAGGCCCAGACTCAGTAGAGCCAGGAGGTGGGGAGGGAATCCCTCTGCCCTGACCTCCTGGCTCATCCCATCCTGCTACCTTTCCTGAAACTGAGGGCCAGGGACTATAGAGAAAAGAAGGGAATGAGTAGGACCAGGGTGCTGTGTTTCAGAACTCAGGGGCACATCTTGGCTTCATCACTTCTTTCCTTTCACTTTGCTCCTCTCTGTTTGCTTTCTTACCCCCTAATAAAAGTTGGAGAAAAGAAGGACAAAGAAGGCTAGGGGAGGAGACAGGACCCAGAGTGATGGGAGTGGGAGGGACAGCCTCTCAGACTCTGGAAAAATTTCCGGAGGCCTCACTGGGGTCTATCTCTTAAAGGATTATAGGATTTAGGGAGGAGTGGGACCTTAGAGGTCATCTAGTCCAGTTTCTTCATTTTACAGATGAGAAACCTGAAACCCAGAGAAGAAGGGGCTTACTCAGAATTACAGAAAGTAACAGAGACAGGATTTGAACCCATGTCTTCTGATTCCAAATTTCTACTTCATCAAGCTGCCTGGGGTGGTGTGGAGAGGGATCAGAGAGACAGAATGACATGGGTTCATGGTACAGATATCTAAGAAAACTGGAAAATATAATAAAGGACAAGAAAGAAGGTGAGGGGGACTGAACAAATGTTAGGAGATCTAGGTTAATGTTTGCACTATCTACCTCAGCAAATGAAATAACATAGA
Organism: Macrotis lagotis; assembly: GCF_037893015.1. Classification (NCBI taxonomy): domain Eukaryota; kingdom Metazoa; phylum Chordata; class Mammalia; order Peramelemorphia; family Peramelidae; genus Macrotis; species Macrotis lagotis. The sequence continues at coordinate 163,019,380 of NC_133659.1, forward strand.
AAGTGCTCTTCATAAGTTATGCTGTGATATAAATTCAAACTGTTATCAGTATCTCTGAGTTGTTGTGAAGAAAGTACTTTAGAAGTCTTAAAGCAGCACAGAAATGTGATCTTCTTGCCTTGACTTCCCAGAAGCAAGGAACAGGTGGCAATCTCTGGTTGGTGGAAGTGACATCAGGGCCTGGTGCCCGGGTCAGTTTCTCAAAATTACCCGGCCCATCGTTTTGTGGATCATCGATGGTTCTGTGCTCCATCAGATCTCCTGCCTGGTATCCTGCTCTGGGTCCAGGCTTGAACCTCCTGGCCCAGGGCTCTGGGCTGTTTGTCTCTTACCTCTGGCACTTCCTTACTGTCAGAGCCCATGGGCACCACTCCATGTTCCAGAGCCAGGAATACAACTAAAAATAAATGAGCCAGTCCTTACCATTCTGGAAGTAGCATTCTAATTGAGGAGAAGACTGCACATTTAGGGAAGGAAATTTGGTTTTGGCTGTTGTAATTTCTAGAAGTTATGGTAGTATTGATGATTGTACCCAAAGAAAGATGTGGAAAGTGGGTGGAGATTGTGGACTGTGGGGGTGGTGATATGAGCTTGGGATTGGGAATGATTTTAAGAAGACCAGGACATTAGACTAGATGGCATATGAAGGATAGTTTGTCCTGGGGCTGGGCAGATGAAGTAGGCTTGGTGAGTTTTTATTCCTTCATCTATCAAGAAAACAGGGGGCAGCAGGTGGCACAGTGGATAGAGCAATGGCCTTGGAGTCAGGAGGACCTGAGTTCAAATCCAGCCTCAGACACAATAATTACCTAGCTGTGTGGCCTAGGGCAAACCATTTAACCCCACTGCCTTGCAAAAATCTTAAAAAAAAGCAGATCCTTCTTGCACCTCAGTTTTGTCATCTGCAACATAGGATTTTTTTTCTTTGGGAAATGCATTTTATAGACTTTAAAGAACTATAGAAATGTGAGTTGTTTCTTCTCCAAAAAAGACCCAAACATTCTCTTTTTTTTCTTTATAAGCTTTTTTTTTAATCCCCTATCCTTCACCACTGAATTATTCTCTCTCCTTATCTGGTCAGACCTGACCCTATGCCATAATCTAGAGTTCTAGAATCTTAAGCTTTTTTTTTTTGCCATGGATCCCTATGGCAATCTATGATATCCCTTGTTATCCTCGGTGAAATCTATAGATCCTTTTTCAAAATAAAGTTTCATTTACAAATAAATTACAAAGAAAACCAATTCTATTGAGATATAGTTTTCAATAAAAAACAGATTCATGGACCTCAGATTAAGAAATCCAGATCTTGCAATCAGACATCAGGAAGGATTTCCCTGTAGCAAATGAGAGGCAGCCAGAGAAAGGAAATATGAGCTTCTTGGGAGAGACTTAGAGAAGACCCTTTTTCAGATATGTTTGAGGGAGGGTCGCCTTGAGCCAGGAAAGCAACTGACAGGATCCAAAGGCTGAAGAGGCAAACAGGATAGGCAAAGAGAAAGATGGAATCGAATATTAAGGTTAGATAGAGTTTGAGGGACTGAGAGTCAGGGGATAGGAACACAAGACTCCTTGGTTTCCAGTGGAGGCAAATCTGGACACCCAGATTCGGCAACACCCTTAGCAGAGGGGTTTGGAAAAGATGCCGGAGAAAGTCCCTGGGGAATCAGTCACTATGAATGGTGGATAGGAGAGGGCTGGAGGCCATAGCAATGACTCGAAGGGGTGGCCCCCAGGAAATGCCAGGGTGTGAAGGGAAGGGAAACTGCCGCTCCCTATTAGGAGACAGCCCTGATTCACTCCCAGGAAAGCCACAGACATAGGGAGAGCTTGTTAGAGACAGTTCCCATTGAGGTTTGGACTCAGAGGTGCAAGGGACCCAGATGCCTTGATTCTTAGTCATAGGTCTAATATATACCTTAAAACCTAGGGGAGGAAAATATTAGAGACAATCTTACCTCCTGTCAGCTTCCCATCCTTCAAGGCCTATCTCCAATCCAATCTTCTCAGAAAGTCTTTCTTTACCTCCCCACCCCACCCCAGTACCATTTTTGGCAGCATAGCTCCTAAGAGATCAGCACTCTAGTCCAATTCTCTCATATATATACATATATATATATATATATATATATATATATATATATATATATATATATATATATCCTCTACTTAAAATGAAGAGTATCCCATTGCCTAATTCCACTTTTGGATAATTCTATTAAGATATTTTTCCTTAAATTGCATTAAAACTTGTTATGCTATAATCTTTGCCCTTTGGTAGTACTTTGGAAGATTGTTGAATTTGACCCTCTAGGGGATTTCAGAGATTGTCTAGTTAATTTTTCATTTTACAGATGAGAAAAAAAGACTCAAGGAGAAGGGACTTGTCCTAAGATGCAAAGGGAGCAATGGCAGAGCTGTTTTCAGATCAGTAACATATCATAGATCTTATTATTAATGTCATTATTATTATTATTTTTGCAAGATAATGGGGTTAAGGATTTGGCTAAAGTCACACAACTGGGAAGTATCAAGAGTCCTAGGTAGGATTTGAACTCAGGTCCTCCTGACTTTAGAGCCGGTGCTTTATCTACTGCACCATCTAACCTTAGGGTCAGGAGGACAGGAGTTTGAATTTAGCCTTAGACACTTGATATTAACTAGCTGTGTGACCTTGGGCAAGTCACTTAACCCTGATTGCCTCACATCCAGTGTCATCTCCAGTCTTCTTAATCCATATCTAGCCACTGGCCTAGATGGTTCTGGAGGAGAAAGTGAGGCTGGTGACTTAGCACAGCACCTCTTCACTCAAATTCAATTCATGGACTTGTCTTGGCATCACCTTCCTGATATCTTGGTCTCCTTACAGAATGGACAAAACATTCCCATATCATCCTGTGTCTGTCCTCTGAAGTCAAATGCAACCAAGTTGAAACTCTTGATTTGAATTGGACAGCTCTCCTTTCAATTTAGCAAACCTCAAGCATCTCTCCTATGTTTCAAATCTTCATTCAGAGTTCTTCCCCATCTTCATGGAAGGCACTAGGGAAGGAGTGAGCTAGGGAGAGGAACCCAGGAGGGTGTCAGCTGTCCAGAATCCTTGTTGCAGGTGGTGCTTAGGGTGGGGTCCCTGAGAATGTCCTCTTCATTGATACCCTGAAACAAGGAGGGATTTTTGCAGTCGTGAGCAGGAAGTTAAAATTTCTCCATCCCATGGCAGGAGTGAATATGATGCTAAGAAAGATTGCTGTGGCAGCTGCCTCAAAGCCAGCAGTGGAGATTAAGCAGGATGGAGAGAGCTTCTACATCAAAACTTCTACCACTGTGAGGACTACTGAGATTAACTTCAAAGTTGGAGAAGAGTTTGAGGAGCAGACAGTGGATGGGAGGCCCTGCAAGGTCAGTGTTCTTTATGAGGTGAAGGAAGGGAGAGGGAAAAGGCTGGAAAAGATTATAATATTCTTACTAACCCTTTGGAGTCTTCCTTTCTGTTTCCTTTTACTCCTTTTCTTGAACAGGAAGGTTGATACCTCCTTCCTTACTCCATTGAAAAAATCCAGCCTATGATCTCTCTTCCAAACCTTCAACTAAATTGTGCTATCTGATTTCAGAGTCTCATTCTCCAACTGTGACTTCTCATAATTTAGCATCCATCTCTTTTACTGAAGCCATGATTAGAGTAGGGAAATTATGACTTTGCCCCAGAGTACCAAAATTTACAGGCCATCAGAAATACTTAAGCTGGTCAAAATAGTTTAAAAACAACTGAACTTAACAAAACTAACAAGAATTAGTTAAAAATAAGAAGCTTTCTTCTGGGAAAACTAGGTTCATCATAAAGTGAATATCTTTTGAATTTCTCCCCACCCAGACATTTCTCTCTGACAAAAACCTTAGTTACCTTGCTGTGTTACATGAGAACCTCTTTAGAGCAGGCATGGTTCATGGTTTTTGTCATGGGTGCTAGTGGGGGCTCTGCCTCTTGCTGACTCCATCCCGTTGCATAGGCTTATTTTTCCTCCTCACCCCAGAGCTTGGTAAAGTGGGAAAATCAGAACAAGATGGTCTGTGAGCAGAGACTCCTGAAAGGGGAGGGACCCAAGACCTCCTGGACCCGGGAGCTGACCAACGATGGAGAATTGATCCTGGTAAGCCCTTTCACCCCTATATCTTCTTGCCCAGTTACAAATTGTCTCCTATCCCCTAGTTCAGGTTTGATTCTGAGTGTACTGTGCAGGTGGATGAAATAAAAATTTGTTTGTTATTTGTGTGTTCCCCCTTCCCCACTTCCTAACCTAAGTCTAACACTAACCTCAACAATCCTTACCATATTGACAATGATGGTTAGGTATGAGGGAGAAGGGAGACACAGAAGAGGAGATCGCAGGGCTAACATTAGATTTATCCATTTTCAAATATCCTTATTCTCTGAAATCTAATATTTGGGTGAAATTGGAGGATAGGAGGTAACATGGTTATTTGGGAGGGTTTCATAAAGTCAAGGAAGCCTTGGTGAATAAGGAATCAGAACTTGAAGGATAGGAGGTAAGAAGGAAAGGCCTCTTTGTGATCTTTATTGGGGAGGAGTGTTGACTTTCCACAAGGATTGATACTAGGGAATCGGGGAAAAAAATCAGGCCCCATTCTACCACTGACTCCAGGCAGGTTTCCTCTGCCAATCCCCGAGGGAACACTACCCCCACTCATCTGGAGGACTACCTCGGTGCCCTCCCCTGGAACATAGTTTCTGTCCTTTCAGACCATGACGGCAGATGATGTGGTGTGTACCAGGGTCTACGTCAGGGAATGAGTGCTGAAGGGATGTCCTGAGAGGGAACCCTACATCTTCTGCATCTCTCCTGCTCCATGATCTCCCAGTAACCACTCAACTTCAGAGTCTTTTGTTTACCTTGTCACAGCTTTCCTTCCAACTCTACCCAGCTAGTTCTTTGACCTACTCCCCTGCCCTGCCCCTTGTTGTATCTGGAAGCAAACATCCTGGGCACATCATAAAGCCCACCTCTGCTTCCTTTACACTTCCCTATTTCACCTGACTTATCCTAAATGAATCCCTGACCACCCTGGCCAGAGATTTTTGCTTCCCTTCCTCTGTCTCTGATCAAGAGACTCAGCTCAGGAGAGGTCCTCTCCATTTTTAAGAGAGATCCTGGGGGGGGGAGGGAGGGAGGGAGGGAGAGAGAGAGAGAGAGAGAGAGAGAGAGAGAGAGAGAGAGAGAAGAAGAAGAAGAAGAAGAAGAAGAAGAAAGAGAAGAAAGAGAAGAGAAGAGAAAAGAAAAGAGAAGAGAACTCCCCCAACAAACACCAGACAGAAATCCATGGTCTCTACTTTATCCTTAAGGCCACTCCCTCTATCCCACAGCATTCCCTTCCCCAAATCCCCCTATAGCTGATTCAGTTGGAATATTTATTTGTTAATGTTATTAAACCATCTGAAACTTAAACCTCTTTCTGACCAATAGTGTTTGATTTTGGAAGGAGGAGGGATACCTGGGAGGACGGATGTGCATATGAAAGTGGTAAATAAGTGATTGGGCAACAGGTGAAAAGATATATTGCTTTTTTTACTGCCAAATCCTTTGAACATATAGTCTACGTTTCTTCTTTACCCCCTTCTTTTTCGTCCCTTAAAATCTGGATTCTGCCTCCATAACTCAACTGAATGCTCTTTTAAAAGGGTACCAATGACCACTTAGCTTTCACATCCAGTGACCTTTCCCCGATTTTTATTCTTCTTGACCTTTCAACGGTACTTTCAACTGTCCCATCAGTGTGGTGTATGGAAAGGAGCCCTGTTCTCTGTGTCCAGAAGACCTAGGTTTGACTTTTCTGGCTCTGACCCTAAACCGGAGTTACTCATTCTGTGAGAAAGGAGACCGATACCTTTGCCACATACCTCACAGGTTTGTTGGGAATGATTTTTATTAGTTTTAACCACTCCCTCCTTCTTAAGACTTGGCTTGGATGACAATACATTGTCCTTATTTCGATCCCTATCTGTTAGCACCTCCTCATCCTCTCTGTGGGCATACCTCAAAGCCCTGGCCTTAGCCCTCTGCCTTTCTCTATTCTTTTATTCCTTTGGTGATCTCATCTCCTCCCACACCTTCAGCTGTCATTTCTGTGTGGGTGACTTCCAAAACTTCACCTCCAACTTTCTTTTCTCTCAAGCTCTTGTCTCAGAGTCCAAACAACCTACTAGACATTTCCCCTGGATAGTCCATTGACTCCTCACATCCAGCACATCTAAAAATGAACTCTCCCCCACTCTCCAGCATATTGACCTCTTTCAACCAGACCATTTTTTGTCAGCAATAACCCTTCTTGCCTCAGTTTCAGACTGCTTTATTTTTCTCCCCCTATGTTCCAATTTATTCCTGTCCTCTCACTTTTCAAGGTCTTTTTAATTTCATCCCTTCCTTTCTTTTCACAACTACTGCAGACTATTTTCTCAAATCTCAATTCTTACCACAGCCTCTTAACTCTTCATCTCCTGATCTACATATCACCCCCTTCCCCATTCAGTCAATTCAATTGCTAAAGACAGGATCCGTTTACTCCCAGGGATTCATATTTTCTCTGAGCCCCAAGTATTTTTTTTTTAGGTTTTTGCAAGGTAAATGGGGTTAAGTGGCTTGCCCAAGGCCACACAGCTAGATAATTATTAAATGTCTGAGACCAGATTTGAACCCAGGTACTCCTGACTCCAAGGCCGGTGCTTTATCCACTACGCCACCTAGCTACCCCGAGCCCCAAATATTAGGAACATGGAGATTGTCTATGGAATTACCCATCTGCATCATTTTTATATTAAAAAATTATCTGTATGAATGCCTTTTTGTCTTTATATTAAAGTCATTGCAACCCCCTTTCCAGACTGATTTCTTCCTTATGACAAAGAAAAACCACCCAGCAAAATCATCAGACATAGTAGCCACCTAATAATAACCATCAGTATGCTGGTTTGTAAAGTACTTTGCACACATTAGGTCATTTGCTTCTCACAACAGCCCTGAGAGGGTAGATGTTATTATTATCTCTGTGGTACAGATGAGAAATTAGGCACAGAAAGATCAAGTTGTCTGATCAGGATTGGAACTCAGTTCTTCCTGACTTTTAGCCAAGTGTTCTATCCATGGTGCCCCCCTATCTGCCTTCAACTAACAGTGCATGCAATATTCTATCCAGAACTCTCCCATCTCTCTGTCATGAGGATGGAGATGTATTTCATTCATTTTTACATTTTTGGTTTTAAGCATTATCAGCCACCCATAAAGACCAATAATAAAATATGTATACAACATGAGGAGCCAAATATTACATTAAACCCTTATCAGTTAATAACAAAATAGAACTGAACAAATTAACAGACAAAAAAGTGACTCCCCTGTTCAAGAAGAGACTTCAGGGTTTCTCTTGTAGCCTTCAGGCTAAATACAAATTCCAGTTTGACATTTAAAGCCTTCCACAATCTGGTTCAGACTTATCTTTCCAGGTTTCCTCACATGATTCCTTCACAAGTTCTCCATTCCACTAAATTGGCCTAGTAACTTAAATTAAGCTAATTCCTTTTATGGGTCATTCTATCTCTCACCTCTTTGTCTTTGCCTAGCCTGTGCCCCATGTCTAGAGTGCACTCCCTTCTTCATTTCTGTTTTTTTGGAACCCCTAGCTTCCTTTAAAGCTAAGCTAATATGCTACGGCATTTCCCCTCCATTAGCCTCCCTTCAAGTAACTTTAGGGCTACTTTATTTATCTCTGTATTCAGGTTGTCTTCTGCCCCACCTCCCAACACCAACCCACCATCCTCAGCTCAATAGAACATAAACTCCTTGAAGACAAGAATGGTTTGATTTTTGTCTCAGTATTTTTAGCATCTAAGCCCAGGGCCTATCTCACTCAGTGTTTAATGAATGAATGCATCAAAGAAGAAGAAGAAAATTAATTTATTAACCTAGTGGGGCTTTCTAAATATAGCTAATACCCTGGGCTTTGTATTTTAAAACAGAAAGCCATCGTAGGCAGGACGTCCAGAACTTTGGTTCTGCTGACTATTTTGTGTACTAAATTATGCACAACATGCTCACCTTGGTTCATGTGTTGAACTTATCTTCTTCAACTATACTGGACGCTCCATACAAATGTGACGTTTTTGTCCTGTTCCTCCCCTGCCTTTGAAAAGAACAAAGACAATATTCATGTTATAAATATGCAGAATCAAAAAAAGCAAATTCCTACATTGACCATTTCAAAATACACACACATACACATACACATGTATGTGTATTCAGAATTTGATTTGAGAAAATTTGAGAAAGCAGATTTGAGAAAATAGTCTAATTTTATAAAATTAGATTTTACTTTTAAAATTAACAAAATTCTATTTTTCTCTCTCTCCAGCCCTGTTCCTCCCTGTCTTTGAAAAAGAATGAAAAACAAGTCATCTAATAAATATTTAAACTAAGCAAATTCTTACATTAGCCATTTCAAAATGCACACACACACACACACACACACACACACACACACACAATGCATTTCCTAGGTGCTAGGAGCAAAACAAAGCTAAGAAGACACATAGTTCCTGCCTTGAAGGTACATACAAACCAGTAGAGAAATAAGGTATAATCCTAGCTAGGCAGGTAGGTGGGATAATAGATAAGATACTGGGGTTGAACATGGGAAGACTTCCCTTAAGACACTAATTCTATGATCATGGGCAAATCACTTAACTTCTGTTTGCCTCAGTTTTCTCATTTGTAAAATAGGGAGTGATAGTTATAGCCCCTATCTCTCAGGATTGTTGTGAGAATCAAATGAGATAATATTTGTAAAGTGGTTAGCTCGGTGTTATATAAATGTTAGCTATTATTAGTAGTAGTATTATTAACCCTCAGCCTCAGTTTCCCATCTATTAAATGGGATGATAATGACAGTGTACCTACCTCCCAGCGTTGTGGCAAGGCTCAAATGAGATAATATTCATAAAGTACTTTGTAATCCTTAAAGCATTTTATAAACAGCCAACATTTGTGCTTATGAATGTAATTTTATTTGATTCTTACAACAATCTTGTGAGGTCAGTACTACAAGTATTATTATTTCCATTTTATAGATGAGGAGGCATTCTCACAGAAGTTTTAACTTGCCCTTGGTCATAGCTGGTAAGTATAAGAGACTTCAAACCCAGTTCATTCTAAACCCAGCACACGGTCCTTCCTTCCAAACTTCTTCCCATGGTTTTGGACAATGCTACCTTCAAGGAGGTCATTACCAGTGGAGGGAATCAGGGAAGACTTCCTGGAAGAGGTGGCAATTGATATGAACTTTGAAGAATGGATCGGTGGGAGGTAAAGTGTTCCAGACATAAGGAACAGTCTGAGCTGCCGAGCAAAGCAGGTGACAGGTCATTCTGAGGTCTGACAGGTGTCTGAGGAGCCTGGTAGGAGAGGGATCAAGACAAAGGATGATCCAATTTGACAGGAACATACACTACTTGGAAAGGAGTAAAACAGACTAAATCTGGAAAAGTAAGGAGGTGCCACGATGAGACAATCCAGTGCCCCAAGGAGAGCAGGGCAGTGAATTGCAAAGCATGTTAGAGGAGAGTAAAAAGGGAAAAAGCCCCACATGTTAAAAAATATTCATAAGCATTCCTTTTTTATGGTGGAAATTGAAGGAATGCCCATCAGTTAGTAAATGGATGCACAAGTTGTGGTATATGAATGCAATGGAATATTATTGTTCTGTAAGAAATGATGAGCAGCAGAATTTCAGAAAAATCTGGAAAGACTCACATAAACTGATGCTGAGTGAAGTGAGAAGACCCAGAACATTGTTCACAATAACAGCAATACTGTGTGATGCTTAACTATAATGGACTTAGCTCTTCTCAGCAATACAGTGATCAAAAGATGATTCTAAAAGATTTGTGATGGAAAATATCATTCACATTCAGAGAAAGAACTATAGAGACTGGATGCAGACCAAAGTATGCTATTTTCACTTTTTTAAAAAAAAGGTATGGGGCAGCTAGGTGGTGCAGTGGATACAGCATCAGCCCTGGAGTCAGGAGTACCTGAGTTCAAATCCAGCCTCAGACACTTAATAACTACCTAGCTTTGTGGCCTTGGGCAAGCCACTTAACCCCATTGCCTTGCAAAAAAAAAAAGAGAGAGAGAAAAAAAAGATATGGAGTGAGAGAACCTGGGTTCAATACTCAGATCTCTGACTTAGGACCTCTCTGGGCTTCATCAGAATTCACATTTATTTATGCAATACTTGAGAGTCTCCATGCCTCTTTGAAATAGATGCTGTGTATTTATTTATTATAAAATTTAAATTAAATTTAAATAAATTATAAAATGTATTTATGTTAAATTTATTTATTCATGTATTATGTATTTATTTTTTACTGACTTGTAATCCCACCAACATGAAGAAGACCCAGGGTAGAACTCCCTCCACCAGTGAGCATTAACAACTAGTCTTATCCAGCTATCTTTGGCCTGGGCTACTTGACTGTGCTCACATAGCTAGGATGTATCAAAAATGGGACTCAACTGGGGTCTTTCTGATTCCAAGGTCAGCCATCTGTCCGCTACACCAGCTGCTTCTCAGGACAAGTATTATTATTATTTTCATTTTACAGAGAGCAATCTCAGACTCAGAGTGGTCAAATGGTTTGTCTACTCTTATATACTTATCAAATATTAATTAGGATTAAGCGCAAGTCTCCTGACTTCAAGCCCCACATTTTTTCCAGGAGAGCATTTTGGTTCATATTTTTATAGTAAACTGTTAATTTGAGAAATGCTTTTCTAAAAGTAACCCTGTATTTGGTAAGTAGTGCAAGCATTATGACCTCCATTTTATAGATAAAGACACTGAGGCTCAGACATTTAAGGGGAGACAACTGAAAAGTTTCAGAGTTGGGCCTCAGACCAAGGTCCCTTAATTCCAAATGTGATGTTATTCCTACTTTACCACAATACCCTTAATAATAATAAAAATTATTATTATGATTATTATTGAGGCAACTGGAGGCACAATGGATTGACTGGGCCTGAAATCAAGAAGACCTGAGTTCGAATTTGATCGTGCTAGCTGTGTGATTCTGGGCAAACTGTTTAATCTCTGACTGCTTCAGTTTTCTCAGTTGTAAAATAGGCATGATGACAGCACCTACCTCTCAGGGATGTGAGAATCAAATGAGATAGAGACTTTGACCTTTTAGAGTCAGGTCTTTCCCATATCCCTGAAGTTCTTCAGTGATATATCATCAGGTAACAAACTTTTGACAATAGAATAGAGTTCATTTGTCACTCAATGGGCTATTCTATTCAGCTCTGGAAACCAAAGGCTTTGGTTTCATGGAAGCTTGCCTAGCACATACTAAGCATGATATAAATGCTAGGTATTGTTATTATTAATTATTAATATTATTACCATCTCTTTAGGGAGATGATGTGGTAAAGTGGAAATGGAGTAGAATTTGAACCCAATTCAAATCTAGTTCTGATGATGATGATGATGATGATGATGATTTAGGTTTTTGCAAGGCAATGGGGTTAAGTGGTTTGCCCCAGCCCACACAGCTAGGTAATTATTAAGTGTCTGAGGCCAGATTTGAACTCAGGTACTCCTGACTCCAGGGCTGGTGCTCTATCCACTGCACCCACCTAGCTGCCCCAACTGCACTGCCTAGCCATCCCTGCCAATTATTATTTATATGATCTTGAGCAGATAACTTATCTTCTCTGGATGTTAGTTCTTCATCTTTTAAATGATTTGGATTGGACTATTTCCTTCCAATTCTAAATCTATTATCTTTTTATGTCTTTGTCCATTTGATAAAAATATTGAAGCATATTTCTGTGGCACTCCACTAGAGACTTCTAACCAGCTTGACAGTGAAAACTAACAGTCACTAGTTATGGACATTCAAACAGATATAGGAATAGGGACTGTGATTTCAGTGGTATAGGTGAGGATCTTCTTCCCCTATCAAGGTCAGTATCTTCCTTACAAATGAGAATATTTAAGAGCTAACTAGAACAGAGGTGTCAGACACTACAGGCAACACTCTCAGTTGGGGCCTGAAGAAATTAAAATGTAATATTTAATATTCAAATATTTAACACAATAAATAAAGTAGGAGATAGTGTTAAAAATGTTAATAATGGTTTTCTAAGTTAATATATATCCTGCAGGAATCCTTATATATGGTTGAGTGGCCTTCTTTTCCATTTGAACCTGTCATCATTGGCCTAGAGCACTAAGACATCAAATGACTTTTCCAGGGTCATACCACGAGTATATTGGATTTGGGAGTAAATCTCCTATATTTAGAGACCAGCTCTTTATCAACTACACTTATTGTCTTTCTGGCCATATATAGCTCTGCTTAATTGCATTGTCATCAAATCCACATGTCTTCAAACCATCCATAGCAATAACATGAAGAAATTCTTTGAAATGATCCTATAGGGGCAGCTCAGTGTTGCAGTGGACAGAGCACCTATTCAGGACTCAGGAGGACCTGAATTCAAAAGCTGGCACTTTCTAGCTGTGTATCCCTGGGGTAAATCACTGAACCCTGATTACCTCCAAAAATCACTGGTTCTTATAAAGTCCAGTTCTTCTGTGTCTTTATCCTTCTTTCATTGTCCTTTTAAAAAAATTTTATTTTTCATTATGAACTTAATCAACACAATATTTCAATATGTGAAAATGGACAAAAGCACGATTTTTCTGTAATGAACCCAAATTGTTTTTCAGTGATCATCATTTCCATTTCTATATGCTCATAAATTAGTTGTTAATAATCTGTTTTCTGATATTTTGGGGGGGTCAATGTCATGCTCACTAGGCTATTGATTATGAAATCTACCTTTACTCCTTTTTTTGCAAATTGAGATAACATTTGTCCATCTATATTCTTTGAGCACATTATTTCTTCTTCAGGATTCCTTAATGATCATGGATAATGATTCTGAAATCCTACCTGCAAATGTTTTCAGTCCTCCAGAAGTCAAAGTTTGTTTCAGCTTAGAAACCTGAACTTGGGTTTTCTCTTTACACATCCTTACTTAAGATGGAGTTTCAATTTCCTTTTTACTATGTTTGCAGCTTGGAGACTACTCTTTTTTTTTGTTGGTTCATAGAGAAGAAGATATATATTCTTTTTTATCCCCATTCAATTTTCTCCAAAAGTATATCATATCTAACTTTTCTAAAATTTTATTCACTTTCTTAACGTCCTTCTTGTTTATTTTGTGGTTAGATTTCTCTATTTCTGAGAGAGGGAGGTTGAAGTTCCCCACTAATAAAGTTTTGCTGGAAGACTGTCCTTTTTGATAGAGAAACTGGATGCAAAAGAGTTGAATAGTTATACTTCCCTTTGTTTTTGACTGATAGTATTCCAATTACCTCAAAAAGCAGAACATATCCCTTCCTTGTTCTTCTTGCACCAAATACAGCTTTAAAAAACCTAGGATGTTGCCTAATAGATAAATTGCCAAAGGATATGAACAGACAGTTATCAAAAGAAAAAATGAAACTATCAGCTACCTCATATAAAATGCAAAATGCTCCAAAAAAAGAACTGCAAATTTTAAACACTCTGAGGTTTTATCTTATATCCAACAATATGGCAAAGATTATACAAGGTAAAGTGAGTGTCAAGAAACTCTGGGAAAAGAGAAGCTCATTAATGCACTATTGGTGGAGCCATGAATTGGTCCAATTGGTCCAATTGGTCCAATTTGTAACTAAGTGAGAAAAACATAACTAAACAGATACCCTTTGATCCTATGAACCCAGTCTTGAATACCAAATTCCTGTCAATGACAGAAATAAAGATCACATATATACCCAAATTTTCAGCAGTGTTTTTTGTCACAGCAAAAAAAAATCTAGAAAGAATTATTTCCCACTAATTGGGAAATCATAACTATAATGCAATGTCATTGCACCATAAGAAATGATGTATATGGAGAATTTAAAGAAACAAAAAGGATGGAAAGGCAGGAGTAGGATTCAGCATATTACAAGCAAAAAATCACAAAGGAGGTGGGGCATAAAGAATACAATCAAGGGAACAAATCATTTTAAGAAGAACCAATTACATGGTAAAAGTGGTAAGGACAACTTGAATTTGAGGAGTTGGTCAATCCCTAGAATGAAGTTAAGGGAGGAACTAGGCGGAAGTCTCACAGGATGGATAAGCATGGATGGGTTTGAGATCTGCAATACTGAATAAAGTACCTAATCTAATGACTTTGCAGATCCATTGAAATATATCAAGAAAGCTTACCACACATAGAAAATACACATGTGTGCACAAGTATGCACAAACAACCTCTCATGGTCTTTCCTTCTTTGGAGATCTTCCCTTCATATCTTTTTCTGAGATGAATAGTTGAAATGACCTTTCTGGATCTATTCTAACCCTGTAACTCTGATTCCATGCTAATTCATCAAAACCCAATATTTTGTCCTAGATTACTAGGAACCTTTCCCCATTTCTCCTTTTTTTCTCCCATTCTCTTGTCCTCTTAACACCCTTGACTTTGACTCACTACTCTATCTGACACCTATACCCAACTCACACTTCATCTGCTTCCAATTTAGCTTTCCAACAAAGTATAGATGTTATTTCCTCCATTCTTCCTCTTTCTTTGCTCCTAGCTTTCCTTCTCTCAACCCTGCATTTCACTCTCTTTCTCTAGAAATTCTTCACAGACTTTATTTTCTCCCCTTCCCCTAAACATTTCCTGTACTATCTAGAATTCTGTGCCTTTTGTCTGTATTTATTTATGTTTGGGTTCTGATTATGTACCCTGATTTCTTCTTTCATCAAATGGGATCTACCCAAACAAAAGGACAGTGTCTCTGAATAACTGACAGGGATATTTTAGAGGGAATTCCAGAAAAATAAAGAATGAATGAATGAATGAAAAAATCTATTAAGCATTTACTATGTGCTAGATATTATGCTTAAACACTAGAATACTACAACAAATAAAGCAAGACAGTCTCTTCTCTCTGCAAACCTATATTTAATAAGAGAAGAAAACACATATAGGGGAGTCATGGCCAGTAGGTATTTGGAGAGGAAAGTGAATTGGAATCACAGAGGAATTGGTTTCATTGATGTGATTACTCATCTCAGAGTTAGAATTGGAAAGGAGTAGCATAAATCATAAACATGGAGATGACTTGAAAGTAGTGCAAAGGACCTGAGACTCAGCTGAAGAAAATGAATACTCGCTAATTAGAGGTGACAGGGATGAGAACTTCCAGAAGGAAATGAAGGATGGAGTATAGGAGGCATGGCATAGAGATGACCAAGAAGAAACTCGCTTTGATGATATTCTAGTAGACAGGAAAAGTATTTGGTATCAGAGGACTGGGGGCAATGGAGGCGACGTACATCCCTGATTTTTTGGAAAACAGATTCAAAGACTAGAGAAGAATAGTAGATAGGATTTCATGAATAAAATTCACTAAGGAATGTCATCCTAGAGAAATGAGAAATCCTCCAGAATGAAATTCTGAAGTCACAAGGAACATTTCCAATGAGGAAGAAAAATGGGAGTTATCTGAAGAGACTGAAATGAAGACCCAGGAAACTCAGCAAGCAACTTAGATTCAATAAAGATATGTACAGAAAATGGAAGCAAGGAGAGAAAACAATAAAAGAATGTGTCCAGTCCTGTAAAAATAAAGTCAGGAATGCTAAAGTTCAAAATGAACTCTGGCTGTTTTGGAAAGTGAACAACAATAAAAAGTTTTTTTTTTTCCTTCAAGCTACATTAGGTCCTTTGAAGTTGAGAATCTCCAAATGGTCATTGGACAGGGCCTTGGAAGGCAGGAACAGGGTCTAACAATTACAGACAAAGAATTACCAATAAAGTAGGACATAAAGGAGACTATCAAAAAATCATATTTCTGAAAGATGGGCTAGTCACACAGTGAGAATGAGGGATGAACAAAGGACAACTTAAGTGCTCCATAGTTGTCCTCTTGATGTCGAGGACATTCCTTGTAAAGGTTGGGATAGGGGTGGCTAGATGGCACAGTGGATAGAGCACCAGACCTGGAGTCAGGAGCCTGAGTTCAAATTTGACCTCAGACACTTAATAATTACCTAGCTGTGTGGCCTTGGGCAAGCCACTTAACTCCATTGCATTGCAAAGGAAAAAAAAAACAATCTAAATAAATGGTTGGGATAATGATAACTGACAAGAGAAGAGGCTCAGTTGCTCATTCTTATGTTTCTATTGTTTGTTTTTGGGGGGTTTTGTTTTCTTTTTATTGTGTGTGTGTGTCTGTGTGTTTTTGTCAAGGAGAATGACCATTGGTTTGGAAATGACAGATCAAAATTACCAACAGGGATTTGTTACCCAAGTTAAGTAAGGAGGTGGTAAGAGAGCACCTAATTATCTTTGATGAACCATTGAGTTAAGAATAATTCCATTCTCAAGTATAAGAATTGACAGATGTTACTGCTGGGCCACTGTCAATGACAGATGAAAAAGCATGGAAAATGGGATAGATACTACAAGACTAGAGAAACATCATTGTTGTTCTGATTTTTTTTAAAGGGAAGAAAACAAAATCTCTGTGAATGATAGGACTACAAATGTGAATTTAATTTTCTGGGAAAAACATCATTCATAATTAGTGAAGATTGAGAAAAGGAAAAGGTGATTAATCACCAGAAAGGATCATGACATCCCCAAGAACAAGTCATTCCTGTTTAGCCTTAATTCCATTTTTTCACAGAGCTTTTAAGAGTCGTAGGCATAGTGGACAGAAACCTGCCTTCAAGACAAGAAGATTGGGATTCAAATCCAGTATCCGATACTTAACATAGATGATTCTAAGTAAGTCACTTGATTTCTCCATGCCTCAGGCAACTCTGTAAGACTAGAGAAAGTCTTCTGTCTTAGAGAAAGTCTCCTCACTAGAAGTCAACTACAACAAGGAAACTGCAAATCTAGACCAAAAATGTATAACCCCAGTCCCAAAGCCCACTGGGATGGGACTCTTGGGCAGTTAGGTAGCTCAGTGAATAAAGCCTTGGACCTGGAATCAAAAAGACCTGAGCTCAAATCCAGCTTCAGATACTTTTAGCTATATGATGCTGGACAAGTCATTTAGTCTTTGCATTAATTCATTGGAAAAGGAAACCGCAAACTACCTCAGTGCCTTTGCCAAGACAATCTTATAGACACTATGGGGTCATGAAGAGTAGAGCACAATAATTAACAATGGATAAAGATCAGGGGAATGCTGGATATGTAATATGTCTAGATCTTAGTAATACATCTGATAAAGTATTTCATACTATTCTTATGGGGGGAAATGAAAGATTTGGACTAAGATGATAATACAATTAGAAGAATTCATAACTGGTTAAAGATGAATTAAGAAAGTAGTCATCAATTATTTAAAATATTTCAATTAATAAGCATTTATTTTTTTCTCTCTCCCACCTCTCCCCCCCCCCCCCCCCAACCCCACTTCATTACCTGCCTTTCCCAACTGAGGAGGAAAAGAATACTCAGGACAAAAATCCTTGTAACAAACATGCATAATGAAATAAAACAAATTCCTATGTTGTCCTGGTCCAAAACTATAGTTCTTGTTCTGCATATTGAATCCGTTACCTATCAGGAAGCAGGTAGCATTCTTCATCATCAATTTTCTCTTTTTTTTTCTTTTTTCTTTTTTGGTTTTTGTAAGGCAAATGGGGTTAAATGGCTTGCCCAAGAACACTAGGTAATTATTAAGTGTCTGAGACTGGATTTGAATTCAGGTACTGGATACTCCTGACTCCAGGGTCAGTGCTCTATCCACTTACCACCTAGCCACTCCATCCTCTTTTTTTTAATGAAAAAAATATTGAGGGAGTGGGGCTTACTCAAAGTTTTATTGATAGGTTTTGCTTTCATATTACAAACACTACTTCCATTTAGTCAGAAATATCTTGTAAAGAAGTAAAACAGTTAAGTAAAATTAATAATATAGTGACCTCATTTGAAAATACATGCAACATTTTACATCTATAGCACATTTCTCCCCTCCCCTCATCTCTATATTTTAAAAAATGAGCAGAAATTCATTTTGTCTCCCACACTGGGAAAAAAAAGGAAAGGAAAAACAATTTTTTTTCTTTTTTTAGGTTACACATGCACAGTCATATTTAACATCTTTCCAAATTAGTCATGCTGTGAAGAAAGAATCAAAACAAAGTGGAGAAATCATGAGAAAGAAAAAACACAAAACAAATTTTAAAAAGTACATAGTAAGCTTTGGTCTGCACTCAGACTCCACAGTTCTTTCTCTGGTTGTGGATGGCTTCTTTCACAAGTCTTTTAGAATTTTATTTACTCATTGAACTGCTAAGAAGAATTAAGCCCATCATAGTCGATCATCACACAATGTCGTTGGAAAAACAAATTTCTTGTAGAAAATATGCATAGTCAAGCAAACCCAATTCCTTCAATATTTATGCACAAAAATATATATGTTTCATTCCACATCCTAAATCCATCATCTTTCTAGAATGGAGGGCATTGGTTCTTTGAATTATGAATGATCTTTATCTTGATCATAGTTCTTACAACTTTCAAATTTGTTTTTTACAGAATTATTTTTTATATACATAATTCTCCTGTTTCTGTTCATTTAATTCTTCATTAATTTATAAAATCCTTAGAATTATTAATTCTTTGCTGCCTACTGGATCAAATCCTTCCTCTTCTCCCCAGTGGAGTGCTTCAGGGATATGTACAAGACTTTGTACCATTCATATTAAATTTGTTAGTAACACAAAATTAAAATCCTTGTCAAAAATCAAGAGTGGAAATCTTGACAGGTTATAGCTCTGAACTGAATATAATAAGATGAAATTCAATGTAAAGTCTTATACTTAGGTTCAAAAAATTAATTTTTTAAGTACAGTAAGAGAGAAGCATGTTTGGATATCAGATTGTCTTCATTTTAGGGGACTGCAGGCTGGAAATGAGTCCAAAGTGTGATGTGAGAGCCAAAAAAAAAAAAAAGCCAATGTGAACTTAGACTATATTAAGAGAGGCATAATATCCAGTAGAATGAGGAGGTGATAATTTCTCTTTACTCTGTCCTAGGCAAGCCTCATCCAGAATATGACATTCTCAGGATGTTAATAAACTGGGGATTGTCCAAAGTGAAGCAACAAGAATGATGAATAGAGATTCACACTATATAAGAGGTTCAAAGTTCAAGGAACCAAGGATATTTAGGTTGGAGAAGAGAAAAAGTCAGGAGAGGCCTGATAGCTGTGTTCAAGTACTTAAAGGCCTGTCATATGGAAGAAGGATTATGTCTGGCCTCACAGGGCAGAATGAGGGGCAATGAGTGCAAATTACAAAGGGACCGACTTGGATTGGAAGTGAGGAATATTTTCCTAAACAATTAGAGAGGTTCAAAAGGGGAATAGGCTGCCTCAGGAAGGAGTGCATTTTCCCTCACTGGAGGTCTTTAAGCAGAAACTGAATGGCCATTTGTCACGTACATCATGGAGGGGATTCCTTTAGGACAGAGAATTGAACCAGGTGGTCCCTGAAGCTCTTGTCAAAGCTCAAGTCCTGTGCTTCTATAATGCTACTTCTACCACTTCCCACTTGTGTGACCTTGAATAAGTCACTTGAAGCATTTATTTTCCTAAAAAGTTTTTTCTCTTATTGTGAATTGAAAAAAAGTTTGCTATGCAAAGAACAGAAAAGAGGAGTGTATATGAAATAGTAGCATGTGCATATAGTTTGCTTTTTTCAAGTCTACTTTAAATGTTTTATATACAAAACCATGAATTTGTTATACAAAGTTGACTTTTTTAAAACAAATGCAACATTATTTATTTTTGTTTTTGTTTTTTGTAAGGCAATGGGGTTTAAGTGACTTGCCCAAGATCACACAGCTAGGTAATTATTAAATGTCTGAGACTGGATTTGAACTCAGGTTCTCCTGACTCCAGGGGCTGGTGCTCTGTCCACTGCACTACCCAGCTGTGGTTCAGTGGATACAGTGTTGGGGCTGAAGACCTGAATTCAAACTCAACCTCAGACACTTGCTAGCTAGGTGACTGATCAAGTCACTTAACTACTTCCTGCCTCAGTTTCCTCAACTATAAAATGAAGATAATAACAGAATCTACCTTGAAGGGTTGTTGTATCAAATAAGATAAGATAAATGATTATTCCCTTCTTCCCCCCCCCCTTTAACAAGCATTTATAAAGTATGGGTGGCAAAGATAAAAATAAGATAGCCCTTGATAGGACTTCAGAACCTTCTATTAGATTTAGAATAGGAAAAAATCTCAGTGGGAATTTAAGAGAACTCATTCGTTTTATTTTTAGTTTTAGTTTTAGTTTTTAGTTTTTTGCTAGGCAATGGGGTTAAGTGGCTTGCCCAAGGCCACACAGCTAGGTAATTATTAAGTGTCTGAGACCGGATTTGAACCCAGGTACTCCTGACTCCAGGGCCGGTGCTTTATCCACTGCGCCACCTAGCCATCCCCACTCATTCATTTTATAGATGAAAAAACTGACATTCAGGAAAATATTTCATTGTAGCCATGGAAAGAATGTTAGAGTTCGAGTCAAAGGACCTATGACATTTTGGGCAAATCACTTTATGCTCTGGACTGTTGCTTTTTCAGTTGATTTACCCATTATCACAAATATATCTGAACCCAGATCTTTTGGTTCTGATCTAGAGTTCTTTTTCCTCCAAGAAAGGATTTTTCTGCTCTTCATCTGTGAAATGAAGGGTTCAAACATGGCGATCTTTAAGATCTGACTGTTCCAAATCTTATGATTCCATTCTTCTTCTCTTTGGATCTTCCCCTAATACTGGGTTCAAGGAAGGCTATCCTATGGGCTGCTCAGGATGGGAAGACTTTTGTCAGAGATGGCAAGGGAGATAAAGTTGTAATTTGTCTACAGTTTAGGAGATTGGATCAGGGAGGTGGCAGCCTCACCCTGACTGCCCCACCCAGCTGGTGAGAAATCCCTTCCAGGCTTCCCCTTCACCTGCCTTTGCCCACCCTAGCTTGCCTTCCGCTAACCCTGGCAGTTGGGAGAGCAGGATACCCGTACCATCCCCAGCCCTGAGGGACTCTAATGGAAGAGACGCTCATTTCCGTGGTGATTTACATCTCATTTACATGTGATTCACTTAATGATGAAACCCACAGAAGCATTCTCAGACCCTCTACCCCTAAACCCTGAGCTATCTCAAGTTCTTTCCTTTCTTTCCTCCCTAATGGCTTCTTTTTCCTTACTTCCCTCCAGCCTCAAAGTTCCCCAAGTCAGTCCACCAGTAGGGAGCATGGATAATGTTCCCTCCAAGGTCTGAGACACAACGTAGATGGAAGATCCATCAGGAAAGAACATTTAAAACCCCTCATTACCCAATGACAAAAACTACAACAACAACACAGAAATCATGGAAAGGAAGGGAGTCTAGAGCCCAGAGTATTAGGAGTCAATCTTCAACCCTCTCCAGTATCACTCCAGCTCCTTCTATGTGAACACATTCACCCACACACACAGGAGATATTTTGTCCTTCATCCTTGAAGGAGGTGACATCATGACAAGCATATGAATTAGATTTGAGTAAGGGGGTGCTGTGTGAAGTCACCAACTTCACTTTCTCCTCCAGAATCATCTAAATCCAGTGACCAGATATGGATCAGGATGACTGGAGGTGATCCTGGATGGGGGGGCAATCAGGGTTAAGTGACTTGCCCAAGGTCACACCTAATAAGTGGCAAGAGTCCAAGGTTGGATTCAAACTCCCTTTTCCTGACTCCAAGGTCAGTGCTTTCTTCACTTCCTCCTCTAGCTGCCAGATAGAGACAGAATGAACTCTGTTATATATGTGCACATTGGTTGATTCAGAGAATGATCACAGAGACATAGAAAGATTAGGAGAAAAGATAAATAGAAAAAAGAAAAAGACATAGAAAATTAGACATAAAACTAAAGAAAGACAGAAAAAGGAATAGATGTAGACAAAAAATATATGAAGGTGATATAGGGAAAGAAACTTAAGAGTGAGAGTAAAACATTGAGAAGATGGAATGGAGGGTCAAGTGAGGGGAGAGAAGAGTAGGAAAGTGGCTACAGAAGGAAGGGGGTGGAACCAGAAAACAGAAGCTGTCAACTGAAGATTAGGGTGTGGGAATAATGATGAGGGAGAGGGTCCTGCAGACTGTGCCCTTTGACCTTGGGTTGCTAATGATAAAGAGGCTGCCATCAACCAGAGGATGCAAGATGGATGAGGTGATGGGGCCTTAAGAGGCTTTTGTTATGGAAGATGAGAGGGAACTAGGAAAAGAGAAAGTCTGTTGTGGTTACCTCCAGGATGTAATCCCATATCCTCAATACAACCTTGAATCTCAGGGCCTCAGGCCACTGTGGTCCTCAGTATGCTCACCCACTCTGGCCCCAGTCAGATTAATTTTACTACATTTTTAGAGGGAGAGAGGAGAAAGGAGGGACAAAAGTTGAGAGAGAGAGAGAGAGAGAGAGAGAGAGAGAGAGAGAGAGAGAGAAAGAGAGAGAAACAGAGAGAAAGGGACAGACAGAGAGACAGAATAAGTTGAGACAAAGAAAGAGACAGACACAGAGACAGAGAAACAGGGGAAAAAGCAGAAAAGATTATTAAGTCATTTAATCGAGGGGGCAGCTAGGTGGCACAATGAATAGAGCACCAGCCCTGGAATCAGGAGGGCCTGAGTTCAAATTCGAAGCTTAAAATTTACTTAACTGTGTGACCTTGGGCAAATCACTTAACCCCATTACCTTGCAAAAATAATTAGTAAAAAAAAAAATAAAAACCAGTCATTTTATCCAATCTCCTGAGAAAACTGAGTCCCTGAGAGAAGTCAAATGTCTTATCTGAAATGGTTAGATTTTCTGACTATAAATTCCATTATTTTTCCAGTGAATGCACTAAATTGGGACTGAGAAGCCTTTAAGAAAGAGGAAAAGGTAGGGAGCCACTGAGGAGAGGACAGGAGATTAAGGGAACACTGGAGGGGAAAGGTAAGTACTGGGGAGTGTCAGAAGAAGTGGATACTGTCTTTGGAGTTTTGCATATGGTAAAAATAAGATTACATTTGAAAAGATGCTTCTGCAGCTGGACACTTTGTGGAGTCAGATGGTTGGGAATCCTCACCTCATTCTAAAGGGTCCTGCCAGGGTGGGCAGACATTGACCTCCTGACCTCTCATCCTTAGCCTCCCCCCTTATTTGGCACTACCAGTGGACAAACCAGTTCTACTTCCGAGGAGCTGGGATAAGAATCTTAGGGCTGGGCTCCTCCCTGCAGGAGTAGAAACTTGGCGGGAGGACAGCAGCCCTCGCCCTGAGAGAAGACCTTAGTCCCCTACCTGCTCCTCCTAAATCATCCCTCTTCCTAATAGGAGGGGCGAGGCTTTCTCTTTTTTCTCTAGGTCAGGCCTGCTGCTCCTCTGGACCTACTGCTCACTCCTGGACCATCAGGAAGTGCTTCTGTCTGTCCATCCATTATTTCCTAGGATGACTTTAACCCATTTTGTTGAGTAGGTAGATGATCCCTAGGGAGACTTTCTCACTCTGACTTCATCGCCTATAAAATCTACTAAAAGCTGTTCATCATCCAATCTTCTCACTGTAGGACTGACTGTTCTCCCTATGTCCTAGGGATTTTCCTGTTCTGTCCTCCATCCCACCCCATTTCAATTTCCTTTGTATTCTCAGGCTACTAACTCAATGCCCTGTAACCCTTGAGAAGTCAGTCTCTCCATCTCTGGACTTCTATCTCTTTTTCATCTTTAAAAAGAGCAGCTGTGTCTTTAAGATTCCTTCTAAACTTGACATTCTAAGACATAACTTCCCCCCCACCCCAGCCCTCCTCAACTGTCTTCTTGACAACCAACATTTTTATTGGTCTTAAAGTTGATGAATAAAGCAGTCTCCTTTCTCTGCACCCTGCTCCCTCCCCCACCTTCCCTTTAGTTCCTACTTTTCAACCTGTTTGTCTTCATCCCAACAGCTGCCCTGATCAATGGCTCCCCTGCAGTGAGGTGAGCCCAGCAGTCCTCTGTCACTGTCACCAATATTGGGAGGCTGAGATATGGATGACCCCACTTGACCCAGCTTTCCCCAAAGCTCTACCACCTTTCCTACCTCCAGGAGCTTAGGTCACACATCTCTATTAGGAAGGGACATGAAGAGGTCATCTCATTCAATGAAAGAATTGAACTAATAATCTCTGGGGGAAAGAATTCATCTCTGGGATTCAGTGAGATTTCCATATTTATTCTATGGATTTCTATGTAGATGTCTTTTTTGTTGTTGTTCTTTAAGTGGCACAGTGAATAGCGTGCTAGGCCTTGGGTCAAGAAGGCTTAATCTTAAATTCAAATCTGGTGTCTATGTGTCCCTGGGGAAGTCATTTAACCCTGTTTGCCTCCATTTCCTCATCTGTAAAATGAACTGGAGAAAGAAATGGCAAATCACTCTAGCATCCCAAGAAAACCTCAGTGGGGTTCTAAAGAATCAGAAATGACTGAACAACAAGATTATAAGATCCATATAGGGAGGCAAACTGTCTTTTTTATCCTTTTATTTTCCTCTAGTACCTAGCTAATACAGTGGCTCCCATAAATAGGAAATTAATAAATGGTCAATGAATAAGCATTTGTTTACTGAGGCTGGAAACTAGGATTTCCCAGCACATCTCACTCTCACCTGCAATTTTTCCTTTGGAACACCCAGGCTGAGGTCAAATTCTCCTATGAAGACTCAGGATGCTAGGCACAGAAGTAATTGACTTCCTTTACTTGGTTCTCTCCTAGGTTGGGAGAACCCATGACCTGACCTCATCTCTGTCTCTGTCTCTCTCTCTTTCTCTCTGCCAGGCAGGATTTTCTGGGAATGGAGACTCAGCAAATCTGAGTCAGCCTGAGGCAGGAACAGCAGAGGGACAGGCTTCTCAGTTCTTGCTGGCCTTTCCCTCCTGACAGGGAGAAGGAGAGGTGTGGAGGTGTGGTTAGAATCACCAAGTCACTGAGACAAAGTCCCATCAGCCCATAGAATGTCAGACCTAAAAGAGATTTTGGGTCACCAAATATTAATTTTACATTTACAGATATGAAGAGCCTTAGGGAATAGAATATTAGAAGATGTAACACTAAGGAGCAATAAAGGACCCAAGAAGGTAGACTGTTAGAATTAGAAGTAAGTTTTGGATCCTCAAATCCAACACTTTTTTTACAGATGGAAAAACTAAGGGAGTGCTGCCAAAGCCCCAGCCAGAAGCTGAGATTACATTGGATTTGAAGTATTGAAAGTGGATACAGAAAAGACTTCAGCAATGCTGACTATTAAGTGTGTTGTTCTGGGCGTTGGTGCTGTTGGTAAGAGAAGCCTTTGGATTTTACATGCAACAGACAGATTCCCATCTGACAAATTTTTTTTCCTTCAGTTTTGGGGTCTCATGCCCTGGTACCCCTATGGAGTAGGTATAGGATTCAAACTGCTTCCCCTCCTCCCAAGCTAAAAGATTATCTTCCCAAGACTGCTAAGTGGGTTTCCAAGCTGTGTGTGTGTGTGTGTGTGTGTGTGTGTGTGTGTGTGTGTGTGTATGTTAAACTCCCTATTCAGGTGGAGGATTAAGTCCTAAGGTTACCATAGCTGATCCAGCTGGGGAGGGGTGGGGGTGGGGGTCTGACCCTTGGTCTTTTCCCAGGGTCTTTGCCCATGACTGCCTCTGGAAAAGCAAGGGGAATCCAATGCCCCCAGGCCTCAAGAGAAGAAGAAGGAAAAAAGTAGGGGAGGGATTGTGAATGGGGGAAAATCAGAGAAAGAGTTTATTGGTAGGCTTTCCACACCAGTCTACTTAGGGACGCACTAGGATGCATCTACACTGAGCCTTCCTCTAAGAACAGCATCAGCTTCCTCTGAGATTCCAGTGCAACCGAATTTGAGCCCAAGGCTTTCTTAATGCAATTTCTTTCTGATCTTCACTGATTGCTGAGCTCTTAACCAGAAAACTCTCCTGAATTTGAAGTCAAACAGGTTCAAATTCTAATTCTGCAAGCCACCAGCTGGGTTTTCTTGTCTGAATTCAGTTTCCTCTTATGTAAAATGGGAGATTGGAAGAGATGAGTTCTAAGATCCTTTCTTGCTCCAAGATAGATCTTCTTGGTCCCAGTTTTCCTAGGAGTTCAAGATCAGTCACACCCAGAGGGTGGAGCTAGACATCGAGACTTTCTATTGTTAAATTTTCATTTAACATATTGATGTCTATACAATCAGCAAAAGTGACAAATCAAGGTTTGATTGATGATTTTATTGGTTTCTCCTTCACTTTCATCCAAATAACATGCATGTCATGATATTATCTATTTGGTGTCATGGTCTTTGAGATTAAAGGACAACTTCTTATTATACTTAAGTGATGGAGAAAGTATTAATATTGCTTAAACTTAAGTGTGTGCTGCATACATTTGGTTTTTGAGAGCCCCTCCTCCAAACTCCCTTCCTAATCACCTTTCCCTGATTTCATCCAAGGTCGTTTAACTGGATCCCCAAATCTGGGAGAAGCTTTCTTTTCTCCTTTCCTCCCCTTACATTCTTTTTTTTTTTTTAGATTTTTCAAGGCAATGGGGTTAAGTGGCTTGCCCAAGGCCACACGGCTAGGTAATTATTAAGTGTCTGAGGTAGGATTTGAACCCAGGTACTCCTGACTCCAAGGCTGGTGCTCTATCCACTGCACCACCTAGCCGCCCCCATACCACATATTCTAAAGCAAGTGTATGTTTTCTGGGATTTATTCACAAAGGAATTGAGTCTTTTATATAGAAAGACTGTATCAGGGTAAAGAATTGTATAAAAAAGAAAATGAGCCATATCCAGATGGGAATTCTTTCTAAATTAGGTCCTCTGTCCTAGGTGCTCCATGATTCTTTCCTGGCTTGAAATATTCCCAGTTTTTTTTTGTCACCTCCCCCTCTCCCCGAGAATATGATGACTATCTTCCCCAAGATCCTTCCCTGATTTGGAGTTCTTTCACCCGATTTTGCCTAAAGTGAACTTATTCACCCTTCTCTCATTTCAAGGACCCAAAGAGACAGGAACAAAGGTCCAATACATGTCAGAAAAATTCATAGCAGCATATTTTTTTTTGGTTTGTTTTCATGGTAGCAAAGAATTGGTAACAATGTCAGTATCTATCAAACAGGGAACAGCTGAACAAACTCTAGTTATGTGAATGTAATGGAACAGTTATGTGGTAAGAAATGGAAAAGACTGCCAAGTTGCACAGTGGATAGAACCTGTCCTGGCGTCAGGAAGACCTGAATTCAAATGAAACTTCAGACACTAACTGTTGGGACCCTGGCAAGTCATTTAACCCTATTTGTCTTAGTTTCCTCATCTGTAAAATGAGCTGGACATGAAAAAGCAAACCACTTCAGTATTTTTGCCCAAAAAACCCCCAAACCCACAAAGAGGCAGATGTATCTGAAAAAATGACTAAACAACAATAACAAAGTGTCACATAGCTTAAATAAATTACAGCAATGAGGCTCAAATTCAGATACTTCGGGCTCTAAAATGAACTCATTGTCCATTTACTCCTTAGAAAATACCCAAAGCTTGTCCAGGATGTCACACTTGAGATACAGGAATCCACCAGCAGGAACGGCCTCTAACTTTGGGATCTGCAGACAAGAACAATCACCATAGTAAAGAGAAGACTGGAGTTGGGGGTGAGGGGTGGGGTTTACTGCTATCCGGGAGATCTGCTTCAAGTACTTGAAAGATTGCCAGTAAGAGAAGGATTAGTTTGTTCTGTTTGGCCCTGGGGGCTAGAACTAGCTGCAAAGGGTGTAAATTGCAAAGAGGAAAATTTAGGCTTCATGTCAGAAAAGGCTTGCTAACAATTAGATCTTTCCAAAGATGGAATGGGCTGCCTCCGGGGATGGATGGAGCCCCCTCATTGCAAGCCTTGTCACAAAGGTATGTTGTAGGGAAAGTCCTTTTTTCCTGTATGAATTGTTCTAGGATTAAGATAGACTGAAGCTAGATCAATGTGGTATGGTAACCAAGACCTCCATTCAAATCAGACACTTAGTGTGTGACCCTAGGCAAGTCATTTAACTTCCACCTGCTTCACTTTCTCCTTGCTCCCAGGGCTGTTTTGAGGATCAAATGAGATATTTGAAAAGTGCTTTGCAAACCTTAAAGTGTAATTAAATTGCTAATTATTGTTACTTAAGGATTGCCAAGGTTGGTCCCAACTTTCCACTTTTGATTCTTTGAATAAAGTCTGCCAAATGGGAGCATCATAAGCATGCATACAGACAGAAATATATCCTGGGACAGGAACATACTGAGAAAATTGTCTTTGATGACATAAGAAATAACCAGAGCACCTCCTTTGTGGTCTAAATATTGGGCAGAGGCTCTGCTCAACAGTCACATCCCTAGCTCTCTCACACGTTGTAGGACTTGCTGACACTTCAGGAAGAGTCCATCACTGCACTCTCCTGGTATGGTTATACTAATAAGATCTTATTCCTTACATTTTTAGGATAATAGCCCACAATTACAAAACTTTTGAATTTCATAAGGAGGAGCACAGAGAGATTATTCTATGTCACATCGTGATAAGAGTCTGAGGATAGATTTGAACTCAGGTCTTCCTGAGTTTGGTGCTCCATCTACTGCAGTAGAGGACTCTTCAGCAGAGGTGAGATGCTCAAGTGCTGAAGTACTAGGAATCAGGAGTTCTAGATTCAAATATCGTTTCTATCACTCCGTACTGAAAATCAATTCTGCTCACCGGACCTCTTTTTTCCTAATTTGTCAAAGGTGGGAGATGGACTCGATAATCTTGAAGGTCCTTTCTCATTCTAAATATTGTAGAAACTATGAACTCCACCAAGTAGGCAGGCCACTCACTCCCTTCCCATGGAACCAAGTCAAACCACCATCCCTGCCCAGTGTGCCAGCCACAGTGCCTGGGGTCAGGGAGCTCAGAGCAGGAAGGTGGGGGCATCCGGTCTTATTCTACTACCTTCCCTCATCTACCAGAATCAGGTGGCCTGGCTCACAGTACCCCCATCCTAAATCTCCCTTCCTCTGCCCTCTGTGACTCGGAGTTAGAAGTTAAATCTTTCAGCAAAACTTTCCTGTTATTGTCCCTCCATCATCACATCCCTAGACTCGGAAACCAAAGGAAAAATAGTGTGTGCATGAGGGGACTGACCAAGGTCATCTTGTTCAGCCCTCTGCCTTGGGCAAAGATCCCCCTCTTTCCCACCAACCCGATTAGATTATATGACGTACCTCCAAGAGAATGAGAATCTTTACTCTTCTTTGTTCACCTCTTCTAGTTGAAATTCCCACCCATTTTCTGGGAAAATTCTTCCAAAATCTAATCTCAATCCTTCCCACTGCCACCACTTGTGTTGTGTTTTATATGTAGGGGGGAATAACATTAGAAGACAAAGCACCTGTTTGCCTGGGAGGGCATTAGTAGGAGCTCCTGGGGTAAATGGAGGTAACCTATCCACTTTATTCCAAATCTCCGGTTCTCATCTGAAGGGTTTTCCTATTTGCCTCCAAATCTCTTTGTTCTTCCCTCTATTTCTCCTCTTTCTATCTACCTTCACTTCATTCTGTCTCAGCTCTGTCTGTCTCTGTCTCTCTCTCTGTCTCCCTCTCTCCCTTCTTTTTTCTCTCTTTCCCTCTTCCTCTTCTTTTTCCTTCTCCTCTATCTCTCCCTCAATCCCTCTCTGTCCCTCTCCTTTTTTGTTCTATGCCTTCCTTTTCTGTGTTCCTGTGGGTACCTATCCATCTCCCTATCTATCTTTCCCTCTCTGTGGGTGGGCGTTTCTCTTTGCCTTTGCCTTTCCTTCCTTGTCTCTTTCTTTTCTTGGCCCTTTATTCTCTTTCCTTCCCTCCTCTTTCCCCTCTCATTGACTGCTCCCTCCCTCTCCTTGCCTTTCTCTTTCTTTTCCCCTTCCCCAACTTCTGGCAGGGAGCCAGCATTGTTCCTGACTGGCTCCCCCTCCCCCTTCTCTTTCCTCCTCCCCACTTTGCTGGCTCCAGCCAGCCCATGGGGTGCCAGCCAGGCCCCTTCCCTGGCACTGAGCCCAGCCCTGAGGTTGGGGGTATTGTGGGGGAGGGGGGATCACCTCCCTCTCCACTCCTGCCCTCCCCGTTGCCCCTCCCTGCTCATGGGGGGTGGGGAGGCTTGGGTTACCGTGGGCCCCTGGTTATTTTTAATGCCAACAGCTCAGCAGATAAATATACCTCCTCTATCCCCACCCTTCCTAGCTGCCTAAGCCTGAGTAACATCTCCTTTCCTATCCTCCCAGCCCCCTCCTCTTTCTGATCTCATCTCCACCCCTACCCCCCGTTACCCCAGTTCCCTTTTGCTGAGTCAGTCTTTCACCCTCAACTTTGCTTAACCTCTTCTTTTCACTCTGTTCCCCTTGCCCCTATTCTCTTTCCTTTGGGACCCCCACAAAGTTCTCCCAAGCAGAGGTGGTGAGACACTGAGTACTGGTGCCACCTGCTGGTTACATCTTGTAAAAATCCTTTTAGGGAGTTGATCCTGGACAACTATCCCTGAAGCCTTCTTGACCCTAAAACATTTATTTCTTGCCTCTCACCTTTAATACAATTGAATTCATCAGACATTCAAATACTTCCCATATACAAAACATTAGACTATGGAGAAAAAACCAGACCACAATTCCTAAGCTCTTCCCTAAGCTGCTCAAATAACTAAACAGTATCTGGATGTGATAGCAGCATAGGAGAGAATAGAAAGGAAGGAGAAAAACCAATGAAAGGAAAAATGAATTATTCAGCAAAGGAGGGAAGGAGAAAAATCTTCATGTAAGCCCAGATATAAAGGTGGAAAGGACCACAGAAATTATTTAGTTTGACCTCCTTCATTTTCTAGATGAGGAAACTGAGTCCCATAAAGGTTAAGTGATTTGCACAAGGTTGTTGATTGGTTGGTTGATGCCCTTCAGACCCAAAGAAGAGCAAAATGACATCACTTTGTCAGGGTCAGGGTACAGTGTGTCTTACTGTTGGCTGATCCGACCAGATCAAAAAGTTCCAGCACAAGTCAGAGACAAATAGTCCATATGAACATTTGGAATGGATGGGTCTCTAAATATGTGTATCTCATCTTTTTTCTTTTTTTTGAACTACTGCAATTCTGCTTTGAGAGGACAGCACCTTCTTTGATGTAGGCATACCATGCTAGACAGTCTATGCCAGAATCTCTCCCATGTCTCACAATAGATTCAAAAGCTCTTCTAAGAGACCTTGATAGTATCTTTGTATTTCTTCTGACCTCCCTGTGAGTGCTTGACTTGTGTGAGCTCTCTGTAATATATATATATATATATATATTCATTTGGCATTTGGGTTATATGACCAGTCCATAGGAGTAGTACTGTTTGAATGCTTGGCAATGCACTTCAAGAAAGGACTTCAATATGTAGTATCTTATCTTGCCAAGTGATCTTTAGAATCTTCTTAAGACAATTCAAATAGAAATGATTCAGTTTCTTGGCATCATTCTGGTATACTTTCCAGGTTTCATATACAACAATGGCACTGAGCACCTTCAGTTTGGTAGGCAGCCCAATACTTCTTTCCCACACTTTCCTTTGGAGCCTCCCAAGCCCTGAGTTAGCTCTGACGATGGATGCGTCAACTTCATCATCCATGTGTACATCCTTGGAAAGTTACTGCCTATGTAAGTGAACTTATTCACAACTCTCAAAAATTTCTCCATTTGCTATTCCATGTATGGATGTTTTTTATTTGGTTTAACATATAAGATGGTTCAATGCTGTTTGGTAGAGAACCTGTTTTCTCATTGATTAATTATCAAGTCAAAATCAGCACAAGTGTCAGAGAATTGGTTCATACTCTGTTGCTTATCAACCTCAGTGTCTTCATTGAGTATACAATCATCTGGGAACAAAAAGTCAAGCACAAATTCTCCCTCCATTTTGGTCTTGACTTGAACCATTTCAAAGTCAAATAATTTGGTAACTGATATTGATCCTATTTTTGTCATAGTGGAAAACAATACACTAAAAAGCATGGGAGCAAGCACACAGTCCTGTGTGCTTTCTAATGATTAGAAAATTATGAGAGATTATCCATTATTTAGAACCTACATAAGCCATGCTGTAATGGAACTGGCACATAAACTTCTCTGGGCAACCACATTTTGTTATTATTATATACAAGCCCTCACAATGACAGTATCAAAGACCTTGTCAGATCTACAAGAGTTGTATACAGACCTCTGATTTGTTCTTGGCATTTCTCTTGGTATTGTTGGGCAGTGAACACCATATTAACAATTTCTCCACTTTTTCTGAAGGCACACTGCTTCTCTAGTTGATGATCATCTTCCAGGTGGATGGTCAGCCAATTAAGAAGGATTATAGCCTGGATCTTGCCAGCAATTACTAAGAGAAAGACCTCTCTGTGATTGTTACAGGACAATCTATTTACTTTTTTCTTTATTGTGTAAGACAATGGAGTCATCCTTGAACTCCTAGGGGGATAATTTCCTTTTGCCATATAACCCACAAGACTTCAGTCAGTTTTTGTATGAGCAGAGGACTTGGGCCTTGTAAATCTCAGCTTGAACAGAAACAGCACCAGGCACTTTGCCACACCAGGGGAGCCTAATGGTATTCAAAAACTCCTCTTCAGTTGGAAGTTTGACTAAAGAGGAATTGTCTTCAACTTGAGGTATACACCAATGGTTTCAGTTTGGTTGATGACAATTGTCTGTTGAGAATACCATGGGAGTGTTCAGCCCATCTCTCCAGGATCATGTCTTTATCACTAATCAATGGTAAAGATACTGGAGTGGTTTGCTATTTCCTTCTCCAGTTCATTTTACAAATGAGGAAACTGAGACAAATAGGGTCCAGGGTCACTCAGCTAGTAAGTGTCTGAGGCCAGATTTGAACACAGGAAGTTGAGTCTTCCCGACTCTAAGACTGGCACTTTGACCACTGTGCCACCTAACTACACTAAGAAGTGGTAAGACTACTTTGTTATTCAGCAAATCCCAGGGGTGGTGCCCTATTATCTCCAAGATCAAATATAAAATTTTCTGTTTAATTTTTTTAAAGCACTTTATTACATATCCCCTTCCTAGCTTTACAGTTTTCTTATCTCTTATTTCCCTCCATACACCCTGTGATCTAGTAACACTGTCCTGTTTGCTGTTCCTCAAACAAGACCCTCTGACCAGCTCTGGGCCCTTTCACTGGCTGTTCTCACATGCCTGGAACTCCTTTCATCTTTACTTGGCTTCCTTCAATTCCATCTTCTCTAAGAAACCCTTCCCATTCCTCCTTAACCTTAGTTCCCTCCAAGATTATCTTCAGTTTATTCTGTATATTTCTTATTTGTACATAGTTGTTGCATGCCCCCATTAGATGGTGAGCTCCTTTTTGCCTTTCTCTGTAACTCCAGAGTCCAAAGGCAAAGTGCCTAGCATATAAATGCTTAATGATTTGACATGACTATTCTACAAGAAGGAAGAGATTAGAATGTGAGATAGAGAAGGAACATAGGCTGAAATGAACTTTAGATTTTGAAAGGGAAGATTTCAAAAAGATTGGAGGAAGTATAAATAGAATCCTATGATTAAATTTGCTCAGGGAAAGTTAGTCCAAGAAGAATGAAAAGTTCTTAAGGATGAAATTCTGAAAGTTCAAAGAGAAATAATTCTGATGAGGAGCAAAAGGGAAGAGGTAAATAGGAATGCATGGGGAATTCACTGACTAATTTAGATGTCCTAAACACATGTAGCAGATGGAAGCATGGGAAGGTAAGAGAAGATGAAAAGAAAAATGGCACCTTCCCATAAGATTAGTGTCACTGTTATAAGGCTATGAATGAGCTAAAGCTGGTGACAAATGCCATTTATGACAACAATAACACTAGCAACAATAAAACATCTTTGAGGCATATTAGAGAAAAGAGGATTGAAAAAGGCATAGGACCATTGCTTGAGAAGATAATATGATGATAAAGGATGATGGAAAGAAAAGACAACTATGCACTCTTAGTTTATTTCTATTGGCTCTGATAAGAAGAATGATCTCTGAACTGGAAAGGATAAAAAAATTGGGAGTAAAGGGGGAGTTAATGTCTAAAGTAAGAAGATTTTTAAGAGATCGATAAATATAAATCATCAGACCCAGAAAAACTGAATCTCAAGATCCAGGGTGGGATTGCTCTGTAAAGTGGTAACAGAGAAGGGAGAGACACTGAATGAATGGATGAAGACAAATGTCCCAATATTTTAAAAAGGAAAGAGTAGTCTTGATGAACCTGACTTTGATTCCTGGCTAAAATTCTAGAGCTGGTTTTTAAAAGGATGATTATTAAGTATCTAGAAAAGGATTTGGACAGCTAAGTGATTCAATGGATAAAGTACCTGATCTGAAATCAGGAATCATGAGTTCAAATCTGGCCTCAGATACTTCCGAATTGTATGACACTGGGCAAATCACTGCACTCTGATTACCTCAGTTTTATCATCTGTAAAATGAGTCAGAGAAGGCAATGTCAAACCATTCCAATATCTTTGTCAAGAAAACCCCAAATGAGGTCACTAAGAGTCAGACATGACTGAAAAATGACTGAAGAAAAGGGAATAGTGATCACAAAGAGTAAGAATGGTTTCATCAAGAACAGATCAGTCAATGAAAAATGGAAGTATAATTTTTTCACATTGCTTTGTTTGGCAACATGGTTAATATGGAAATAAATTTTGCATGTTTTCATGTATAAGATTGATATATTTCTTGCCTTCTTAATGAGTAGGGGAAGGATGGGAGGGAGAGAGAATTCACAATTCAATATTTTTTAGAAAATGAATGTCATAAATAAATAAATATTTTTTAAAAGAACACATCACTCAAGAATAAATTTTTTGTTTTGGTAGAGTTAATAGACTAGTAGATGAAGGAAAAAATTGATAAATGTAGTCTATCAAGACTTCAGCAAAGCATTTGACAAAACTTCTCATGTTGCCCTTGTCACCGGAAATATAGACTCTACAGTTAGGTAGTTTTGAAATTGATGGAATGGCCAGACCAAGAGTCAGTGAAGGGTAAAGTCACCTTGGGGGAGGGGGTCTCCAGTAGTTCTGTTGGCAAAACATTGTTGAGCTTCTTTATCAATGACTTGGACAAAAGAATTATTAGCATATTTATTAAATTTGCAAATGGCATAAAATCAAGAGGGAGAGCTAAAATGTTAGATAGCAGAATCAGAAACCCCCCCAAAAATTTGACTAATAAAATAGAATAAATAAATAATAAATATAGAATAATAAAAATAGAATAATAAAATAGAATAATAAATAGATAATAAACAGAATAGAATAATAAATAGAAATAGAAGAAATAATAATAATAAAATAGGAAGAACCCTGGCTTTGGAGGCCAGAGGACCTGGGTTCATATCCTACTGGTTCTTATATGTGTA
This sequence comes from Macrotis lagotis, assembly GCF_037893015.1. NCBI lineage: Eukaryota > Metazoa > Chordata > Mammalia > Peramelemorphia > Peramelidae > Macrotis > Macrotis lagotis. Next base: position 163,055,008 of record NC_133659.1, read on the forward strand.
ATCTTGAGCAAGACACAACCTTTCTGGCTTCAGTTTCCTCATTTGCAAAATGAGGGGGGGTGACGAAGCAATCATAAAAAAGGGAAAAGATCCACAAGTATAAAGGCTATTACTAGCATTTCTTTTTGTGGTGGCAAAGAATATGAATGCTATAAAATGTTATAAAACATATGAATCTATTTTTGTGACGGAATGAGCCATCTTTATTTAGGGTGCCCAACGCCCCTTCCTGCGGGGCTGGGGCCGCTCCTTCAGTCGTGCTTCAGGCTCCGCCTCTCGAACAGATACTCACCCAGCCCGGCCTGGGGGTCGGCCTGCACGTGGCGCAGGATGGTCAAGTGGTCGCCCAGGTGGTCGCCCAGGCGATTGAGCAGCTTCACCTCCTCGCCCAGCTAGTGGCTCTCCAGGAAGTCGCAGAGCTGTGGGTCCCCTTGGTCGGAGCCCAGGGCGTGCAGCTTCAGGAGGACCAGGCCCTTCTCCAGGTCCAGGGCGGCCTCCATGGCCTCCGGCCTGCGGCCCCACTCATCGCGGGCACGGCCTGGAGGAGGACCCGGCCGCCGCGCTGGTTCTGGAGCCGCATGAGGCGCTCGGCGCCCTCGCGTTTGTCCTCCGCGAGCTCCCGGGAAAAAATGCGACACCCGGGGCAGGGCGACGTCGTCCGGGTCGAAATAGGAAACCCAGGGACAGGAGTAGGACGCCCGCAGGTAGAGGTTGGCCAGGTGGTTGACGGCGGCCTTGGCCTCGGCAGAGAAGTTTTGGCAGATCTGGGAGGTGGAACTCATGGAGGCGGGAAGAGGCGCCTGGTCCCAGGAGCTGGCAGGCTGCGGAGAGGCGAGGGGAGCCAGGGGACCCCCGATCTGTTCTGTCCAAACACTGTTGAAGCAAGAACCAGAGCGGGGCGAAGTGGTGCGGGGAGTTCTATTTTTCTGGAAGAAATTATGAGCAACTGGATTTTAGAAAAATCTGGAAAAATTTGCATGAACTGATGCTGATTGAAGTGAGCAGAACCAGGAAAACATTGGACGCATTGTGAGATGGATCTACTATGATGGATGCAGCTCCTCACAACAGTTCAGTGATCAAAGACAACGCTGAGAGATCTTTTATGGAAAATGACATCCGCATTCAGAAAAAAGCAAAACAAGACAAAAAAGCTCTATAGAGTTTGGATGCAGAGCAAAGCACATTATATTCACTTTTAAAAATTACTTTCATGTTTTTTCTTTCTTTCTCGTGGTCCCTCCATCCCTTTAGTTCTAATTCCTCTTTCACAGCATGACTAATATGGAAATTTATTTTATTTTAATTTTAATTTTTTTTAGGTTTTTGCAAGTCAAATGGGGTTAAGTGGCTTGCCCAAGGCCACACAGCTAAGTAATTATTAAGTGTCTGAGACCGGATTTAAACCCAGGTACTCCTGATTCCAGGGCTGGTGCTTTATCCACTGCGCCACCTAGCCGCCCCTAATATGGAAATTTATTAGACATGATTGTGCATGTACCACTTTTACCAGATTGTTCCCTGCCATGGGGAGCAGGGAAGGAAGGGAAGATAGCAGAAAAATATGAAACTCATAAATTTGCCAATGGGTGAATGTTAAAAACTACGTTTGCAAGTAATTGGGAAAAAAATAAAATAAAATTTAAAAAAGAGAAACTTAGGTGGTTGAGTTATAGGATCTTTAAGGTACCCTCTGGATCTGTTTTTTTTTTGATCCTATGAACATTGATTCAAATAAAATAAAATAAAATTTTAAAAGGATAATGGTAAAATGCTATACTTGGGACCAAAATTCAACTAATGTATAGAGGGGAATTGTGACCAGATAACACTGAAAAAAATCTGAAGGTTTTGAAACTTGAAAACTTATTATAAGTCAACTACTTGATATGGTGACCAAAAAAATCTGATTTGTGATTGTATTTGGCATTGACAGGCACAGTTTCCAGAAGGATGACTGACAAATCTTTTTCTCTTCTGTCCTGATCAGATCAAATCTTGAATAGGGAATAACATTGAAAAACTGCAATGTCCAGAGGAAAGTGATCCAGTCAGTGAAGGACTTCAGAAACCAAGCCACACAATTGGTCTAAGGAAAAAGGTTGTTTAGTCATGGGATGAAAAGTCTCAGGGGTGACAGAAATGGTATCTGCAAATATTTGAAAGGTTGGAGAGAGGCTCTGCCTGAACTTAGAATGCAAAACTTGTTTCAAGTGGGTGAAAATTGCTTTTTCCATTAAGCCTAAGCTGGTTTTTAACATATTATTTTCTTCAGTATTGTTTTGTATATCTTTCATGAAGCTTTTGATTTGGTTTTCATGATTTTTCTGCATTGCTTTCATCTCTCCTCACAATTTTTCCTCCACCTCCCTTAATTGCTTTTCAAAGTCTTTTTGAGCTCATCCATAGTCTGAGCCCATTTTCTATTTCTCTTGGAGGTTTTGGATACAGAAGCTTCGATTGTGGTGGTCATCTGAGTATGAGTTTTGATCTTCCATGGGACTAAAGTAATTCTCTATGGTCAGATTCTTCTTTTTCTGTTGTTTACTCATTTCCTCAGCCCAACACAAATTTACTGCACTTCTAAGGCTTTGGGGTTTTTTCTGGGGGGGGACACCCCACTGGAACCTTTATTCCTTCAAGGTCTTATGCTCTCTAACCTGTGCTTTGATATGTAGATATCCACCCCCCCACTTCACTCTGCCCTGGGGCTATAAGGAGGGATCCAGCTTGGTTATTTAGTATGGAAGCCCAAACTGCAACCTGGGTCTGAGTATAGACAAACAGCAGAGTCCTACCTCAAGGAGACTTCCCTTACTGTCTCTGGGGGTGCAGGCTGCTTTCTCCCGATTCTCACTGCAGATTCTGTGGCCCGGGTTCCTCGCTCCACACTCATTCTGGTGTAGCAGAGTTCTCTCGCTGCCCCTTCAAGCTGTTGCCAATGATCTCTGGGCTGCGCTGGGCTAGACTGGGCTGTGTTTTTTTCCCAACCCCCGGTCCTGATGAAACACACCTTTCCCGCAGAACTTCTAAGTTATTTTGAACTGGGAAAATGTATTACTCAGTCTTTCTGTGCATTCTGCCCCTTTAGATTTTGGCTAGAGCCATCCTTTGCTTGTTTTGGGGGGGTTTGGGGGGGTCAGAGGTCTCAGGAAATGCTGCTTTCCTGCCACCATCTTGGCTACACCCTCAAATTTCACAATATTCTTAAGAATTCAACAAATAAGTCATATGAGAATTAGAGCCATTATCAGAGGCAAAATTATCACCCACAATTACCTGAACATACCATTCATCCACAAAAAATTAGCAACAACATTTTAATAATCTCTTGAGATATAGACCTAGGAGTGGTATTGCTGGATCAAAGGATATGTGCAGCTTTAATCCCTTTGGGCACAGTTTCAAATTGCTCTTCAGAATGGTTTGGATTCACCAAAATTTCCAGTTTTCCACATTCCCTCCAACATTGATCATTTTTCTTTTTAGTCAATTTACCCAATCTGATAGGTGTGAGGTGGTTCCTCAGAGTTGTTTTAATTTGTATTTCTCTAGTCAATAATGATTTGGAGCATTTTTATATGACTATAGATAGCTTTAATTTCTTCATCTGAAAATTGCATATTCATATCCTTTGACCATTTATCAAATGGAGAATGACATGTATTATTATAAATTTGACTCAGTTCTCTATATGTTTTAGAAATGAGTCCTTTATCAGAAACACTAACTGAGAAAATTGTTTCCCAGCTTTCTGCATTCCTTTTGATCTTGGTTTCATTGGTTTTGCTTGTGCAAAAACTTTTTAATTTAATGTCTTTTTTTGAAATGGCATATCTAGAATATATATATATATATATATCACAAAGAAGATATATATGCATGTGTTCATATATACACAAATATAGTCATGTATGTATGTATATGTAAATATATAGAGAGAACCGAGTCAAATTTATAAGAATACAAGTCATTTTCCACCTCACATTTATCAGAACTGATCCAAGCATTCTGGAGAGCAATTTGGAACTATGCCAAAGGGCAAAAAAAATTGTGCATATCCTTTGATCCTGCAATACCAGTACTGGATCTATATCCCTGGATCATTTCCAATCTGCAACAAAACAACCACTGAGGCACAAGAACTCTGAATAGTTTCAATATATTAGGGAAACAATTTATTAGGGTGGTCCCCAATAAATTGGATCCAAGACTCTCTTCTGCAGTCACGGACCCTTTTCCATTCAAGGGTCAGAAATATTTATAGAGAATGAGAAATAGAATAGGGTGGTACAATTTGTTGATTGGGCAATTCCAAAAAGGGGTCAAGGGGAGGAAATAGAATTCCATGTTTGGCCATAGGAAGTAGTCAAAGGAAGGAATTCCCATATTTGGTCAAGGATAATGTCCCCTTAGACATCTGCTTGTTTAATCAGGATCCTGCAAATGGGGTCCAGGACTTTCTACTGTTTGGTCAGTGTCTAGGCAACAGAGTACTTGGGACTTTTCAACATTTGTTACAGTCATCTGGCCATGGCAAATAAGAAACTGGTTTCTGAAACATAACAACAAATAGAAACATTAGTGGAGGGTGGGGGGCATACAACAGGTTTTGTTCTCTATACTACACATAGTCAGCATATAAATAACTTAAACACTATCATCATTACATGCACATTGCCACTAATATATAGTAGACTAATCAATTATAACTCTTATCCTAACAGTATTGACAATTATATTTAATCCTATTATATTTAAATCACTAATATGATCACGGATACTCAGGAAATAACTATGAACTGATTAAATGCTGATTAAATTGGGGAATGCTATCAAAATTATTGTCAAAATGCTTACTGAACAATGGAGTCCAGTTTACAAAGTAATAACAAGCCTATAACTAAAGGTTTACAGAAATTTGGTATCTACTAAATATCTAAGAAGATATGAATCAGGAGCTTGCTGTTCTTCATAAACTGACAAACAACTAGTATAAATTTCACAATATTCTTAAGAATTCAATAAATAAGCCATGCTAGAATTAGAACCATTATCACAGTCAAAATTATAACCCACAATTACCCAGATATAACATTCATGCACAAAAAAATTAGCAACAACATTTTAAATATATATATATATATATATATATATATATATATAACACCATACCAAACACTCAGTAACTAATTATGTGGAATTCTAAATATAGAGGTCTGGCAAAAGAAATCAAAATCATGTGCTAAAAGAAAGAAGTATGTATCATCACAATCATCCTAACTGCTATGGAAGTTGTTCTAAAAAATGCTTTTACTTGAAATAAGCCTGAATCTCAACACTTTCATTCAATTGCAAAAGTAAATTATTTTGAACACCTCCACAATAGTTTATTGAACACTAAATATTAAAGAGCAATAGGATAAAACTTTATCTGATAATCACTTTTATCTGAACCACATCAAACAAAAGAATGAAATTTCAACAACAACAAAAATAACAGACATCAGGGCCTTAACTAGCAACTTTCTTATACAGGTTAAGTAGCACAAGGCAGACCTGTAGTCAAGTAGTGTAAAACTGTTCCTTAAAAGTAGTTAGAAAGGCCAGTGTTCTGAATGGGGGCAGACTGAGAGAAGCTCAGTAATAGTAGAGATTATTGGAATAAGAAAATAGCCCACTTGAATAGCATAGCCTAATTTTTCCCCCAGAACTCAACCAGTTGTTTTTAAGCTCAACTATATTTTATGCAAAAAGAACTGAAGTACCCTAGGGCAAACCTCCAATTTCTCAATCCTAGTTAAAACTATGACTGGAATACTTTAAAGGGATCATTTGATACTCACAAGTGAGGGTCACAGGATTTTAAATATAAATATCAATTTCCCCAGCTGATCTCCAAGTCTTTATTGTTTTGAACCTACTTACTCATAGGTGAAATCTTTCCTTTTCTATAACTTTGGTCCCTCATGCTCCTATACCCTCCCTCCTTCCACCTAGAATATACCCCTCTTCTGTCTTTGTCTGCATCAATTCCTGAGGAATTTATATCCATAGAAATCTATCTATCTATATCCCTCAGGATGTGTATATTTATGTCTGTATGTTACACAGACATACATACATATCTATATCCCTGTCTCTGTGTGTATGTTTATAAATCCTCAGGATATAGGTGAATATTTACATATATTCTTCCTCATGGCCTTTTCAGTACAATCTCTTGGCTGACATTAGTGCTTACCTGATTAGGCTACTTGATAGTAACAGTAAAGTTAGAGCTTGAAGGAAACATACTATGATGCAGATCTAAGTCAGTGGTTCAGATCTGGGGTTAGATTGCAATGAGATCTCACTCCAAAATCCAAAAATCTCAGTCTTGGCCTGGAGATGCTCTGCCAGGTATCTGTCTGCTAGGTTGGTGGCCGTGACTAGACCCATCTTCCTGAGCCTGGTCATTTTATTCCAACTAATCAGAATTGAAACAGTCTGGATGAGGTGAAAAAAATGAGACCAGAAGCAAGGAGCAAGTATTACAAAATCATCTGAGACTTAGGACCAGCTTTGGACTAAGGAAGACTTGGGCTCAAATCACCTCTGAAAGAAACTGGGTGGGGGGGGGGGCAGAGTCAATATGGTGGTGTGAAGGCAGCATTTCCTGGGAACTCCTTCCCCTGTAAACTCCAAAAGCCAACAAATTATGACTCTAGCTAAAATTTAGAGGGGCAGAACTCACAGAAAGACTGAGTGATACATTTTCCCAATCCAAGATAACTTAGAAGTTCCGTGAGAAAGGTGTGTTGCACCAGGACTAGGGGTTGGAAAAAAGCCATAGCCACAGCATAGTACAGCCCAGACCAGCCCAGAGATCATCAACAACAGCTTGAAGGGGCAGTGAGAGAACTCTGCTACACTAGAATGAGTGTGGAGTGAGGAGCACCGGCCCCAGAATCTGCAGCAAGAATCTGGAGAAAGCAGCCTGTACCCCCAGAGATGGTAAGGGGGTCAGGGAAGACTGAAGAAATTTCTCTGCTCTCCCTTGGGGTAGGACTCTGCTGTTTGCCTATACTCAGATCCAGGTTGCAGTTTGGGCTTCTATACTAAGTAGCCAAACAGGATTCCTCCTTGCAGCTCTAGGGCAGAGGGAAGTCAGGTGGTCATCTACATATCAAAGCACAGACAAGAGAGCATAAGACCTTGGAGGAATAAAGGTCCCATTAGGGGGGTCCTCCCCAAAATATCCCAAATTGGAAGTGCTGTCTTGGACTGAGGAAATGAGTAAACAAAAGAAAAAGAAGAATCTGACCATAGAGAATTACTTTAGTCCCATGGAAGATCAAAACACATACTCAGATGACAACAAAATTGAAGCTTCTTTAACCAAAACCTCCAAGAGAAATAGAAAATGGGCTCAGACTATGGATAAACTCAAAAAAGACTTTGTAAAGCAATTAAGGGAGATGGAGGAAAAATGACAGTGATGCAGAAAAATCATGAAAACAAAATCAACAGCTTGGTGAAAGAATGCAATGAGATACTTGTTAACCATAAAATGCAATAAAAAAGATTTTACTAATAACAAAGGATAAAAAGAATATAATTCGTTAGGTTAAAAAAGTAATTCAAATAAAATAGCTACTCCTTTCTGCCTTCATTTTCACCCCAATAAATGGATCTAGGTTAGGTCAATGGGAATTTTTTGCAAGTTAGTAGGAATTCTGATATAGCCTCTGACAATTTCCTAAAGGTTAAGATGACTAGGAAGTCAAATTAATGATTATCCTGAAAATGGCCTACCTGCTCCTATAAAGGAAAAACATCTCAACCTACATAAAACAGACGCCACTCCTATCATACCTTATAAATCACACAATACCGTTTTACAAGTGAGAAAAATGAGGTCTAGGTAAGAGAAAATTATTTGTGCACAGTTACATGGCCAGTAAGTGACAGATATAGGACTCAAAATCAGGTCTTCTGAGATCAAGTCCCTGGTGCTTTTCTTTCCATAGTGCCATTCCTGCATGGTAGTGGTAGACAGAATCTGATTCTTTAGGTTTAGACATTCAACCAACAGAAGCTGGAAAAAAAAAGAAAGTAGTCACTACTATGGGTACATTGTCAAATAATTGTAGTACTGTCATGAGAAAGAAAGATAAGGAGGATTTCACATAGTATCAGAGAGCAAGAGTAGGAGCAGAGAGCAACAAGTAGGTTATAATTCAGCAAGATATTCCTAATATTACAATGTAATAATGGAATGGATTTCATAAATATTTAGTTTCTAATCATTTGAGAGGCCCTAGCAGAGGCAGAATGATTATATTTAATATATTAAAGGGTTCTCTTCCTGGTGTATGAGGTTAGATAATCTTTAGAGTTACATATAGCTCTAAGAATTAGAGAGGGAATACTGGGTTTGGAATAAAAGAATTTAGGTTCAAATTCTTATGCTTCTGCTTATTACCCACCTGGACAAATTACTTCACCTCCTTGAATTTCACTTTTCTTTTTGGTAAAATAGGAGAGGTGGTGGTAAACTCTAAGGTCTATTCAACTCTTAAATCTACTTGTCACCTTAAAAATGTAAAACTGTATCTATAGGATCTGTTACATCTCTCAGATGTTTTGATTGAGCCAAAAAAACTCTCAGATTCACTACTAATGACTCTAGGACATATAATAGAATAGATGTTATCAGAGTGTTTACCAGCTGGGAGATGGCCAAGGCACTATTCAGGACTGAAAGTTCTGGCTGAAAAGAACCTATGGGATGAATGTAAACATAGGATTTTCAGACCATTAGCAATTCAGATCTGGACAAAGCATTCAGTGTAGAGCACTGGGAAATGGGTCGATCAGATAGAATACTGCATTGTGAGGGATCAAAGATGAATATTAAGGGAAGCCAGACATTGTAGTACTTGAGTTTTATAAACATAGAAAGATGCAGATGGGGACTAGGCAGGCACCCAGGCAATTTAGAAGCTATGTACAAGATGGTGACAGTTCCCATATGTCTCTATTAGGTCTTCTGAACAGCTTATACAGGTGTCTTACTTCCCACTCTTTTTTTTTTTTTAGATTTTTCAAGGCAATGGGGTTAAATGGCTTGCCCAAGGCCACACAGCTAGGTAATTATTAAGTGTCTGAGGCTGGATTTGAACTCAGGTACTCCTGACTCCAAGGCCAGTGCTCTATCCACTGCGCCACCTAGCCACCCCTCCCCACTCTTTATATCCCTAGATACTAAAAATGTTTTCTTCTTCTTCACATTTTTTAGGCTTTTATAAAAGGATAGTTAATGTAATGGTATATAGTAAAAATTCACCCCAATACCTCAGCCCACAGTCTCCCCTTTATCATCTTTGTCCCTGGGGAGAGAGGGTTTAAACTTAATTAAGATTTCTATGCAGTATTCTTCCAATCAATTCATTTCCAAATATATGTGACCCATGCATGGATCAATCTGCATCTCTGCTAATCCTAGACGAGGCTGGGCCAGTCACTCTTCTGGGCAAAAGCTCAAGTCATCTGTCTTCTGGCAAATCTTGACATGGACTTCAGTTTCTAGACTTCTGGTAGAAAGAAATAAACAAACCTCTGTTAAGTACCTACTATGTACCAGACATAAAAAATGCTTTTCAAATATTATCTCATTTGATTTTCACAAAATCCCTAGGATATAGATGCTTTTATTATCTCCATTTTGCAGTTGAAGAAATTGAGATTAAGTGACTTGCTCAGGTTCACAAACCTAGGAAGTTTTCCAAAAAAGGGAAAGCAAAAATACAAAGAAGCAACAGAAGTCCAAATTCTGCTACAAAATGTTGGAATCTCACCTCTGATCTCATCACACTTTAACTTGTTTTATATTTAACTTTGTATATGATATATCCTGTTCCTTGCCCCCTTCTCCTGGTAGAACATAAGTTCCTTAAAGGGAGAGACTGTGTCAGTTTTTATCATGGTATTCTCTGTGCCTCTCACAGAACAGCACTTTAATCAATGTTTGTTGAACTTAATTCAAGAACCAATAGACAATATGTGGCCCATTAAGTGTGGGCTGAGCATAAGTGTTGGGTGTGCCAGGGTATGCAAGCATACATAGTAACTTGTGCATTTCTTCAAGATTTAGGTTGTAGAGACTGTTGTGTCTACAATATTAGTACAACTGAATCAGTCAATAAATATGTATTAAGCATTTACTATGTGTTGGGACAGCTAGGTAGTATAGTAGATAGAGCACTCTCTGAGGGCCCCAAGCACCTTTTTTCATTCCTGGCAGAAAAGTCTCCCTTGGAGAAAGATTGCAGGGAAGGGGATGGAGAAGAGGCTAAAGATGCCTTTTGAGCCATATAAGAATACCCCTCACTACATAAGTATGGCCCTACTCCTACTACAGGAAAATTGAGAGTTTTGTTAATATAAATCAATATTTATTAAATATAAAATGGGACCCTGTTAGAGGATTAGAACCTCTAGGGATGAAGTTGAATCTTCTCACTATGTCTTGTTAGATAAGTGGAAAAAGCAGCACAGATGGACCATTCAGGAGCCTCTTACCCAAGTCTCAACAGTGAGCAGACAGGTCTTCAGAAGATTTCCCCTTCTGCATCAAAACATAATATGGCATTTTCAGAGGCATGTCATGACAGGGTAGAATAGGAAGAAGACATAGTGCATATATCTGTTGGTGTTTCCCAGCTCCTTGATCCTTGGCCCTAACACACACACACACACACACACACACACACACACACACACACACACAATGCTCAGATTTCTAGGTGAGGAATGATATTTGATAAGCTTATATTAAAGCATCAGCAAGTATGAATCTCTGCTTCATAGCTTCTGAATTCTCTCCCTGCCCACCCAGACCCAGACCCAAATAGGGCTTGTAAAAGGTCTGGAAGCTGGGTAGCCAATTGTTAGAGTGCACAATGTAGAAACTATATAAATGTTTATTCCCTCCCTTCTTCCTCCCCTTGTCAAGTTCTTTACCATTGGATGTTTTCAAGTAAGAAAACCCTTGAAGTGCAAATAACCCTACAGTTTACACAAAGAAAATAGCTCATAATGAGGTCTATGGCCAAGAGAGTATACTAAATTCTGGGGCCTGTGAGTATGTTATAGTTTCCTTAAGAAAAACTGCCATGATGATCACAAAATCATCAGGTCTCTTCTCCATCCCCTTCCCTGCAATCTTTCTCCAAGGGAGACTTTCCTGCCAGGAATGGAAAAAAGGTGGTTGGGGCCCTCAGAGAATGCTGTATCTATTATACCACCTAGCTATACCATGACCAATGTGTGACAAAAATCTGTTTGGATCAGTCTCCTTAGAAAGAGAGATTTAAATGTCATATTCACTCCCAATGTTCATATAATTTTGAGTTCCTGATGTCTCAGATCTCTTGTTCCAAGTCCCCTGCAGAGGTTCTTAGCTTGCTGCTGTATTTGTAGGACAGATTTTTTTTTTTTTAGGATTTTGCAAGGCAAATGGGGTTAAGCAGCTTGCCCAAGGCCACACAGCTAGGTAATTATTAAGTGTCTGAGGTCAGATTTGAACTCAGGTACTCCTGACTCCAGGACTGGTGCTCTATCCATTGTGCTACCTAGCCGCCCCTGTAAGACAGAATTTGATAAAAGTTAGCACACCTTTTTACATAAAATACAATTCAATAATTTAAATTTGCTAGCTTATTCAATAATGAAAACATCTTGAACTTTAAAGCTCTTAATCAATCAAATTACTACTTTTGTTTCTTTCTTTAAGCCTAATGTTAACCACATGATACAATCACATACTGAAAATCAAAAATCTCAAAAAAGGAATCCTTGAAGGTCTGCCTTGAGAAAAAAAATATCTCCTTTGCTTCTTATAATTACCAGACAGAAATAATGAATGATTTGTATTCAATTTGGGAATTTAGAGAAATTCTTAGTCTAATTTTGAGAACTTGCTAATTTCTAAATTGTGATTGTGTTGTTTTTCTCAAAATTTTTACTCCAATTCCATTTTGTCTAATTAAAAATTAATTTTGTCTAATTATGCTTCCCTCCTTAGGAAGATATATATCTTATACCTATAAATTTTAGCATGAGTTAGGGGTGCCCACCACAGTCTCTGTTGCAGAAGGAACATTGATAGTAAGCCTGGTGTGTAGGGCAAGAGGCACGTACAGGAACAGCTTTGTTGGTGACAGCTGGTGCAATCCCAACCTTTCTAATCAAATCCACAATTCCTTGAGTGTCAAAGTGACTCCCTTATGGACAGGTAGACATACTTGGAGATAGAAACTCCAAGGAAGGAATTGTTTGCCTTCCACAGTTACCCAGACCCTAGGAACTTGTTTTGCCTTATACCATTGCTTCTACTTCTCCAATTCAGAGTCATGATAGAAAAGAGAGATGAACATCACTTCCCATAGGGGCAGAGCAGTCAGGGCAGTAGGATGTTTCAGGGCAGACAAGAGATCTTTGCAAAGCCCTTTCTGGCAGATATTAGAAATCCTTTCTTTAGTCAGAGCAATTAAATACCTACTGGCAAGTCAGTATGAATCATGGTGCTTTGCCCTTTGGCTAGTGTCACCCTGGGTAAGGGCCACAAGCTCAACAGCTTGAGAACTGAGATTAGTGGTCAATGAAGTCACTCACAAAATGTCACAATTAGAAACCACAGCAAAACCAGTATAATGAACAGTATCTCTCATAAAAGAGGACCCTTTGGAATAAAAGAAGTCACTGAGGTTCAGCAAAAGGGTTTTTTCAGTCATGTCTACTACTGAGGCAGAGACTCCCCAGAGGTCAAGTCAAAGTTTTTAGCACAACATAGCATTTGAGAGTAACGTTCTCTTAATTGAGAGCAAATTCATATCTGGCAAGACTAATAAGAAAAAATCTGAGTTTGGTGGTAAAACCTCATGCACTGTTAAAAGGGAAGCCCCAACTAAAATCATATACCTATTCCACCAAAAGGGCAGTGACAACCTCAGCCCATAGTAGGCAGGGAGGTACTCCTACAGGTCCCAACAACTGAGTTAGGATACTGGAGTCTCCCATGTACAAAAGAGAGATGGGTTAACTATAATCTGGAAGTCTCAGTACTGGTGCTTATAACAGGACCCTTTGAGCACAAGAGCAGAAAGGTGTTAATTGTCAAGGTCTTGAAAATAGTCTTCAGATCAAGAAACAAGGGGCTTAATAATCCTATCATTTGCCTGTGGTATCTGGATAGTCCTAAAATGGTATGCATCTGCCTCTTAGTGGTGGATGCAGAGAGTTGCTGTGGGTTCAAGAAAAGTAGAAGGAATCTCAGCACCTAGGATAAATTCCAAATGTTCCACCTATGGAAGGCACCACTGGACTTAGATTTTATATCTTTTTTTTCTTTGTTTTTTTTTTTAGGTTTTTGCAAGGCAAACAGGGTTAAGTGGCTTGCCCAAGGCCACACAGCTAGGTAATTATTAAGTGTCTGAGACCAGATTTGAACCCAGGTACTCCTGACTCCAGGGCCGGTGCTTTATCCACTATGCCACCTAGCTGCCCCGATTTTATATCTTTATATAGATTTTATATCTTCTTTGTTAAAATTCCAATAGTAGCTGATGACTGTCCTGGCAAATCTCAGCTTCTAAAGCCACTAGAAAGAAACAGATCATCCACATACTGGACCAAGGTGATACCTTTAAAAGTGATGGAAGTCAAATCTTGCTGTAAAATTTGAGAGAATAAAGTGATATTCTTTACATGCCCTCTAGGAAAATAAGTCTATGTTCACTGTGAGTTTTTCCAGGTAAAAACAAAGGAGTGCTGGGAATCTAGGTATACGGGAATTGAAAAAAATGCTGAGCAAGGTCTACTGCTATAAATCAGGTTGCCTTCACCTTGAATTGAAAAACTCATGGTAGCAGAGTTGGGTACCATAGAATGTCTAGTGTAACAGTAAAAATTAAAGTAAATTGAGGCACAAAAGTTCCTAGTTCAATCAATTTGTTAGTAAAGTGTGATTTTCTCGAATAAATAGGATTTCAACTTGCTCAGTAAAGACAAGATTTGAAAAGGGGGACAGCTCTCTTTTATAGTTTTGGAGAGTTCAGAAAATAGGAAAGCTAGCATCACAGATGGAAGGAAATATGATTGTATGGAAATTGGGAATGAGAGCTGCAATAATTCTTTTCTTCTGCCCTGTGACTAAGAAATGTTCATTGTTTGAGTCTAGCTGCATTTTTAATCAGAAGAATTGACATTTTTTCAAGGTTATTGTACCTTGGTCTCTTAAGGAATCAATGATGGGTGAAATACCCTCAGTGGATTTATTTAAACAAAGGATACTGGGAATAGAGGATAAGAGAACCCTCTTGAGTTTTAATAGTGATAGGAAATAGATTTCAGAAGTCATGCATATGAGGGTGAAGAGACCCAAAAGAGTCAGATGTGTCAGATGACATGCTAAGTGTCCCCAACTGCCTCTTTATCACTAGGATTAAGAATGGGGAACAGAGAGACTCTAGGTTTGCGTAGGACATCTACCCCCAACAAGTTTAAGGGGATTTGAGTATGAGGAGGAATAAATGTTCAATATAAAGGGTCCTCATCCATGGGGACACCATATGATGTTTTGGAACATTCTGAGGCTTCCCTCAGACTCAATGAAGACCTAATATAGTTGAAATCAGGTTTACTCACTAGAGCTGAATTAAAGGTTCTGCTATACAATTATCAATCAATCATAGAATATGTCCTCAACCTTATGGGTAAAGTAGGGTTCATTATTTCAGGGGAAGGGATGGACAAGAATAGAAGGTTCAAGAAATACAAACAAGTCCTCTCCAAATCAAAAAGGCCTTCCACACACACCTTTATGAAGTAGTTTCTCTGAGTACTTCTAGGATCATTCCCTTATTTTTGGGAGCCTTTTGTCTCTTTTGTCAACTCCAAGCAGTATGGCCCTTTCTTTTACAGTAAAAACACTTGCATAATTCTGGAGCTTTAGATATAGCCTCTGAAACAGCCTTTTCAGTTTTTCTCTTTTTCCTGTTTCTCCTCCTATTATTCCTTTTCTTTTTTTTCTTCTTTTTCACCATTTCAAAAGCATATTGGGCAATGGGCAATGTGAGTCATTCAGGGCATCTCTCATATAAATAATCTTTTATTTCAGGCAATAATTGATGAACAAAGTTCATAGTAATGATGCTTGCATCCCAAAAGTTGGTGAGGTCCTATTTTCCATAGAGTTTGGCATTTTTGTACAGTCTATCATAAAAATAATTAGGGGTCTCATTTTTTCTTGTAATGTCTTTTCATACCTATAAACAGACATTACTTAGCCTCTTGTTATCTGATGAATTCATCCTAATTATTGGGGTCCCCATGTGGGTCTTGTAAATAGGGCCTCCCTTTCAATAGAGCAAGTCTATTTGCTTTTTCTAAAATAATTTGTCTCTCCCTAGGAGAGTGGAATTTTTTTTAAATCAATTCCATCTGTCTAGTTAGAATTGTAGTGTTTAAATATGATTTGGAATCAGTCTCTTTCAGCTCTAGGGTATTCATCAAATCTGTTACTCCTCCAAGTGGGGAGGTGAGAGAGGTTGAAAAACTTATGAAGTCTGAGAATCTCATTTTTCCTATGGTCAGGAGGATAGATGTCTTTAGACCTTCTCCCATTTCTGGAAGAAGTTGTGGAAACAGGAGAGGTCAAAGGAGTGGAAGAGAAAGAAGATAAGGCAGAATAGGGAGGTAGGAATGAGGGCAAAGGGATATAAGAGAAAGAATGTAAGGTAGGGCAGAGAGGTAGAGGTAAGGGCAAAGGAGTGAGAGGGGATAAAAATGAGGGAGGGTAGGGAGGTAGGGGAGCCAGAGAGAGAGAGAAAAGGTCCTTCCTGGGAAAGAGTTTTCCTTGAAGATGTCAGGCTTCTCATTATATGACTTGTTCTCAGAAAGAGGTTCAGTCATTTTTCTCCAATAGAACTAGTACTTTGAATGCTTTGGGTATTCATTTATGATTAGGCCAAATTATTCATCAGCAGAATTTCTCACAGTTTTATATATCATATAACCCAATTGCAGCTTCTTTTCTTCTTCTTCTTCTTCTTCTTCTTCTTCTTCTTTCTTCTTCTTTTTATTTTTCTTGTCATTCCAGGTTCAACTGAGAGCATTCCTTTATCCCAGGCTTCAAAGAGTTTTTCCTAAGGAGTTTCTTTTGGCACATTTTTGTTAATACTATTTTAAGCTACTATTATTCTAGAAAATTTTCTTAGATTTGTCTGAATAAAAGTTTGTAAAACACACACAGAGAAACACAGATAAGCATACACAGGACTGACTGCTGAACTCTTCCATGAAACCCATATAAAACAATGATTAATGAAATGAAAATAACAAGTCTGTCACCCAGATATTAAATACTGGGATGAAGCTCCAAAAAAAATCACTTGTGCCCACATGAGACAATTTGAGGTCTTTGATATCTTTATACTGATCCTGCTCTATATCTTTTGATCATTCCTCTTTTAGATGTGGAGTCTCTGCCTCCTCAACCTTAAAAGATTAAATGCTTAAATAATTATGTATTTCTCCCAACTTATGCCAAGGGCCCCACTTGAAGAAAGATATTCTTGAGAAACAAAATTCTAGACACTGGCTTGTTCTTCATCCTGGCTAGTTTTCCCCAACTTTTGGGGTCATCACCTTTTTCTTCTCTCTTCCCTCAATCTCTCCCTTTCTCACTCGGTTGCTTTTCTACTTAAAGAACATGCCTATCATTCTTAGGTTGTCTTTTTTTTTTTTTTTTTTTGCAAGGCAAATGGGGTTAAGTGGCTTGCCCAAGACCACACAGCTAGGTAATTATTAAGTGTCTGAGACCAGATTTGAACTCAGGTACTCCTGACTCCAGGGCCGGTGATCTATCCACTGTGCCACCTAGCCACCCCCATGCTTATCATTCTAAACCCCCTCCTGCCCCAACCTCATTTTGAGAGTTGTTAAAGTTAGCGTTTATTTATTCTTTTCTCTACTGATGTGAATGCCACTGCTGCAAGACTGGTATTGGTGCTGCTCTTCTCCTCCCTCCTCTTCCACCCCCCCCCCACTTTTTGCTGGAAAGCTATGACCCAGACCACCTCAGGTATTTCTGCTGTGGCTAATTACATTCTTCTTTTAAAATTCCTAAAATGTGGGGAGGCTAGGTGGCACAGTGGATAGAGCGCTGGCCCTGGAGTCAGGAGTACCTGAGTTCAAATTCGGCCTCAGACACTTAATAATTAGCTGTGTGGCCTTGGGCAAGCCACTTAACCCCATTACCTTGCAGAAAAACTGGAAAAAAAAATTCCTAAAGTGCCTTAACAGAAATTAGGCATAGACTAACATCTCACATCCTATACCAAGATGAAATCAAGTACATGATTTAGATATTACTCAGTTGATAAGTCATCAAAGGATATGTACAAGAAGTTTACAGAAGAAAAAATTAAAACTATAGTCAAATAGAAAAATGCTCTAAATCACTATTAATAGGAGGAATGCAAGTTAAATAAATACCACCTCATACCTATCAGACTGGTTAAAATGACAAATAAGGAAAATGATCAATGTTGGAAGGGAGTTGGGAAAACTGGGATACTGTTACACTATTAGTGGGATTGTGAAGTGATCCAACTATTCTGGAGAGCAATTTAGAACTATGCCCAGGGCAGCTAGGTGGCATAGTGGATAAAGCACCGGCCTTGGAGTTAGGAGTACCTGGGTTCAAATCCAGTCTCAGACACTTAATAATTACCTAGCTGTGTGGCCTTGGGCAAGCCACTTTGCCTTGCAAAAAAACCTAAAAAAAATCACTAGAACTATGTCCAAAGGGCAATAAAACTATGCCATACCTTTGATCCAGCAATAACACCACTAGGTTTGTACCCCATAGAAATCATAAGGGGGAAAGATTGACATGTACAAAAGTGTTCATAGTAGCTCTTTTTTGGTTGCAAAGAATTGGAAATTGAGGTGAGGATCATCAATTGGGGAATGGCTAAACAAGTTGTGATATATTAATGTAATGGTATTATTATTATTCTGTTAGAAAAGATGAGCAGCCAAGTTTCAGAAAAACCTAGAAAGACTTGCATGAACTGATGCTGATTGGAGTGAGCAGAACTAGAATACTGCATATGGCAATAGCAATATTGTGTAATGATCAGCTAAAAGAGACTTAGCTCTTCTCAGCAATACAAAGATAAAAGACAATGCTAAATGATATGTGTTGGAAAATGCCATTCACATCCAAAGAAAGAACTATGGAAACTGAATGCAGATCAAAGTATACTATTTTCACTTTTTAAAATATGATTTTTGCTTTTTCCTTCTTGTGGTTTTCCCTTTTGTTTTGATTCTTCTTTCCCAGCATGACTAATATGTATAACCTATATCAGATTACTTACTATCTTGGGGTGGGGGAGGGAAGGATAGGAGGGAGAAAATTTTGCAAAAATTTTGAAAAC
Source organism: Macrotis lagotis (assembly GCF_037893015.1). Classification (NCBI taxonomy): domain Eukaryota; kingdom Metazoa; phylum Chordata; class Mammalia; order Peramelemorphia; family Peramelidae; genus Macrotis; species Macrotis lagotis. Next base: position 163,073,499 of record NC_133659.1, read on the forward strand.
TATATTTACATATAATTGGAAAAATTCATTAATTAAAATATATTCTGCCTAAAAAGAATAGATACTTTACTGGACTTTGTGAATTGTTATCTTACTTTGAACTTTCTGACCAAGTATACAACTATCCAGAGGGCCTAAAGTGACTTATAGAGAACAGTTCAATTTTAACACTGAGCCACCTTGAAAGGAAGGTTCCATCTCCTGACTTGTCCATGGAGGTTTCTACTTCAGAAATCCAAGGCCCATAGAATTACCTTATGATTACTTGAGAGATGTATAAGTTTCTTTTGAAGCACAATCAACTATAGAAGCTTTTGTAGCTTATTGAATATTCTAAGGACCTAAGCATAAGGCTTGGTGGCTTATCTCCTTGTTTTTCCTGGTTGATGACTTTTAGCTTTATGGAATAAGGCTGAGATGAAAGGATTTATTGAAGAAGCATTGACTTCTGTTGCTTGTTGAATGACAGAACAGTCTTGGAAATGTTTTTGATAACTATGTCTATGAACTTATCCTAATAGGAAAAGATGCATTTTTTGTTGGAGATATTGGAAAACAGTCAGTGGTAGAATATTGTGAGTCAAATAAAGCCATTTTATGCAATAAAATTTTGTTGTAGAGATTTTAGCAGCTCTTGAAATTGGAGTTGCATGTTCCAGCAAAATGAAACAGCACTGGTGCAAGAGTTGGGTATTTCTCCTAAGAACATCATTCTTGTAAGCAATCTTCTTAGATAAAGTATGGGGATTAATATATCATGTCATGTCATGTGACAATGAAACCAAATTGAAGAAAATTGTATATAATTCTCCAAATGCTAAGCTCCTGCTACACACCACAACAGAAGATACTAGTGGAGATAAGAGAGTAACATGAAGTTTGGCATAACACTGAAGAATTGAAGGTACCTCTTGAAATGTGCTCAGGAACTTAATATTCAAATAGTTGGTGTTGTTTCATATTTCAAGATCGTGTAAAGAACCTCAAGTGTATATTCATGTTTTATCTGATGCTTAATGTGTGTTAGACATGACTGGAGAATTGACTTTAAGATGACCATATTGGACACTGGCAGATACTTCATGGGATAGTAAATTTCAATTGCAAGAGGTTAATCATGTCATCAGTCCATTGTTGAAGGTCAACTTTCCTGAAGTATCTGGTCTTAAGGTCATTTCAAAACGTGGAATCTACTAATGTACCTTCTGCATTCACTTCAGCAATTAATATCATTGCAAAGAAATTTGTTTAAAATGATGTTTCCTCTGTAATAGGAAAAGTTAGAAGTGATGAACCAATTTTTATGTAATATAACTTGATTATCATCCCAGATGTTCATAGGAAATATAAGAAATATGCACTGCTGTTTACAAGTAACCTTTGGGATCTGTCCTGTGATGAACTTGAGCAAATTGTGGAAAACTTCTTTTTCCTGAATGTGGGAGATTGGCTGATATTTGAGACACTCTCCATGAACCATCTGCTTTTAATGATTTTCAGAGGCCAACCATTTATTACGATTGGTATGAGATGCAAGAAGCTGACTATGATGAACTTTTTTGTGAATTTTTGCATTCAGTTGAGTCATGACAACAGCAACTTTTACAATGAAGCTTAAAGCAGGCATTAATGTTTCCTTTTTAGACCTGAAGTTGCAAGTTGAGCTTGTTTGGTCAACATTCCAGTGTGAAGAAAAATTGAACAATCTTCATTATTCACTCTCCAAAACTTGAAAGACATTAATAATAATAGCTAATTGGGACCAGGCAAAACCAACTTTAAGGTGATGTGGGAATTAGTATTTCATATTTAAACTTACCATTTGTCTAAACTCTAAATGTTTAAAATAAAATACGGAGCAAAATGGGTGACTTAGAGGAGATTGAAGCTTATCACTTGGGTCCCCATTATAAGTCTTTTACATACAAGTTTTTATACTAAGGATTTCTGTTATAAAGTCTTGTAAAGTTACTGTCTTTTATTCAGATATATCAAAAGTCAATAGAAGATCAATGTGACCATTTAGATATGTGCAGTGTGTTTAGAATATGAAAATTTTGCTTTGAACTGTAGTTTTAAAAATGCAAAACTGTATCTTAGCATTTTTTGTATTTGACTTGATATAACCCTTCTATTATTGCAATAAAATTTTGTGTAGATTTTACTGGGGTTTTTTTTTTTTCAGAGAAAGGAGCTAGTTAGCAAAGATAGTTTTTTTTTTAGGTTTTTGCAAGGCAAAGTGGCTTGCCCAAGGCCACACAGCTAGGTAATTATTAAGTGTTTGAGATCAGATTTGAACCTAGGTACTCCTGACTCCAGGGCCGATGCAGCCCCTAGCAAAGGTGTTTTTGAAATAGATGTGCATATGACTGTTTTGAAAATTATTTTTCTTTCCCAAATTATTTCAAGTTTAGTTTAGTAGTACCTCTCTATATTACTTTCAGCAGCTATCACAAGACCTTCAGGAGAGTTTGAAAGATATAACCAAGAGCCTTCTCAACCAACTGGACTCTGGCCTAGACCTACTGACAGCTGAAAAGGACAGGCTTTGCTCTTTCATTGTTGAAGAATGTTGCTTTTATGTGAACCAACTGAGTCTAGTCAGGGATGCTGGTTGAAAAAATTAATTGATAGAGCCTCATGCATAAGAGAAAAGCTGGCTGACACCTGATACACTTGGTTCCAGTCTTCTCACATACTCTCTTGGCTCCTCCCTGTATTAACCCCACTAATTATGCTCTTTCAGTTATTGAAGTTTTCAATAATTTAAGTAGAATAAATTTGATAAATCATTGTGGATATCAGATTCTTTGCTGGAAAGTTGACATGTAATTTACAATGTTTATTAAATATAGTATGTTTCTTGAACAAGTCTTACACCAAAAGAAACTATTAATTTAGTACTCCATAGTCCCCCAACCCCTGTTGCCCCTATCCCCATTAATCTTGAGAAAAAAGAACTTTACCTATTGCTCTCTATGAAGCAGCTTGAGCATGTGAAGGAAAAATGGGAAGGAGCTGGGTATCCTAGCAGATGGATCCTAATGACTTCTAATTTCCCTTAATGATCACTGGGTGATGCCAGCATCACGAAGGGGAAAAATTCACATTGCTTTGTGACTGTCTAGCACAATTTATGAGGCACAAAAATCCCAGGAGGCGTGTCTGATATTTAGATTCATCCTAGTTGGGGGCCTCTCCCTTGATGGATAAAGCCAGAAGTACCTTTTCAGATCCTACCTTCTGAAAGTGAAATTGTATAAAAATCTCTTTTTAAAGTTACATTTTAGGGGCTTTGCTTCTCTACCTGCCCCCCCATATTCAGTGAACTTAGAGAAATATTAATAAATATGTATGTTAACCTAATTCTATTTGCTCTTTCTTGAGTTCAAACCCTGGAGGTTAACATTTTTCCCTTAATAGGACAAACCCTGAAGGTTAACACAGTAAATTTAATTATTATTTTTTGACTGATACTAATTCTTAACTCCACTGGTTATGTTCAGCCCAAGAAAGGAAAGAAAGAAAGAAAGAAAGAAAGAAAGAGAAAGGAAGAAAGAAAGAAAGAAAGAAAGAAAGAAAAAAGAAAGAAAAAAGATGAAAGGAAAGAGAAAGAAAGAAAGAGGGAGGGAAGAAAGGAAAGAAGGAAAGAAGAAAGAAGGATGGAAGGAAAGAGAGGAAGGAAGGTAGGAAGAAAAGGAGAGAGGTAAGGAAGGAAAGAAAGAAGGAAGAAAAGAAAGGACAAGAGGAAAGAGAGAAAGAAAGACAGACAGAAAGAAAGAAGGGAGGGAGGGAGGGAGGGAGAGAGAGAGAGAGAGAGAGAGAGAGAGAGAGAGAGAGAGAGAGAGAGAGAAATAGAAGTTCATTTGGCATCCTATTGTTCCTAGTATCCCATTGTTCCCATCCCTGCTTATCAGTCAGTGTTGGGGGAGGCTCCAGAGGGGAAGAAGAGATTAAGCCTACAGCTTTAACTACAGGATATTGCTTGTCATTTGTTGAAAGGAGAATTCTTCCTTTGGGGTTTCCAATCTGATTAATGAGGTGATGGCTTCAGGATGGGATCAACTTTTATGGGGAGCTTTAAAGACAATTCCACCTCAGCAAAAGAGACAAGGTTTTTGCATCTCAGTTCCTCCCCAAGGAAAGACAAATGTGACAATTTGCAGTTAAGGGTATGTATGTTGCAGGTAGGGGTCCTAGACAAGTAGGAAAAGTAGGAGTAGGAAAAGCCTCCCCATAACACTGAGTGACAAGCAGCACTGGGAACAATGGGTCAGTGAAGCAACAGAAGGAGAAATGGTCAGAAAAGAGCAAGACAATACAGACATAGCTGGCATTATCACAAAACTGATATGATAATGATCAGAGTCCCCAGCCTGCACTTTGCTCTCCTTCCTTCCCAGAAGAATATCTACTCCTGGGCAAATTTTTTTTTCTCACGACAAAGGAGCATTTCGTACCCAGTAGCTTAATAAATGGTTGAATAAATGAACTATTGTTTTATAATTTAATAATTTATTTTTCTCTAATTCCATGTAAAAACAATTTCTGATGTTTATTTTAAAAATTTTGAATTGCAAATTCTCTTACTTCCTCCCCACCCTCACCCACATTGAGAAAGCAAGAAATTCGATCTAGATAATACATATGTAGTCATGTGAAATATTTCCATAATAATCATGCTGTAAAAGAAAATATAAACCCTACCCCTCAAAAAAAACTTCAAGAAAAATAAAGTTTAAAAAGTATACTTTCATCTGTATTCAGACACCCTCAGTTGAATGAATTTTTGTTAAACCGTATTTCCCGTCTTCTATTTGTATCAAGGATACAAATTTTTGCACTTTGAATTATCTCTTTTCAGTTGCTGAGAATTCTTCCCTCCCCCATCTTTGAGAGATCATTTGAAAAGGGTTGTTATATCACTTGTACAAAAATATTCATAGTAGTCCTGCTTGTGGTGACAAAGAATTGGAAATCAAGTAAATGTCCTTCAGTTGGGTATATGTATGTCATGGAACACTATTAGAAACTAGGAGGGCTGGGAATTCAGGGAAGCCTGGAAGGATTTGCACGAACTGATGCTGAGCAAGATGAGCAGAACCAGAAAAACACAGTATGCCCTAACAGCAACATGGGGGTGACGATCAGCCTTGATAGACTTGCCCATTCCATTACTGCAACAATCAGGGACAATTTGGGGCTGTCTTCGACAGAGAATACCATCTGTATCCAGAGAAAGAACTTCGGAGTTTGAACAAAGACCAAGGACTATTACCTTTTATTTAGGAAAAAAAAAAGCGATGTCTTATTGTCTGATCTTGCTATAGCTTTTACTTTATGTTTCTTCCTTAAGGATATGATTTCTCTCCCATCACATTCAATTTGGATCAATGTATACCATGGAAACAATGTAAAGACTGGCAAATTGTCTTCTGTGGGGGGTGGGGGGAAAGAAGTAAGATCAGGGGAAAAATTGTAAAACTCAAAATAAATAAAATCTTAAAAAAAAGTTGTTATTTCATTATGTTCAACCCTGCCCCTTTTGGGGAATTTTCTTGGCAAAGATACTGGAATGGTTTTCAATTTCCTTCTCCAGCTCATTTTATATATGAGGAAATTAAGGCAGTGTTAAAGGACTTACCCAGGGTCACACAACTTGTCTTTCTGACTCCAGCACCTATTCACTAAGTCATTTAGCTTGTTCTTTATTGATCAGTTTAGTCCTATTATTTGAAAGCAGATTTTTTCATTAGGAGACATAACAAGCACCTGCTGACAAAGAATAGTAGACTTTGGTGGAGAAGGAAAATAATTGAGTAAAGGACCCATGCCACTTGTCAAAAACAGTTGAATGTTACAAGATCAAAGGAGTAGTGCCTTGAGAAATTTCCTGGTGAAATAGACTCCGAAGGGAGCACTGACCTCTCCAAAGAAAAAGGTGAAAAGTTAGGGAGAGAGAGAACAAAATTAGACAATAAAGAAGGATTTTGCCCATGAACAAGTTGTGTGTGACCTAAAAGGATCAGTGTTGGGATGGGGATAGGAAGATTATCTCTAAGATTTGAGAAGGAAGATAATAAGGACTTTGGGATCAGGAACTGTAAACTTAAATACCCCCCCCCTTTTGTGAGGACCAAAATGATATAATATGTGTAGAGTGCTTTGCAAACTTTAAAGTATAAATGTTGCCCAGGTCTGTAACTGGGCAGAACTACTTGACTTTATCCCAAGGAGCTGAAATTCAGAGAGGACTAATAGCACTTGCAATCCTTTTTTCTTTTCTTTTCTTTTTTTTTCATGAGGCAATGGGGGTTAAGTGACTTGCCCAAGATCACCCAGTGAGTAAGTGTCAAGTGTCTGGGTCTGAATTGGAACTCAAGTCCTCCTGACTCTACCCATGTAGTCCTTTAAGAGGTTAGAATTAACTGAGATTAACATTTAATTAAAAAAGATAACATGTTGGAATAGAACCTTACTATCTCCCAAGTGATTCCACTAGCCTTCCCTTACAACCAGTCAAGTTCACAAGGCTTTGAAACATGGGCTAGTTTGATTGACATTGTAAAATAGTGGTGTCAAATTCAAATAGGGTTGAATACAATCTTCAGTGTGTTTGACACTTTTATAGTAAATGAGTCAGTCAACTGCTATCAGGCATTGTAGTAAGTGTTAGGAATAAAAAAAAAGACAAAAGACAGTTCCTGTTCTCAAGGAGCTTATTCTGATTAAGAGGGGGATGGGAGTGGGGTGGGAAAGGGCACAGTATGCAAACAATGATGTACAAATTATATATATATATATATATATATATATATATACAGGATAAATTGAATATCATCAACAGAGAGGAAGCATCAAAATAAAGGAGGATGGGGAAAAGATTCATCTAAAAGACATGTTTTAGCTGGAACTTGAAGAGAAGAAGGTCAGATGAACAGACAGAGCATCCCACAAATGGGGGATGGTCAGGATAACTGTCAAGAGTTAGGAGATAGAGTGGCTTGCTTGAATAAATAGCAAGGCCAATGACAGGAAGTGTAGGTGGTGAACATGGTTTAGGTGGAATAAAGATTGGAAAGAGGAAGGAGTGCAGAAAGGACTCGTATCTGAATTTATAGAGAATTGAACCTTATGCTCATCCTTTGCCTTCTTATTTTAACTTTACCTTCAAAAGCTCTTTTTATTGTATCTAGAATTTTTGGCAAGGCTCATAGTTAGCCTTGCTGATATTATTCAGACAAATTTGTGATCAGTGCTTTTCTGTTCATCCTTGGTAGCTCAAGCAGTGAATTTAACTGGAAAAAGTATTTGCTTAGCTACGATGATAACTTGCTCCAAGATGACACAGCTGCCTTCTCTTGGCCTCAGTTTCCTGTTAAGACTGGGATTGGGATGAATTAGTTTTATTTTTTTTTCACATTTAAGTTTTATTCAATGGAAGCGAACAAAGGAGAGAATTTTGAAGAAGCCCCTATTATTCCAATGATATTAATAAGGGATGAACTAGTCTTTAAAGTCCCTTCAGACTCTTTTTTTTTAGGGTTTTGCAAGGCAAACAGGGTTAAGTGGCTTGCCCAAGGCCACACAGCTAGGTAATTATTAAGTGTCTGAGATTGGATTTGAACTCAGGTACTCTTGACTCCAGGGCCTATGCTTTATCCACTACGCCAACCTAGCCACCCCCCCTTCAGACTCTTTCTATGGGTCCTTCTTTTCTATATTTTTTAAAGATTAAAATTTTAGTTTTTTTGTGTTAAAACTAGAAGTCTTTGAGCAACTGTAATCAGAAACAACAATAAAAATCAACCTTTACTTTTACCTATTTACATATTTTTTTCTTCCAAAGGATCATTTGTGATTTTATTATCAGTTTTCTTTTTTCTTCCTTTATCTTCCTTCTCCTCCTCCTTCAATATACCATTTTTTAGATGTCTTCTATTTTAAATTCTCAGGTCATGGGATCCTATCCTATCTCTGAGCTTTCCTAAATCAGTTTTTCTAAAGTCTTGGAAGCAAAACTGGCTAGGCTGGCCAACTTAGTCCCCCTACACACTAAGGTGGGATATAGTCTCCTTCCTCCCATACAAACATAGTCAAGCAAAACAAATGCCCACATTAGTAATGACAAACAAATGTAGCTTAATCTGTCCTTTTTTGCCTGTTATTTCTATGAAGCCTGCTCTCCCTAAATCCAGAGAGGCTCTTAGACTTTGTCTCTTCATCTCTATTACAAACCAGTTGTTTTGGTTTATTGTGTCCTTAAAGTAGCCAATTTAGCCACCAGAGGGTGCTCTCTTCTTGATAATCTCAACTTTCCTGCCAGGTAGAGACTGAAGACTAGAATGTCTTCTGGAAGAGAAAAACGACATCCTCAAGTTAGAAAAAACAGCAGGAAGGATGAATATCAAGTAACACCAAGGACTTTGGCAGGCCCTGGGTACCCCACGTCCTAACCCTCCACCAACCCCTGATTCAGAACTCCAGGTTGATGGGGATGATGAGACAGATTGACTGTGAGAGCCTTGCAATAGCCCTGACTGTTTCTTAGATTATAGTTACTAGTCCTTACCCAGCCCCAGCCCCATGTCTTCTCTTTTCCTCTCTCCTCAGTCTTCTCAAAAATTACTTTCCATACATTCTTTCCTTATATTCCCAGAGTTTTTGTATTTAATAAGTGATAGATGATTTGACAACTTTCTTCTGGGTTCATTTCTTATTGTTTCTCAACCCTTTTTCATGTTTTTTTCTTCTCCAAGATGCCTTCCCTTTTTGCTCTGCTTTCCCATTGTCCCTATCCATCTACTTAGAACTCTATGGAGCTGGATGCTCTGTCCTTGTCTCAATCTCTGTGTTAGCATCTTTGTGCCCTAAGAGGCATAGAAAATTGAAACTGGAGAGGGGCAAAGAGTCCATTTTGTTCAGTCACCCCCTACCTGGAAAGGAATCCCTAAAAACATGAATATTTGTCATTGAGTAAGAAACCTAGGAGGATGGAGAGTTCACTACCTTCTGTGGAAACCGGTTAGACATTTAAAGAGGAAGTTTTTTTTTCTGACATCGAGAATAAATTTGCCTATTTGCAATTTCCACTGAATTCTGCCCTTTGGAACCAATCGGAAAATGCCCTCTTCCCCATGAGAAAACTCCAGCCACTTGCAAACAACTATTGATGTCCTTCCTAAATCCTTTTCCCCAATCAGTTTAGTGGCTCCCCAGGACAGGGACTAGATCTTCTGGAAATATTATCACTCTACAGAACTACCTAAAAGATGTCCAGGTCAAATGTTGGATATATTTGGTTGTCAAAGGGTTAAGTGCTCCCTGTCTCCGCCCCCTTTTCCCAGCCGGCGGGAGTATGAATAGCGGACTCACTCTCCTCCAGTCTCCAAGTCTCTCCGGAAGCTCCCCCGGTTCCTGCCTGGTCCTCTCCCCCTGGTTCTCCTCCCGGCTTTGCGAGGTTCTTGGGGACCCGCCCCTTTCTCCTCTCATTCAGTTCACTTCTCCCTCCGGGGTGGCATTAAGGATGATGGAGGGCTGCCTGGGAGAGGAGTCTGTCCAGATGTGGGAGCTCAATCGGAGGCTGGAGGCCTATTTGTCCCGGGTCAAGTCTCTGGAGGAGCAAAACGAGAGACTTAGGCTGGAGATTGGGAATCTCCGGGAGTCACCTGGGGAGCCAACCTGGAGAAGCCGGGCCGAGGAGGAGCTGAGGGCTCTGCGCATCCTGTTAGACCAGCGCTGGGGCGAGAAGCATGCTGCCGAAGTGGCCAGAGACAACCTGCTGGAGGAGGTAGAAGGGGTGGCGAACCGATGCCAGCAGCAGCGGTTAGCCCGGGAGCGGGCTAAGGAGCAGGTGGCCGAGAGCCGCCGGGTGCTGGAGGCTGAGCAGTGGGCGGGGGTGTGTCTGGGGAACCAGGCGGCTGAGCTGGAGAAGGAGCTTGAGGCCATGGTGGCCTCACATGAGCAGGAACGGGCAGGAATGAGCGCCCAGGTGGCCCGCTCCGCCCTGAGCCTGGAGACCTTTCGCAGGGCTCCTGATAATGCCCCCGCCCCCGACGTCCAGGACCTAGCCCGCACGTTCGGGGAGGCATGGAGGGGCGCGGTGGAAGGCTACCAGGTCCGTGTGGCCTGCATGGAGGCCTCCCTGGGACAGGCCCGAGAGAGTCTGGGCCAGGCCATGCAAGGGACCCGAGAGGGACAACGAGAAGTGCAGCGGTTGGACGTGGAGAGGGCAGCGCTCCAGGGCCGTCGAGAGATGCTGGAGCAGAGACTGGAAGGACAGTGGCAGCAACAACAGGAGGCAGGGGAGAAGTTCCAGGTGAGCGGCATGTCCCTGCCCCTCTGCTACTCTCTTCTAAGCCCTGGTCCCTCTTTCCCAGCCTCTGCACATTGATTGCTCTCAGTATTCCCTTGTACCAACCTTCAGTGCTCAATGTTTTCCAGCCTTGACCTCTCTTTCCCTAGCTAGTGAAATTGAAGAAGTTCTGTGGAATTCATTTTGGCTCTAAGAGGATCTTCTGAGTCCCTACCAAGTGTGAAAAGAATAAAGGGAAAGGGGTGTTATCCAATTTATATGGACCTGGCCTGAAGAGGGGAGCCTTAGCAAAGTCCTTTGGAGACATCTCAATGCCAGGACTCCTTGGTATAATGAAGAGAGTAGGCTGACAATTTTCAGGGAGAGTGAGAGAGAGAGAGAGAGAGAGAGAGAGAGAGAGAGAGAGAGAGAGAGAGAGAGTAATGAGTAATGAGAATGTGAGACAGACAGAGACAGTGAGAGAGAGGGGAAGAGATGGGGGAGGGAGAGGAGGGGAGAGAGGGAGGGAGAGAAAGAGAGAGGGAAAGGGGGATAGAGAGAGTTCTTATATTTCTAAACAGTTTTGAGGGGCATCAATACTTGATTCCTCAATCTACACATACCTAAGCCCCAGGACCCTTCTCTCCATGAGCAACAGCAACTTTCAACTCTTCCCTACTCAGGCAGCTGTGATTTAGCCAACAAAAGATTCCCAATGGTGAAATAAGGCCCAGGAAAGGGATCAAGGGACCCAGGCATCCCAATTTCCAGCCCCATTCTGTCTCATTCCGATGCTCCCTGGGGGGGGGGGGGCGCTTCACATTCCAGAGGAGTAGGGACAGGACAGCTGTCTCTACTCTCACACACAGCTGTGACTGACAGCTGTGAAAACAACCTCCCAGTTTGGACCTGAGTGGGGAGTGGGTGGGCTAGGGTCCTAGAGAACAAGGACTGGCTGCCCTTTCTCCCCACCCCTTCTCTTATGAGGAAGGAGGATTTCAGGAAATATGTGGGAGGGGGTTAAAGGAGAGGGAGTTAAAGATTGAAATGAAAGGGAGGGGCACAAAATTGGGTGTGGGGAGGGTGAAATATAGAGAAGTAGGGAGTTGTTCAAATTCTCAGGTATTAGTTCCCTCCCCATTCCTCTTTTGTTTCTCTTTTTTTTTCCCTATCATATTTCTGTGCTAACTTTCTTCCTCTCTCCTCCCTTATCTACTTGCTTTGGAGTTAATTGTTAGAGGACAGAGCATCCTCACAGGCTTGAACCATGTGATACAAACCTTTGAGAACATTGTGAAGAACCCTTCCACCACCACCCCCCCCCCCAAAAAAAAAGACAGGATGCAGTTCTTGCCTCTGGGACTCCAAAGGGAAATTTTCCTGGGGGAAAGGCATATGTAAGGGTCATCTTCCCAGAGCACTGAACAAGAAGGAATAAGCTATTGTGACAGGAGGGATGGGAAGTCCTGCCTACCCTTCAGGACAAATAGAAGGGGGGGGGTGCTGATTTTTCTGTTCCTTCTTTTGCAGCTGGCTGTGGAAGCCCTGGAGCAGGAGAAACAGGATCTCCATAATCAGATTTCTCAAGTCCTGGAAGATCGACAACAGCTGATGCACCTGAAAATGTCCCTTAGTCTAGAAGTAGCCACTTATAGGTAAGGTCTTCTTCTCAGAACCTTTCTTCCTCAAGGAACAGAGATCCTTGAATTAAGAGTCAAGATACCTGGGTTGTTCAAATCCCAGCCCTGCCATTAAATTACCATATGATCTTAGGCATATCTCTTCCCCTTCTCTGAGTCTCAATTGTTGTTTGTCTTTCTCATGACACTGGGGAGATGATGCCTTAATAATGACATAAATTGGATTTAAATGAGAGAGGGCTATGCAAAGTCACCAGGTTCACTTTTTCCTCTAGAGTCAACTGGGTCCAGATATGAATCAGAAGATCTGGAGAAGGCCCTGAATGTGAGGCAATCAGGGTTAAATGAACTGCCCAGGGTCACACAGCAAATATTGTGTCTGAGGTCGGATTTGAACTCAGGTCCTCATTACTCCAGGGTCAGTGCTCTATACATTGCACTACCTGACTGCCAGTCTCAGTATAGTCATGCAAGTCATGCAAGGCAAAGATTTTGAACCAGATCTCTAAGGTCCCTTCTGTTTTGGGTTTTTTTTACAGCCCCTTTTCGGCTCCAGGGAGAGAACAACTAGATCAGTTCTCCCCATAAGTTCCACATCTCTCTTACCACACATGCCTTCACATCCTTATTCCATCAAGCCTGGGTTCCAGATGAGTTCAATTCAGAGAAGCAAAGAGTCACAGTCTAGGAGATTTGTCTCTTCTAGTGCCCATTGCCTAGTTTTCATTAAGCCTGCTATCTTATTTCTATTCAGCAAAGTAGAGGCTTCTGCTGTTAACAAACTCATCTCCCTTTTCATCTTGTCTTAAACCCCCAGGAAAGTCCTAAATTCAGGCATATGTCCAAAAGGCACAAGGACTCAATACCAGATGGGAAGGGATAGGAGAGGGATAGGGAGAAAAATGAAAACAGGAGGGATTGAAGGGGTTCAGGACCCAAAGAAAAGAAGTTTAGGGAGGAGTGAACATTGCTGTCAGAAGGATGGACTTCTTCATGGTCAGAGGTGGGAAAGAGAAATGTCAATGGCTTTTGCTTCCTTGGAGGCAGAAAAGGCATATAACAATATTTATTTAATTGACTTGCAAGACATTGTCTTCCCTTCTTTCATTGGTGAAAGGGGGAGGGAGGGAGGAAGTATATCCTACCCAGAGAAGGGGGATAGACATAATGATTTCTAACTTTAAAGGGATCTGTTATCCAGAGCGCTTGGAGATCCCAAGACAAGGGCCTTGACCCTCAATCAAACCACTGAGAGGAAAGAGAAGACAAGGCCCTGAGGAATTATAACTTGGGTTCTTTGTAGGAGTGTGGGGAAGAAGGGTTTAGAATTCTGAATTCATTTGCTATTGTGTGAGCATAGCTCCCCTTCATTCTGCATGGCAAGAAAGGGGAACTCATCCCATGGGAACGGCTTGAGAATTCCTGCTTCCCCAAGGAAGCCCCCCTTCCCAGACCCTCCAGATGGCTGTCTGGACAATGGAAGCTGATTAGCATGAGAATAGTGCCCCCCAGCCCCCACAGGGAGAGGATGAGGTCATGGGCATGAGGGAATAGATTCCAGAGTGGGAGAAATACACGGTCTCCAAAGCAACGTGTGTATGCATATGTGATTGTAACTTTGTGTCTATGTGGCTGTGTGACTTTGTATGATGGCATAATTTTGTGTGTAAGTTCCCTAGAGAGTGACTGCCATGTTTGTGTGTCTGTGGAACAGTAACCTTCATCTGTGGAGCTCTCATTTTGTGAGTGAAAATGAGATGGGACCTGTCACATTGGAGCCAGGGGGAAAGACACAACCAGTCATTTTTCCAGGTTGAATTGGTTTAATTAATCAATCAATTAAAGTAACCCAGCATATCTTCATTTCTAGGACCCTCCTGGAGACTGAGAGTTCCCGGCTACATACATCCAATATAGACTCAAAGGCCACTATCATCTTCCCTGGTAAGAAGATGATGTTAACCCCCTTCCCTTCCCCATTCCATTCATCAAAGGAAGGCTCCTTCAATACCCTGACACCCTTCCCCATCCCTTATTCCTCTTGCTAATACATGGTGAGCCTTGTTTTGCCCATATTAGATTTCTTCTCACAAAAGACAACCAATTTAGAATAAATTCCACTCCAAAGGGATCTCCTCAATCAAGGGAAGATATTTCAGTCCAAATTTAGATGATGGAAAGCGGTTCAGGAATGAGGCGGTGGGGAATATAGAGGGAGAAGTTCAATAGGAATGTTGTAGATAAAGGAGGGTTCCCTCAAGTTCACATGCTGACTCTGCCCCTATCCCCTCTGTCTTTTCAGACCCCAAAGTGGAGTTGTGTATCCCTGTGACACCCGAGATCCGTCGTCCAGGGTCCTGGCCTCCTGTCTTGAGCCCCACATCCCTTCCCATGGTGGATACACCTAGGACCCCAATGCCTACATTTGTAAAGAGTCAAGGATTCCTCCCAACCCAGACACCCACCTTGGCCAGCACCCCCATCCCACCCATTTCCCAAGCTCACCACTCTGGCACTAGGAGGGAAGTCCAAGCCCAGGTGGCACCCTCTTACCTTCTCCAGGGACCATCTTTAGATGGACCCAAACCAAAGGATAGTGAGCATCTCACTGCTTCAAATCTCCCATGGGCCAAAGCCAAGGTAGGCATTGGAGTGGGCAGTAGCCCAGGGTCTGTAGAGCCAGGGTTTGAGAAAAAACAGGTCCCCACCTTTCCCTGTTCAGATGAGCTAATGGAACAAGTTGAGGATAGGAAAAATACTGACTCTGGCATTGAACCCATGGAAGCCAAAGATGGAGAAGAAAAGAATGAGCAACTCAATGGTTTTAGTAGTCCCCAGCCCACAGCTCCAGAGCCTAGTAAACACCAACAGAAGGAAGAAAAAGAAATCCAGGGGATAGCAGAGAAGGAAGAAGCTAAAGAGACAATAACAAAGAATTTGGAAGGAGAGGCATGGCAAAAAGGAGGAGCCCTTGACAGAGCAGAGATCCAAGAGATCCTGAGGTTGCCATGTAAGATCCAGGAATCACCTGAAATTTCAGAGGAGAAGTTTCAGGAAACACTCAGGATTCCAGGTAGAGAGATCAAGGAGAACTTGAATCTGTCAGGTGAGGAAATCCTTGAGTGCCAGAAACTTCCACATGAGGAATTTCAGGAGGCCCAGATTCTTCCAGGTGTGGAGATCCAGAAGACTCAAAAACTACCAAGTGAGGAAGTACAAGAGACCCATATTTTTCCAAGTGAGGAGATCCAGGAGACCCAGATTCTTGCAGATGAAGAGATCCAGGAGACTCAAAAGCTGCCAAGTGAGGAATTTCAGGAAACCCATATTCTTCCAGGTGAGGAACTCCAGGAGACACAGATTCTTCCAGATGAGGAGATCCAGGTCACTCAGATTCCTCCAGATGAGGAGATCCAGGACACCCAGATTCCTCCAGATAAGGAGATCCAGGGCACCCAGATCCCCCCAGATGAGGAGATCCAGGTCACCCAGATTACTCCAGATGAGGAGATCCAGGGCACCCAGATTCTTCCAGATGAGGAGATCCAGGACACCCAGATTCCTCCAGATGAGCAGATCCAGGACAACCAGATTCCTCCAGATGAGCAGATCCAGGACACCCAGATTCCTCCAGATGAGCAGATCCGGGACACCCAGATTCTTCCAGATGAGGAGATCCGGGACACCCAGATTCCTCCAGATGAACAGATCCGGGACACCCAGATTCCTCCAGATGAGCAGATCCGGGACACCCAGATTCTTCCAGATGAGGAGATCCGGGACACCCAGATTCCTCCAGATGAACAGATCCGGGACACCCAGATTCCTCCAGATGAGCAGATCTGGGACACCCAGATTCCTCTAGATGAGCAGATCCGGGGCAACCAGATTCCTCCAGATGAGCAGATCCAGGACACCCAGATTCCTCCAGATGAGCAGATCCGGGACACCCAGATTCTTCCAGATGAGGAGATCCAGGGCACCCAGATTCCTCCAGATGAACAGATCCGGGACAACCAGATTCCTCCAGATGAACAGATCCGGGACAACCAGATTCCTCCAGATGAGCAGATCCGGGACAACCAGATTCCTCCAGATGAGCAGATCCAGGATACCCAGATTCCTCTAGATGAGGAGATCCGGGACACCCACATTCCTCCAGGTAAGAAGATTCAGGACCCCCAGATTCCTCCAGATGAGCAGGTCCACAATACTCAAATTCTTCCAGATGAGGAGGTCCAGGAGAATCTGCCATATGAGATACTGAAGTCTCCAGAAAAGGAGATCCAAGAGACACTGAGATCTCAAGGAGAGGACAATGAAGAGATATTGAGTTCTCCAAAAGAAGGCAACCTGGAGAGAGAGGAGAACCAGGATTCTCTGAGTTCTTCAGATATGAACAAACAGGAGACAGTGAGTTCTCTAGAAGAAGGAGTCTTGGAGAAGAAAGAGAGTCATATGACTCTAGGATCTACAAAAGACAACCAGGAAATAGTGAGTTCTCCAGAAGACCTGGAGAGGGAGGACATCCGGAAAATACTGGAACCCCCAGAAAAAGAAAACCAGCAAATATTGAAGCCTCTGAAAGAGGAAATTCAGGAAATACTATGTTTTTCAGAAGGAAACCAGGAGAGGGAGAAGATGCAAGAAATAGTAGGTTTGCCAGAAAAGGAAATGCAGGAGATAATAAGATCTCTGGATGAGGGTAACTTGGAGATGGAGGAAAATCAGGAGATTCCAGAAGAGGGAAAAAGAGACTTGGAGAGGAAGAAAATCTTGCAGTCTCTGGAAGTGGAAAGCTTAGATCTTCAACAATTAGAGGATGAGGCTTGGATGGGCCAAGAGCATTCCAGGGTGAGGGATGAAGAAGCCCCATTTGAGCTTGGAAAGAATCAGGAGGAAACTGCAAAGCTGGAAACAGGAGAACAAATTGGACTTGAAGGAAACTGGGAAGTTGTAGAGGAGACAGGATTGAAATATGGTGGCCCTGCTGAGTCCTGGCTCACTAAGGAAGAAGATCTGGGAAACCAGGAGTCTGAACAGAAAATCCCAGCCAAGGAAACAATTGAAGAGAAGATGATCAAGAGCCAAGTGGAGTTCAGGGAGGTAGAGTCACTAGAACTTGGAGTGATGACAGAGCAGATGTTAAAGGAAGATGGATCCTTCAGAGAGAGTGATGGAGTTACCCCAGGGAATAATGGATCCATTGTAGGACTAGAGCCATCAGAGGGAGAAGAGGTAGGAAACCAAGAACAGCTGGAAAAGGAGGTATCAGAATCAGAGCACTTGGAAGAGGAGCTGTCAGAGCCACCCTACAGGGAAGTAATTTTAGAGACTTCAGTGGAACAATTCAAGATTCAGACTAGAAAAGATTCCCAGGAATCAGATGAATTGAACCAGCAGTCCAGTAAGTTGCTTATGGAAAATGGAACTCATCCCCATTTAGAGGTCCCAGAGTTATTGGCAGAACTGGAGCAGGGGGAGTTTTTAGGAATGAAGGAGGACTCCAGATTCCCTTCAGACACCTTTTCTGCAGAAATCACAATTGACAATGCTGATGATAAGGGTACTACCACTCAGTCTGTTCTCATAGACCAGGAGGAACCCCAAGAGAAAACAAAACAAGAGGTAGGGGTCTCAGAAAATCCCCAGAGCCCCCAAGTTGAGGGAGACCCAGAGCAAGTGTCACAGTCCTACAACTCTCTTCTCAAAGACCCCCAGATGTCCCCTTTGAGTGCCAAGGGCAACCAAGAGTTATGGGAAAACTGGGAAACAGAGGAGCCAACAAGACCCAGTGAGGAGTTGGTCAGGGAAATAGGGAAGACTGATGTCCAAGACAGCTCAGTAATCTTTCAAGAGGAGGTGGAGGAGAGTGAAGAGGATGATCTGAGTGAGACTCTCCCAGACTCTACACCCTTGGGTCTTTACTCTAGGGATACAGATTCTCCTAGCTGGGGAATTATTGGAAAGGCACTTCCCTCTCATCAAGAGGAGCATAATGATGCCTGGAACTCCCCTCCTAGGCATGCTGAAGCCAGTAAAGCTCAGCCTTGTGAGGGAGAGGAGGATGAGGAAGGGGCTCCAGACTCTGAAGTGTCTGAAGAGTTTGAGGACCTTGCTGTTGATGCTTCCCTCTTCCCAGGGGGCCTAGTGGAGACTGTGGGGCATGAGTCAGAATTGGTGCTAGACCCTCCTACCTGGGATCGGGATGGAGAGTCTGATGGGTTTGCAGATGAAGAAGAAAGTGGGGAGGAAGAAGAGGATGATGATGATGATGATGATGATGATGATAACAATGATGGGAGAGGTGAGGGGATGAGGCATTGGAAGCTGGGTCCCTCTTTGGGAAGTGCAGTGAGCTACCATCAAGAAGAGGAAACCAAGGAGTACAGGGACAGAAATGTGGATGTCCCTTCAAATGTTGAAGAGAGGGAAGGAGCAGAAAATCCCTTTCCTGCTGTTCTGGAGGATGAGAAAGAGATGGAGCCCTCAGGCAGACCAAAGTCCTTGGACAGCAATATACAATATGACTCTGAAGAAGAGCATTCTCACATAACTAAAGTTAGGGGAGAATCAGATGTGGAGGTTCCCCTACCACAAAATCAAGGTCTTTTAGGAGAAAGTGGTCTGACTCCCCTGGATAAGGAGGACCAAGTCTCAGATGGTGACCTGAGAGTGGATGACAGTGTCAGAAAATCTGGGGCTAGCCTCAATGGTGGGGGTCTCAGCTTGGACCACCCTGATGACATTAGGGGAGAAATATTGAATGGCTTGGGGAAGCCTGAGGAAGCAGGTCAGGGAAAGCTGTGGGACTTGGAGAGGAAAGAAGGTGAAGAGAAAGCTCCTGGGGAGGGGCTCTCCTCCTCCCAGACCCTATGGAGTGGAAGTCCCCTCATCTTGGAGCAGAGACCATTCCTGAAGTTCACTCAGAGCAAGGAAGAGGATGGAGATTCTTGGTCCTCAGGGGATGAGTAGAAAGGGGGGGCCTCTCTTCTCTCTTCTAGCTCTAGGGAAGGGACAAAAGACAGAGGAAATGGTAACCCACCTATTCCCTTCAAGCTTGGGAGTCTCAAGATCTAACTTCAGTGTTTTGACCCCTCAGGTCAAGAGGTGGGCTATAGAAAAAGGGTTTCCCCAGAATAGAGACTCTGGAAAAAGCAATTCAGCCCCTTCCTCCCTTCCTTGGAAAAGTGGTATAGGAGTATTTTCTTTCATCTACTCTGTGAGATTTAGAACAGATCCTGGTCACCACAGACCTCCCTGGGTCCCTCACTGAGATCATCTGCTCATATCCTCCAAAAACTCTTTCTCAAAGAGGGGAGATGAGGATCATACCCTACTTTGAGTGTAGTGGAAGTGGAAGAGTCATGGTGGGGAAAGTTAGGGAACAGAATTTTAACTGTTTTGAGGTAGTAGTGACAGTGTCTGAGGCTCTGCTTCTATACTCTCTGGTGGGGATGGGGGGGGGGAATGTCCCTTCATTGATAACCCAGTACGAGAAAGGAGGGACCACCAAGCATTCTAATGTGCTCAGCCTGAACCTCTAGCCCCTCTTACCCCCATGATATCTAGGTTGGTTTTGTGAATAAAGTGATCACAGCCACCACTACTCCTATCATTGTGTCCTGACTTTTCTGTTCTTACTGCCCTGCTCTCCCTTACCCCACAATTCCTACCCTAGGTAGTTCTAGTTATTACTTAGAGATTGGTTAAAGGGGAGGGGGGTCAACCTTTCTGGAAGAAAAGAAAGGAGTCTAAGTGGACTGGGGGGGTGAGGTGAGGACTATGGTATACCCTCAGGCAGAGGTAGATTAATTTTATGGCCTAAGGTGTCAGGTCCCTGGATCCCCAGGTTTGAAGTTCCCATAAAATCCATTTTTAATTAGATGGTCTTAAGAAGAATAAAAGAAATATAGTATAGTGGAAAGAGCTCTGGGCCCTCTGTTTCTCTAAATATAAAATAAAGAGGTTGGAATAGATGATGGCTAAGGCCCTTTCCAGCTCAAATACACGATCGTAGGTAGTGTAGTTCTTCAGTGGAAGGAAGGCCTCATGGTTAAGTTTTCACTGTCTTACCTGTCTTAAGTCTACCCCAAGTTTTCAATCTGAGGAGATAGAATAGACTTGATTAGAGCTTTAAATACCTATAGAGAGAAATTAAGGTAGGCAGGGGGTGTATTTATAGTCCAGGAAAACTTCCTGGAAGAGGGGAATTTGAAACTTGGGAGTTGGGGGGTAGAAGGCAATGGAGAGGGGCTACATAGGCTAGAGAATGTAGTAGTGCAGGGTTTCAACAGGGAAAAGGGCAGAGTAGATTGGAGTAGAGATTTAATGTGGGAGGTCTGGGGAGAGTGGCCTGGGGATGGTGGGCATCTCAGATCAGACAATCAGACATGAGAGGCCAGGGGGTCGAGGTAGGGCGCCAGTGACATCAGCTTCCTTGATGAGGGGCACCAAGAGAAGCCCAAAATAATCATCATCTCTTCCCACTGCTGCCCAATTATAGTGATTAGACAAAAGAGCCAAGGCAAAAGAACTCAGTCCTTTCCTATCTCTCCACAGGCCCACTCTGGCCCAACCCAGATAATAAGCCCCCAGCTCTGAAATACAAACAGTTGTCTCAGCCAGACCTCCAACATCCTCTGTGCCCAGCCAAGGTCAGGGAGGGGTGAGGGAGGAAACTTTGTATAGAGGCAGCCCTTGGGTCATGAAAAGTTACCTAGATTTAGTCAGGAGACCCACAAAGCCTCAGCTTCCTCATCTGTAAAATGAGGATGATGCATGTACTGTAACTCAGAACAGAATGGGAAACAGTGAATCTAGATTCTTGTTCTAGACCTGTCACTAGCTGGTAAGGTGTTGCTTGTTCTGGGCCTCAGTCTCCCCAACTGTTAAGTGAAGATTTGAATCCTAGATCTGCTATGACTCTGGACAAGACACTTCTTTATTCTGGACCTCAAGATTTCCTTCTCTGGAAACTGGGGTTTGGAGGTGATGATTCCCAAGCTTTAAAAAGTCTATGTTCAGAGAGGAGGGGGTCAAGCTCTGGAGAGAACAAGGGCAGCAAGGGGTTTGAGGAGGGGAGATCTCCATATTTAGGTGAAGGACATGAGATTGAAGTCTTGATGGAAGGGAGATAAGTTTGTTTGTTTGTTTTTGCAAGGCAATGGGGTTAAGTGACTTACCCAAGGTCACACAACTAGAGAATGATTAAGTGTCTGAGGTCAAATTTGAACTCAGGTTCTCTTGACTCCAGGGCCAGTGCTGTATCCACTGCACCAATTAACTGCCCAAAATAAGTTTTTATAGAATGAGGGTGTCTGATACTGCAGTGGTTGGGGTAGAAGTTGCAAGGTAAGAAGTACTTCCTAGTCAGGAACATTGTAACTAGCCCACAGTACTATAGAAGGAATACTGGATTTGGAATAGGGCTTAGATCTCAGCTCCCCCATTTATTATCTATATGACCTTGGGCTCTTCATAACATTTTTGAGCCTCAGTTTCCCAACAATGGGGTAGGACTAGTTGACCTTTATGATTCATTTTAGCTCTAAATTTAATGATCTAGTTAGAGATTTCAAAAAGTTGCCCCTGGGCCAGGGTGGGACCTGCTGGGGATGGACAGGAACAGGAGCTTCCGGGATAAGGAAGGGTCCAAGAGACCTTGAAGTCACAGTCCCCAAATAGAAGCAGTTTCTCAGCTTTGCCCGAGGCACCCTGGGATAGAAAGACCTAAAGAGGCATAAAAGTTGAGGCGGGCAGGGGAGGAGGGGGGTGGAGAAGGAGGGAAGAGGAGATGCCTTTAAATATCTCTCTATTGTGGGGCTGGTGGGTGACAGCCCTAGGCTTGCCCTCCCTGAAGAACACTGAATAAATCTGTTCTATTCAGAGATGTCCCTGAGAGAGTTGCACACACCCTTCCTAGGGAGATCTGAGGTCTGGTTATGAGTGATAGGCTATTGTCCCTGGGGAGTTTCCCGGGTGAAATAATTTTCTCCCTTTCTAGTCTCACTGAAGTCGTGGGTCCCTTAGGAGAGAAGTCCTCCTCTCTTTTCACTCCCTGCTTCCTTAGCTGGTCCCTGAGGACAGCAAGAACAATCTTCCCCACAGTTTGTGGGCCATCAGGGAAGGGGGAGGAAGGGGAAGGAGAGATGAGGGAATTTGGAGATTTAGTTCTGTTTCTCTACATTTGTAACATCATGTTAGGAGCTGTGATAATTACATAGATAATTAAGAAATATATATATATGGTCCCTGTTTTCATGGATCTTCAAGTATCTATCTCTATATATGTCTATTTTGGTTTGTTTCTGACTTTGTCTCTGTCTTTCTGCCTCCATTCCCCTTTCCCTTTATTTCTCTCATTTTGTCTCCCATTCCATCTTAGTCTTTGCACCTATCTCTGCCTCTCTGTCTCTGTCTTTGTGACCCCATTTGTGGTTTTCTTGGCAAAGATTCTGGAATGGTTTGCCATTTCATTCTCCAGCTTATTTTACAGATGGGGAAAAGGAGGCAGGGTTAAGCAACTTACTCTCCTCTTTCCCTCTGTTTCAATCTCTTTCTGTCTCTCGAAATCTTTTCTTCTTTTCTGCTCCTTTCATGAACTCATCATCTACCAAGCGTTCAATTATCATCTCTATACAAATCTTTATATTTAGTTCTAAACCCACCACTGACTTTCAGCTCAGAATCTCCAATCCTTCTTAGGCATCAAATGTCCCATCACAATTCAAACTCAACAGATTCAAAGTTGAAATCATCATTTCACTTCCTCAACCCATTCCTTTCCCCCCGAACTTCCCAGTTTCTATCTTTGATTTATTTTTCAGTCATTTTCAGTTGTGTCCAATTAGAGTTGTGACTCTATTTGTGTTTTTCTGGGATGGTTTGCCATTTCCTTCTCCAGCTCATTTTACAGATGAGAAAACCAAGACAAACAGGGTTAAGTGACTTGCCCAGGATCCTTCAGCTAGTAAGAGTCTAAGGCCAGATTTGTACTCAGAAAGGTAAGGCTGGAACTCTATTCATTATGCCCCTTAGCTACTTTGAAACTCTCCTTCTAAGTTCACCCAGGCCAAAAACTGTGGTCATCTTGGACTTTTCATTGTCTAAGTTATTTTTGTTATTATTATTATTATTATTATTTATTATTATTCTACCTACACCATATGTTATGTCATCCCCTTCTCTACACCCAAGTCCAGGTCTTCATCGTTTCTCATCTGGGTTATAATTGCCCTTGCCTCCATTCTTTCTTGCCTTCTAGTCCTTTCTTCACACAGCTGCCAAAAATAAGTCCCCCTGTTCAAAAGCCTTCATTTTTATCTTATTGCTTAGGGGATAAAACACTAATTCCTTCTTCATCTGACATTTAATGCTCTCCATGATCTGACTCCAACCTAATCTTTCTAACCTTGCTTCACATTACTCTACAATCACATAATCTACATTCCAGCCAAACTGGACCAGCTGTTCCCTCTTTTCATATTGGCATATCCCACCTCCATACATTAGTTGAAGTTTTCCCCATGCCTGGATTATACTCCCTCTACATCTCTGCCTGTTAAAGTTCTTTCTTTTCCCCCAAGACCTGGATCTGGTATCACCTTCTTACTTCAAGCCTTCCTAGAGCTTTCCTCCATCCTCTGATTTTCATAGAACTTTCTATCGATTTCTCCTTTTCTGCCACCATATTCTAATTTGTGTTATGCTTATATAGTACTATTCTGGCCCTGAGGCTGATGGTACCCCAACACTGACCAAAAAGCCAACATCTAGGTCTGTCAGGAATAGAACAGGGAACTTGAGGGTAGTACTCTGTTGTTTTGTTTTGTTTTTTTAGTTTTTTAGTTTTTAGTTTTGTTTTGCAAGGCAATGGGGTTAAGTGGCTTTCCCAAGGCCACATAGCTAGGTAATTATTAAGATTTGAACTCAGGTACTCCTGACTCCAGGGTCAGTGCTCTATCCACTGCACCACCCAGCCGCCCTCATACTCTATTTTTAATCTTTACATCCTTAGTGCTTAGGGAACTTAATAAGAATTTGTTGAATTGAATTCTCCATTCTTGTTTTAGTCCCTGTATCTTTCTCTCTCTCCATCTCCACCTTATTGTCTCTCTCTGTCTCTATCTTTGCCTCTCCCTGTCTTCTTTCTCTTCTAGGGCCCCTAGGATCCAGGATTTCAGTCTCTTCCCTTAAACCAGCTTCAGGCCTTGGGATTGCCCTTCCTTTCTAACAGGATCTAACAAGATCCCTTCTGAATACACCCTATCTGCCAGGCCTTTGGGCATCCAGGAGAGCTGCACCAGTTCTCTCATCTAAGACAGAGGCACCCTGTGCATAGTGGCTCTCCTCTCCTAGAGGGGACTAGTAGGTTGGGGACATTGCACCAACCAAGTGCCAAGGGTACAAGGTCTTGAGACAATGAGACTCAACTGTCTATTCCTGTGCCTATGTACCTGTATCTCTGAGGACAGACAGTTACTCATATCCTTTGCAAGAGAAACTGGGTCTTCCTGAGTTGATCTTTTCAAAATGTGAGAGGGATAGGGATTTAAGTAATGAGGACTGTCAACTAATTCTTACTAAACTTTAAGCTCCGTAAAAATGTTGTCTTTTTTTCTTTTATATTCCTTCCAGTGCTCTGTATAGCCTTGGTGCCCAGTAAACAGGAATATTTAACCTTTTTTTTTTGTGACCTGAACTCCTTAGGCTGTCTGGTGAAACCTATGGATCCTATCTCAGAATAGGATTTTGAAATGGACAAAATGAAAACAAAGGATTACAGAGGAAAGCAATTTTATTGAAATACAGTTATCAATTAAAAAAACAGGTTTATGAACTGGAACTTATTTCAATTTTAAAAAACCAGGTTGGGGCAGCTAGGTGGTGTAGTGGATAGAGCACTGGTCCTGTGTCAGGAGGACCTGAGTTCAAAATCAGACCCCAGACACATAATTTCCTAGTTGTGTGACCTTGGGCAAGTCTCTTAACCCCATTGCCTTAAATAAAAAAAAACAAAAAAAAACCTAGTTGACAAATGGTTAAAAATCTCTAAACCTCCTACTAGTTCTAAATGCTTCTATTTATGATCAATCAATAAATAAGTACTACTTAAACAATTAATATGAACTGGGCATAGAGATGTCTCTGAGCCTCAGTTTCCTCCTTTGTAAAATTGGGATTAAATATTACTTTTACTGCCTATCTCATAGAACTATAATTGGGAAAGAGCTGGATAGGACATCAGAGTTGGAAGAGATGTCAGTTGGTCAGAGAACCATACTCAATAAATGGTCACTTTGATTTTGCTTGAAAACCTCATCCACAACTTCTCAGTAGTTCACTTCACTTGGGTTCAACTCTAATTGTTAGGAAGTTTTTTCCATAATGCAAATCTAAATATACTGCTCTGAAACTTTCTGACTCAGTGCTCCTATTTTATATTTAAGAGCCAGGAGGAACAATTTCAATTTATTATTATTGTTATTATTATGTACATGCAAGTATTGAAGGGGGAGAAATGAAATAGAGGGAGAGATGAGATGTTGGCAACAGAATGGATGCATGATTGCAGCTCTGAGGGTTGTTTCTGAGAGGTGAAAGGTGAGAGAGAGAGAGAGAGAGAGAGAGAGAGAGAGAGAGAGAGAGAGAGAGAGAGAGAGAGAGAGAGAGAAAGTGAGAAGGATGCTGATTGATTAGACAATAGTTAAGACTTTATGGGATGAGAGAGAGAGAGAGAGAGGGAAAGAGAAGGATGCTGATTAGACAATAGTTAAAACTTTGTAGGATGAGACCCTGGAAAAGGGAGGGAGGGTAAAACAGTCCAAGGGCAAGTGGGTCGCTATTCTCAGAGCTTCTTCCAGGACAGATTTAGCCTCTTGCGATGTGGGAGGGGAGACCAAAGCGGGGGATTTCCTTATAAGGCTCAGCAAGCAGAGGCGCCAGAGGGTGAGGTCAGGGGCCTGAAGCTTTTGTGAGCCATCTCTTCTCCCCTCCACCCTGCACCCCCCCCCCCCCAACCAGCTCAGAGGAAACAAAAGCTGTGGTGACCTGGGATCCAGCCAAGGAAAAGGGAATTTGGCCTCTTAAAGGGGCCACTGCAGCTGTCCAGCTTCTGCTTGGCTGGCCTCTAGTCCCTTTGTCTGAAGGGGGAGGGTCTCCTCCAAAGCAGGCTCCTCCTGGGGAGGTCTGTGGTCTAACCCTAAGCCCTACCACTGAAGTTTCCTGTTCTTCTTGATGCAGAAATGGAGCTCAGCTCCCCTCTCTTCCCACTGTGTCCCCCTTCCCTTTCAGAGTCTCAGAGACTAAGTCATCCTGACCTCCCAGTCTTTTTCTTCTCTCTGGACCCTAGCAGTTCCTTCTCCCCTGCTCTCCCCTGCCCCTCCACAGGCCACTCCCTGGGGAACCAACTGTGGTTCTCCCCATGGTTCCCTCATGGCCCCCCTTCCTTGGCCTCCTGCTGTCATCTCTCTTTGTCAGCCCCCAGAGGGGAAGTATGTGATTTAATTACAGCTGGAATGTATCCCCTCCCCCCGCCACACACACCACACACACACACACACACACACACACACACACACACACACACACTCCCCAGCCCTGAGGAGCCGCCCAAGGAAAAGGACAAAAACCAGAGCTACTAAGGGCTTTGGACTGTGGGACAAGACTCTTGAGTAGCCTGCTGACTCCAGTTTCCCATTTCTGTGTCCCTCCTCGAAGCCCCCCCCCCCCCCCCCACATCCTCAAGGTTCCACAGTAGAGAGCGTTGCTGTTGTTGATTCATAACTGACTCTTTGTGACACTTGGGAGGTTTCTTGGCAAAGATGCTGAAGAGAGTGGTTTGTCATTTCCTTCTCCAGCTCATTTTACAGATGAGGAAACTGAGGCAAAGAGGATTAAATGACTTGCCCAGGATCACAAAGCTAGGAAGTCTGAGTCTAAATTTGAACTCAGGTCTTCCTGAACCTGGGGTCTGATGCTTTATCCACTGTAACACTTAGCTGCCTTGTAGACACTAGGGGACTGCACCCTCATTGTTTTGGCTCAGTTGTATAAGTCCTTCTAGCTTCATTTAACCAATGAGGAAACTGAAAGGAGAAAAAGGACTCTGTGACCTTGAGCAAGTCACTTCTCTCTCGGTCTCATTTCCTTAAGATGGATGTTTGATTGTGGGTGACCTCAGAGTGTTCTTCTAGCTCTAAATCCTTTGTCCTGCTGAGGAGCAAACAGCTAGTAAATGAGGGTCAGGATTTCAATCTAACTTGCACTTGATTCCAAGTTTTCAAACATTTGACTACTCATTGCATCATTCTGAGGTTAGGTTGGATTTTAACAGGTTTTCCTGACTTTGGGTCCAACCTTATTTACTATGCAACCTAGGTATTGTATGGTATAATGGACTTAGAGTCTGGAAGGTCTATGTTCAAATCCTACATATATTAGCTGTGTGACCCTGAGTAAATCACTTATCCTCTTCAGACCTCAGTTTCTTCCTCTGTAATAGTATGGGTTTGGGTTTAGTGATCTCTGAAGCTCTTTTAGCTCTAAATATTTTGCTCCAAAAAATGATGAAGTCCCTGAAGTTGACTGAGAAAAGGACAGTATGACTTTAGGAAGAAAATTACTAGGCTTGGGCATTGGCAAAAAGAAGGGGTTAAATTAGTGTTCTCTTTCAGTCTGAGAACTCCCCAAACTGAGCAGCCCTCCCTGCTTCCATCCTAGAAAGATCTGTTTGAGAAGGCAAGAGCCCTGGCCTCTCTTGTCCATTCTAGTGAACTTCACAAGGGAAGTCCCTCTTATGCTGACTTCACAGAATGTAGAATGTTAGATCCTCTTAAAAATTACATTTGAGGGGTGGCTAGGTGGTACAGTGGATAGAGCACCAGCCCTGGAGTCTAGAGTACCTGAGTTCAAATCTGATCTCAGACACTTAATAATTACCTAGCTGTGTGGCCTTGGGTAAGCCACTTAAAACCATTGCCTTACAAAAAAAAAAAAAAGTACTTTTGAGGTCATCAGGGCCAATCCTAGTGTTACAGTCTGAGGCAAGTGACTGGACCATGGTCACACAATTATTAGTGGTGGAGTCTTCACTAGTCCCCAGATTTCTTGGCTCCCAATCTGATGCTTTCTTTGCCTATAGAGAATTCATCTCTTCCTCTGTGAGGCCATGCTTTCTCCTTCCCTCCATGTAGAGGAATTCCATTGCTCCTTGCCTCCACATGATCAATCCTCCCTCAGAATCTTCTAGTTCCAGACCCTGTCTCCTCTCACTTCAGCTTTCCCTCCTGGGTCCCAGCCCCCTCCTCGATTCCCTAACTGGGCCCATCCTCCTTTCCTATGACCCACCCTTGGCTCCAGAAATAAACCAAGTCAGATGCCAGCCAGGCCTCTCTCAAGGAATCCCCCTTCCCTCCCACCTTCCTTATCATCTCTCTCTCTGTATCACCACACTCCATTCCTCTCTCAGATGCTGGAATCAGGGTTCTGTGTTTAGCGAGGGGGGCTTCTTGAGAGGTACCCCTTGGGAGGATTTTACTAGTGGATTTACACTGGGCCCTGGGACACCTTGACCTGATGTTCCCAACTGACCTCCTCCCTCTAGCCCTGTGTTTGGGGGTGTGGGGTTTGGGGGGGTGCTTAGGAGATGGAGAACTGAGAAACAAATCCTCAGATGTTTTCTCTTTCTCCTTCTTCCTGTTCTGCCCACCCTCCTCCACACCTCATTTTTCTTCCTTTTCCCAATTCCAGATATCTTCCATTTTCAAAGAATCATGGAATAGTAGACTTTTAAAGAACTAGAATAGACATCTCCTCCCTAAACCTTTGTACTCTTTTCTCTGTCTTTGTTTCTCTCCTGCTTTCCTTTCTGTCCGTCTCTCTCTTTCTCTCGTTTATAATTTCTTCTTTTTCTTTCCTCCAGCCTAAATACTCCCTGGTCATTTTTAAAGGGTTTTTTTGTTTCTTTTTGCAAGGCAAACAGGGTTAAGTGGCTTGCCCAAGGCCACACAGCTAGGTAATTATTAAATGTCTGAAACCAGATTTGAACCCAGGTACTCCTGACTCCAGGGCTGGTGTTCTATCCACTACGTCACTTAGCCACCCCTACCTGGTCATTTTCAAGAGGTTCAGTGGAAAAAATAGAAATTGTATCAGATTTAGAATCAAAACATCTGGGTTTAAGTTTCAGTGCCACAAAATTACTGTGTTACCTTGGAAAAGTTGTTTGCTTTCTCTAAGCTTCAGTTCCCTGATCTGTCAAATGAAAGGTTTGAATGGCAATGACAAGGTTCATTCCAGTTCTGACATGCTACTATCCTTTTTCCTTTCTCAATTCAACCCAATAAATATTTTTAGCTAAGGGCTAGTTCCCATTAAATGTGTCTTCACACCTCTCCCTCTCTCCCATCCACTTCACTTTTTTTAATATTCTTCCCCTGTTTGAACTACATCCTTATCCCTATGGCAAAGTCTTGAGGAGACCAGCTGCCACTGTAGCTTGACAGTGTGATAGACCTCAGAAATGACTTTCCCCTTAGAGAGTGAATAGTTTCTTGAATGAAGACTGAAGAATTAGAATGTGGCTGGGTCCTACATTGGGGAGCTCTTTCCACCCCCATAGGCTCTGAGAGGCTAAGCATTTTTGGAAGTCTTTGGGAGGGTGGCAGTGACCTATACAGTTGTGTCACACTTCTGGGGGCCAGACAAAGGAACCTATTCTCTCCCTTCCTGGGGGCAGACCCATAGGCATCTCAGCATATCAGACAAAGGCTCCAGTGAGAGGGAGACTTCACTCCTTCACATACAAAAAACAGGAGATAGGTGGGGAGTGGGGAGGGTCACAACCTCTGGGACAAATTAGGGAGAGGCTAAGTGATACAGCTTCACCCAAACCCCTCCATCACTCTGGGCCCTCCTTTCCTCCCTAACCCATCTACTTTTGAATACCCTGTTCTGCTTCTCAGTTTCTCAAAGACTTCCATCCCAGTCTCTTGATTCCCTCCTTGTCTTCCAGACCTTATAAAAAGAGAAATAAAAACTCATATTTATATACAACCTTATAACATTTCCTAAGTGTTATCATCACAACCCTGTTGAAATAGGTTGTACAGATATTATCACTACTTTACAGGTGACAAAACTGAGGAATAGAGAAGTATAATGACTTACCCAAGGTCACACAACTAGAAAATAAGAGTAAGGATTTGAATGAAATTCTTGGGCCTTCAGATCTATTTTTTTTCCCTACTACATGAGGGATCCTTAACTTTGCACCCATGAACATGCTTAAAAACTATTTTGATAACTATATTTAAATATAGTTTTGTAACTCAATATATTTAAGAATATTATTTTGAAAAGGGGTTTGTAGATTTTATCAGACTCCCAAAGGGATCCTGAAAAGTTAAAAGGTCCTGCACAGCACCTACCAAATGCATCACCAAATGTACTTGCCTTCCTGCTAGGCAAATGAATCGAGTCTAATCTTTCACATAAGAAGAACACAATTACTACTATTTGGAAAATATTCACCATTGTACAGAAAAATTGTAAAGGAGTAACACAGAGATAGATATAGGGACAGACACAGGGATGGCCTTGGGGAGACCCAGCAATGTCAGCAATTTGTCTCTCAGCCCAGCCCCTGCTCAAGGTCAGATGACAGGCAGCCCCAAATATTCTGTCATCCATCTGTATACATACCCTCACCACCACCCCAAACAGCTGATGTCCATGAATACCACAGTCTAAGAATACATGCTCTGTTTAATCCCAAGCTTGGGGGGGAGGGTCATAGTCATAAAGATGTCTATCATCTATCTGCCTATATATTTTTGACTTAAAGCATCTCAAGGTTTTCTGATCTTACATCAAATCAAGGGTAGTACTCTGATCTTGCTATAAGTTGTTAGCCTAGTCTAACTTCCATATTTTCTGGTTCAGTGTTGGACCCCTCTCATTCTGCCTTACTTGAACATAAAGTCCAGGGTCAATCTTCCTCTTCTCCCCTCTTGAGATGCAGCTAGGGTGTAAGATGGGGGCAATTAGGAGGCACAATGGATAGAGCACCAGCCCAGG
Source organism: Macrotis lagotis (assembly GCF_037893015.1). Taxonomy (NCBI): domain Eukaryota; kingdom Metazoa; phylum Chordata; class Mammalia; order Peramelemorphia; family Peramelidae; genus Macrotis; species Macrotis lagotis. Next base: position 163,104,513 of record NC_133659.1, read on the forward strand.
ATCAGGAGGACCTGAGTTCAAATTTTTACTAGCTGTGTGACCCTGGGCAAGTCACTTAACCCATATTACCTAAAAAAGAAGAACTTCACTCTAGATCCTGGACAAACATCTTTGACACTACAAGGCCACCTTCTCTGATCCCTATCCCCCAGTCCCTCTGTGCTATATTCCAGTTCTATGCTGCTGATTAGCAGTCAATAGAGGGTTAATGCCCCCTTTGGCATCTAAGATAGGAGTTTGGGGCAGTTTGTAACAGAGATCAGGTTTCTATGCATGGAACTGAGTCACCATCCAGGCCAAGCTCCCCACTTCCCTAGGAAACTCAGACAAAGCCTAGAGGAAGCTCTTGATTTCCCAATCATACCCAAGGACTGTTTCCCCACTCCACACCCCCTGCAGGTGGCCAGTCCTCCTCCCCAGAGCTGAACTGCAATCAATAAGAATTTATTAAACATCTATTAGGTATACTGTGTCAAGTTAACTTGGGTGGGAGTAGGATTACATTTAGCTTATCCAAATTCTTCCTGATCCCTGTGCTTTCCTCCTTCATCTCTTTTTGATTTCAACTTTTTTGAATGTTATTTTATTTTTTCTAATTACATGCAAAGATAGTTTTCAACATTCATCATTTTGTAAGCTTTTGAATTCCATTATGACAGCAAGTAATCTGGTATGTTATACATGTATAATCATGTTTGACATATTTCCACATTAATCATATTATGAAAGAAGAATCAGAACTAAAGGAAAGAAAAACCATGAGAAAGAAAAAATGATGTTTTAAAAAATGAAAATGGTATATTTTGGTCTGCATTCAGACTAATTTTTTTCAGTATGATGGCATTTTCCATCACAAGTCTTTTATAATTGTTTTTGATCACTGAACTATTGAGAGAAACTGAGGCTATCACAGTTGATCATCACACAATGTTACTGTTAATGTACAGTGTTCTGGTTCTCATCTCACTCAGCATCAGTTCATGCAAATCTTTCTATTGTCTTCAACTCTTTCCTCAAGTTCCCAAATCTGCAGGATGTTAAATCTAAGGAAGTAGTCTCTGCTGGCCAGCTAAAATGACTTAGGAGAATGAGATCAGAGGACTCTCAAACCCTTCTCCCACTTTGGAACCCTGGATGTCTTCCCCCTAACTCCAACCCAACTGTCTCTTCTTTGGAAAGCAGAATTTTTTTTAATTTTGTTTTTTTTAGGTTTTTTGCAAGGCAAATGGGGTTAAGTGGCTTGCCCAAGGCCACACAGCTAGGTAATTAATTACTAAGTGTCTGAGGTCGAATTTGAACTCAGGTACTCCTGACTCTAGGGCCAGTGCCCTATCCATTTTGCCACCTAACCACCCTGGAAGCCAGAAACTCTTAATGTTTCCTCATAGTCATAGACCCCTTTGGCAAACTAGTGGAGCCCATAATCTCTTCAGAAAAATGTTTTTAAATGCATAAAAATAAAATTCATTGTATTTTTAAAATAAACTAACCTTGGTGAAATACAATTATAAAAATATTTTAAAGACCTAGTTCACAGATCCCAGGTTAAGGACAAGAAACTCTCTGGGCAAAAGACTGGGTTAAAAGGTTCTCTGAGAGGTAATAGAAGAGGCACCTCCTGGGTCCTGTTAATTTAGGATTAATATAGCACCAGGATCTTCCATCTCCTTGTGGAACTTCTTTGAAGATTGTTCCCCCTCCCTTTTTTAGGCTTTACTGTGGAAAGAAGGGCTAGAATCTCCATGGCTACCAGAGAGCAAAGAGGAGAGAGAGAGACCCCAGAGAGACTCCTGAGCTATGGGCTGGAAATGTGGGAGGAATGTGAAAGTTGGTGAGGGAGCAGCTGAGATTTCTGGGTCAGCATCTACAGAGACCTAGCTGACTGAAATTTGCTCTGTTTATGTGTGTGTATGTTTCTATGTGTACATGCAAGGATCAGAAACTGGAGATTAGGGGCTCTGCTGGCTCAATCCCTCACTTATCTCTGACACTCTGTTTTAACCAGTTTCAGGACTAAGGGAAGTGACACCTGCTTGTTCCTGTCCCCCCTCCCATCCCATCATCTGTTACTGTCTCTCAATTCCTCAGCCTGATTAACTTGACTTCTATCTATCTCTTTCTATGTTTCAGCTTCCATATGTCTCTCTTTCTATATCTGTACCTCTAAATCTGTCGTTGTCTCCATCTTGGTCTCACTTTCCACGGATGACCACTTTCTTGGCAAAAGGAAAGATGTAAATGTATAAGAGTGTGGATATATGTGTATGGTGGGTAGTAAGGGCATTGAGGTAGTGCAGTGGATAGTGCACAGGGCTTGGAGCCAGGAAGATCTGAGTTCAAGGGTGATCCCATGCACCTACTAGCTATGTGACCATGGTCAAGTCATTTAACCTCTACTTGCCCTGTTTCTCATCTGCAAAATGTAGATGCATTGGAGAAGGAAATGACAAACCACTTCAGTATTTTTGCCCAAAAAAATCCCAAATGAGTCCCTGAAAAGCCGGACAGAACTGAAATGAAAGAACAATAACAATATGAACATGTGTATATGTGTGTGTGTGTTTGTATATTTATATATATATATATATATATATAAATATATTTTATGTGCATTTTCCTTAAGGGTGATGTGTTTGTGCTGTAGTTCTGTATTTATCTGCACAGCTAATGTAAGTGGGATGCAACTTGTTGTCATAAACTCATACACAATCACTCTCACTCCGGATCTTGGGATGACCTCATCAGTTTAGCCTTCGCTGAATCACAGCCCTTCAGTCAGTTCATGCCGGACAGGAAGCGTTGGCTCACATAGTCCACCCCCCCCCCCCCACATCCTCCTCTGCTACTGGCCAAAGCCTTCTACTTCTCAACTAAAGGTCTTGAAACTGATCCTAGAGAAAATATATCTAGTCAGAATTTATCCCAGCCAACAGTGCCCTCTGTTGACTGCTTTGAAGTAAGCACAGCCATGTTTAGAACTGGTCCCTGACTCCTGGGATCAAACCCATCCTTACCCCTACCTCAATATAGGAGCCATCCTAAAACTTAGACATAGAGTGGGTAGAGGTAAATATTTGTCTCTTAATCCCAATTCCACTCCTGATTTCTGCCACCTCTGATGGATGAATTTCTTCTAGCTGATTTCCATCCTTCTTGCTGTAGGGTCAGTCCCCTTCCTGAGTCTCAGAGCCAAGAGACACAGAAATTTCAAACACTTTTTTCCCATTCCTCAGGTCCCAACCCCTCTCCCCTCCCTACCAATTGAGGCTTCTCATGACTCCCTTGAACTGAAGCCTATATGAGGTGATTTAGGCTTTGAGGATTCTCACATTCTTTCATCCAATCCTTTTATAATAGAGTAGAAAGAAGCATAGGAGTTGGAAACAAGAAACCAAGGTTTTGATACTACCTCTACTATTTGCCTGGCTGTGGAGATGTTGGACAAGTTATTTCACCTTTTTAGAACTCAGTTTCTTCATCTGCAAAATGAGGACTATAACATTTCATTTACCTACCACAAAATGTTACTGTGAAGATCAAACTAGCTAATGGAGAAAAAGACCATGTAAAAACCAGAAAGCCTTTATCTGACTACAAGAAAGCAGTCGTAGTCATAGTGGTTTGGTAGCTGGGTGTTTCAGTGGATAGTATACCCGGAACTGGCGTCAGGAAGACCTGAGTTCAAATATATCCTCAGATATTTATTAGACCCTGGTCAAGTCATTTAACCCCCTTGCCTCAGTTTCCTTATCTGTAAAATGAGCTGAAGAAGGAAATGGCAAACCACTCCACTATCTCTGCCAAAAAAAAAAAAAACAAATGGGGTAAAGAAGAAACAGTATAACTGAATAACGATAACACTATGGGAAAGATGGTTGCTAAATGACTTGATAAAGCCCGGGGGAAATGACATCACTATTAACATTGCCAGTCCATCAATTTTTTTCACAGTGGTCAACAGTGGAATTAGTGGGATTTTTTTCATTCTGTACACAAATGAAAATATTATTTCATTAGATACTCATTTGGAAATGATCTTTTTTTTTTTTTTGCAGGGCAAATGGGGTTAAGTGGCTTGCCCAAGGCCACACAGCTAGGTAATTTGGAAATGATCGTAATAAACAACTGCAGAAAGACCACTATAAAGTTAATCGCAATTTATGTACCAACATATCTATTGCAGAGAATATTATAGTATCCTATAAACAGACTTAAGAGATAAGTAAACTTGATACTTAGTTATTTCAATGTGGAGGTAGACATAAGGGAGGAAAATAAAATATCATTTCAAAATCAGTTTTCTATTTGTATTATTCAAACTGCCAATTAATTAGAGCAAAAATAATAATCAGCAGAGTAAAGAAACTGCATGCCAACTTATTATTCTTTTTTTTTTATGTTTTAGGTTTTTTGGCAAGGTAATGGGGTTAAGTGGCTTGCCCAAGGCCACACAGCTAGGTAATTATTAAGTGTCTGAGGTCAGATTTGAACTCAGGTACTCCTGACTCCAGGGCCGGTGCTCTATCCTCTGTACCACCTAGCTACCCCTTATTATTCTTTTTTTTTGAAAAACCTCTGAAAATAGGAGATAGATGAAAATAAAGATATTGAATCTATCACTATTTCTTATGAAGATTCAATTCATGTTAAACATTTACTCCAATGATATTTAAACATCTAGGAATCACTTTAGTCAACAAACATGATATCTTTGCTATGCAGAGACATAGAGGCAACACAGATTTAAAAGAAGTTAGAGCTAGGGGCGGCTAGGTGGTGCAGTGGATAGAGCACCGGCCCTGGAGTCAGGAGTACCTGAGTTCAAATCTGACCTCAGACACTTAATAATTACCTAGCTGTGTGGCCTTGGGCAAGCCACTTAACCCCATTGCCTTGCAAAAACTAAAATAAAATAAGTTAGAGCTATTTTATATTTATATATATATATATATATATATGTCAGAGAATGATGGCAAAAGAACTGTGAACAGTCCTAGAAAATAGCAACATAAATCCTCCAAAAAAAAGTATTTGAGGTAAATGAAGCTTTAATAAGATAGTTGAGAGATTCATTTATGCCAGAAGAGCAACAAATAGATACAAATTGAAACAGATTTGTCACCATCTATTTTCCATATCAATGACAATGGAACTGGCTAGCACATTTGCTAAGACCTTAGCAAGAGAAGTACTAGATGAAAAAGTATAAATGGTACTTAAGAAGATAAATTTGAAAAAAAAGAAAAATAATCAAAGGTATTTTTTAAGTTTACCAAGAAGACATCAGAAACTACCAATCCACAAGCCAATTTTTATTATTTCTTCAAAATCTCTGTGTGAATTGTTTACATATATTATCAAGGATGTTGATGAAAATATAAGAAACTAGTATGTTTTGTAAATAATTTTCTAAGACAGATCACATCTTCACAGTCACACAATTGACCAAGGTGCAGAGACTACAAAATCTTGGTTGAATACAAAAAAGTATCAGACTTATTGGAACAAAACATAGTCTTATTCATCATACAGCAAGGTAATCAAGATTATCCTTGAATAGAGGCAATAATAGAGAGAACTTTGTCCAATAATCCTCTTATCCTTAATATAGGATGAGGTATATAATATGTAGATGTATGCTCACTGAAAATTTTGGTCTCTGTCCTGGAGATACGTCTAGAACATAGTCCAAATGAAAGAGGGATTACCTATAGATGGTGAAGTCTCTCAAATGATATCTGATTTAAGGATAATGTTATGGAGATTGTGCCAAATATGAATCCACAGTTACACCAAAGAGATCAGGCTAGCAATCAACACAGGACAAAACCAAACAGATGAAGAATGCCCAGATAATGACATGAAACTGGATAGGTGACTCATTGAGTTAATCCAATGATATCTATATTTTGGTGGAGAGGCATGCAGATGGACAGTAGCTTGGGCCCAAAATTGAGGGCAAAGAGGAGAATGAAATGGGAAATTCCATTACAGTTTGAAAAATTTTGATGAATTTGTAATGATTTCAAGCTGTTCCCTGACACAAAAACCCATTTTTCTCTGCACTGATCTTCTCTCTTCTCTTGAACTGTGAATCATAGCACAGTAACACCTCTAAAGAAACAGAATGGTGGGTGATGGAAAGGAGAGGCTCATGGTGGGTAGAAACAGATTACATCATGTTACATTTTAAAGGAAGTTCTCAAGGGTAAGTAACCAGAGCAAGGGATAGTTAACTTAGATACTGTCTTGGTTCCCATAGAATGCTCCAAAGTCTAGAGGAAGACCTTTAACATCCAGGGTAGATAAATGAAGAATTTATAGGGCTACATGGATAATAATCACTTGGGATAGTATTAGATGAGTAGCAAAAAATACCCACTTCAATGAGACAAAGAACTCATGAAAGTATTGTTGTTGTTGTTATTATTATTATTATTATTAATCATCATTAGTTAATTATTCTTACTCTACAAGAGTCACTACCAGACTGGGCCTTTGTCACTTCTTAACAACCTGGGGTCTGCTCAATCCCTAGATATTCTTCTGTCACTTAAAAGTCAGTTTTTCCTTAAGTGGTAATACTAGATGACAAAGTGGATAGACTATAAGATTTGAAATCAGAAAAACTTGAGTTCAAGACTTGACTCAGATACTTATTATCCCTGGAAAAGTCACTAAACTTCTCTGGAACTTGGTTTCCTCATTTGTAGAATGGGAATAATAGTGGCACCTGCCTCATAGGATCAAATGAGATAAAATATGTAAAGAAAACTTTAAAGTGTTATATTAAGGCTGGCTATTATTATTCTTGTTGTCGTTATTTATTATTCTATTATTAGAAATTCCTTCTCCCCTTTCATCCTCACCCCTAAACACACACACTCTGATATCAATCTCAATGTCAAATAGTTTTATTGTCTGTTTTCCTCTTGAGGGTACTTAGACTGATACCCCCCATTCTGGGAACCCATCCATCCCCATGAATCCCACTTTATACATAGCTGGGTCTTGTCCTTAAAGAATAGGGGAGGACCAGATCTCCCCAAGCCCAGCATCCCCTTTGAAAGTGGAGAGGAAGGCGGGGTGGGGTGGGGTTAACAGAGGCACTGACTGCTGTAACTAGGGAAGCTTAACTTCAGCAGGAACAGGGAGATCCCAGTGGTCTTGCAGCAGGAAGGACCCAGCCTGGCACCTTTTCCTAAGCAGCCTGACAGGGGCAATGAGGTTACTTCTGGTCCTCCAGGACTTCTGGTCAATTCCTGCTGGTCCCTTTTCCTGATGTTACTCCCTGAATTAAGGCCATCCCCATTACAACATCACATCCTGTGACCCCAAAGGGAAATACTAAGAAAAGCACCAACCAAGGAGCTGCCTAACAGGGTGAAGGTGTTGAGTTGGAAGGTAGGTCAATAAGATGGGGTCCCTGCCCTGAACCACATGTTCAAGGCCCTGCCCCAACAGGAGAAAGGGAGGGAAGGAGAGAGTGGGTGGGGCTGGGTGTTCTGGAGCCTGGTATAGGGATCAACAGTGTCCACCTGTTGCCCTGCAGCCTCCAGCCCTCCTAATTGCCTTCATAGCTGTCCTCCGGAGCTGGGCTCGAGCCTGAGGGGAAGAAACACATTTTTGCTGGAATCTCTTCTCCATTCTTACTCCCTACCCTTGGTCCTCCCAGCCTGACTCTGAAACTCAGAGGTACCCAGATTCCTAGAGTTAGAAGTTTTCTAAATTATTGTCACATGTAGCTGTCCAAGACTCTCCTATCCCATTATGACCAGAAGTCAAAAGAGCCCTTAAGTAATGAGGAATCCACTACCTTTTGGGTAGTGGTCCCCCTTACCCATCTTATCACTGTTATTCTAATGGTTGTTCTGCAACAACTCTTTAAGTACTTGTAAAAACTATCATATCCTCCATCAGTCTCCTAATATCCAAGTTAAATAGCCCCAATTGATTGGTATGGCATCCAAAAACCTCTGACCCTTGATCTCTAACCCCTATATATAACTTCCATTTGGCTGTTCCAATACTCACAGGTCGTTTAGGTACACAGGAAATCTGAGGGTGTTCCCACTGGCCATCCTGAAGGCACCGGATCAGGGGAGAGTTGCGCTGGGCCAGCCCTTCCCGGCAGTGATAGCGAAGCACAGTCTCCACTTCATAGCGGGACCTTGGCCGACCAAAAACCAGGGCCAAGGGCAGCTCTGGGGGTGGTCCACAGGACACTAAGAGGAAGTGATTGTGAGAGGCACTCAGGGAGGGGGATTCCTAGCTGGGACCAATGGGACCTTTCACAACCACAAAAGGGAAAGCAGGAACACCATAGCCCAGCCCAAATCAGACTGATTGATAACCAACTCTTCCTCTTTTCTCTTCCTGAGACAGGGTTGCCAGTTCAGTACAATCAATGCCCCAGCCACAAGGTTAGTACAGCATCTCTCATTATCATATCTATTTTACAGTTAACCTACCTGGCAATCAATCATTCTACCATTCCCAGCTCCAGGCCATCACCCCAGGATCCTCAAACCCCTACCCTTTTCCAGTCTGTTCCATTCTCCATCTCTTCCAACTCCTTACTACTTTCCCCCAGTTCCCTGTCCTTCTCCTCTAGCTCACCCAGCCCCCTCTTCCCCATGGTTTCTAGTACCTCTCTTCAACCCTCTCCCATCTCTCCTGGTTCCCCTCCCTCTTGTCTCTCCTCACCCAGTCCCATCTTGCAGGTGTAGGACAGGTGGTAGTTGCAGGGAACATCACTCCACTGTCCCTGGTCATGCCAGACCATGACCACACAGTTTTCTCCAGAGAGGAAGTAGCTGTCTGGCTGACCTGGGTTCCAGTTTTCATAAAGCTAAGAAAGGAAGAAAGAAGAACATCTGTGGGACACTGAAGAAGAGCAAGAACTGAAGAGAGAGGGGCAGGAGATGGGGGACACTTAGAAATAAGGGTAAGGGTTTGGAAGCCCTGGGGGAGGGCAGGGAGACATGCTATTGAAAGGAGCTGGGGGAATACTGAGAGAAAAGAGCTGGAATTTGGGGCAATGGGGAAGAAAGTTGTGTCTGGGAAGACACTAAGAGAGAGAGGGACAAGGGCTTTGGGGCATGGAAGGAGAAAGCTAGGGACTGGGGAACAAGAGAGAAGGGAGACCCGAAAGGATGAAAAGGCTGTGAAGAATCCAGTATTTGTATGTGAAGATTTGGTTCTCCTCTCACCAAGGGAACTCCATCTGACCACAGGAAATCTCCTTCAATGGTTCTGTCATTCAGCCCAATCCATTGGTATTCTCTGTATCGATCTAGAAAAGAGGACACGGCACAGAAGGGATAAAGATTTTAAGAATAAAGCCTGCAGTGTGACTAAAGACCAGCAGAGGGCATCATTTCCCTATTAGAACAGAATACTACTATTGGGGAAGTTCTTTCTGTTATATATTCTCTTGCTGCCCTCTTCTCTTTCTTCCCTGTATGGAAGTGGAATTCAACAAAAGCAAGAGGGGAAATGATAGCAGTTGAATTTTTGGCAATCAGGGATGCCAAAATGAGTTTATTAGGACTGTCCAGAGCATGAAAGGAAAGGAGTTGGAGAATTAACCCTGAAAAAAAGAAGGAAACTTTTAAACATTGTCAGATCAAACTGGAATATAGGAGCAAGACATGGAAGACTACATGATAGGAGAGGCTCCAAGGTCCCTTTCCAAGGTCAAAAATCTATTATACTATGAGATACTCTTCTATTATTTAGAAGCTATAAAACTCCTTTCTTGTACATCTTTTAAGCTGTAGGAAAGCTATTCTTATAATCATAGATTTAGTGGATGGAAGGCATTAGAAAAGCATGAATGGATGCTTAGAGAGGCAACTCCTTCATCTTACAGATTGAGAAAATGAAGCACTGAGAGGCTGTAATTTGCCCAAATCATACTGGCGATAGATGGAAGAACTGAAGTTTGAACTAAGTCCTCAGACTCAAAATTCAATTTTTCTTTCCATTGCATGAATATCTTATGGAGAATATATTTATAGTGAGGGATGGTGGATAAGAAACAAAACAATATCATAGACATCCTGACTCTTGACTCTTTTCTCCTCTTCTAGAATGTGGCATTAGGGGGAACAAAGCTTAGAGACCAAGGAGCAAGTTCTGACAACCAGGAAATAAGGGAAAGGGGGAGTACAAATATATAAGAAGATAGAAAATAAAGAGATCATGATTCACAGGGAGGGACAGAGAAGGAAAAGGATGAGAGAGGAGACAAGGAAGTGGAAGACCAGGGAGTGATTTGATGAGGTAACTAGAAAAACATAGTCAGTTATTCAAAATATGTATGTAGGACAATCGGGCTCTAAGTAGCAGAATTAGAAATAAAAGCAGATCCTTTGACTAAATTCTGAGCATTTTCCATTCTACCAAAGTGACTGTTACTTTTATATGCCAATATTGGTATATTTTCACTATCCTGGTGTGAGACTGGAGAGTGTTAGGTACAAATCATAACTCATATACTTACTAGTTGTGTGTCCATAGACAACACCCTGAAAACATATAAATGTCAGTGGGGGGGTTGCCACCAAAATTTTGACCATACAGAGTGGGTGTATTCTGATTTATTTCACCATGATCAATAGCTCTAAGCCAGGGCTGACTCCTGGAACTGTGGCACAATACTGTGATCAGACTCGGTGTTTAGAAGAGCACAGCCTTCCTGGTCCAGCCTGGCAGTTAGGGTTTCAGGAGAGACCATATTTCCATTTTCAGCACCTTGGAAAGCTCAGGGGACACGCACAAAGACAGTGACGCATATTTAAAGCATTAATATCACCAGTGACTTCCCCAAGCCTACCCAGGGTCCCTCAGTTCTGCCCAGCAGCTTACTGTTGATGAAATTCTGCTCCTCGGGAGTACTGATGCTGGCTAAGTGGGCTCCATGAAGCCGGCACTGTGTCTCAGCCTCCTCCCAGCTCCTCCGAGTAGAAAAATGTTTGTAGCAAGAACCCTGGAATGCATCCCAGCCAGAGCTGCAGGATCGGAGTCCTGAGGCAGAAAGGGGAGTGAGCTTAGATGGAGGGGAAGGGAGTGGGGGGCCCCTTGTGACTCTCCTAGAAATTATTGCTCTTGACCAGGAAGGTTCAGTTTAGCTACCATCTCCTCCACAAAACTTTTTCTTATTTTCTTGGGAGGTTTAAAAGTTCTCAAAATGCAAGGTCTTTCCCTTTCTCAGAAGGGAAGATGAGAGAGAGAGATAGGAAAGTAAGTAAAACTGCTTATCAGTTTATTCGAGGTATGATATTAGGAATGGACAAGTTGAGAACAATTAAAATTCTCTTCTAAAAATTTTCTTGGGGTACATCCCCCCCGATTTTTCTTTATCTTTTAATTCCATTAGATTGTAAGTTCCTTGAAGTAAGAGACTGTCTTTAGCTTCTTTTTGTATATCTAGCACTTAGCCCCATGACTGACTTAATAGATGTTTATTGATATCCATCATACTGTACATTATTTTATACAAATACATATAAATCTATTTTCATTATATATATTTATACCAAAACAACACAACTCCATAGCTCCTTAACAGCAAGGATGGCTTTGTTTTGCATTTTTGCATTTTCAGGGCCTAGCTGCCAAGGCTATAGGGCACATAGCCAATTAATCAATTTAATATAATTCAATTTAGCATAAGAGTATTTATTAGTGCTTACTTAAGCACTGTGCCAGGGGTTAGGGGTATAGATATCTGTGGAAGTGATATAATTTGAGGCAGTGATAGAGGTATAGAGTTCAAGGACTAGGGAAAGCAGAGGTCAGAGGTACCAGAGAGGAAAGGGGCACTTTGAGGTTCTTGGGTCCTTTTTCTTTTTAACCTTATTCCTTGATTTATCTCCCCAACCTCCAAAATGGGACATGTCTATCTGCTCTTATATGGTGGAAATGTGAGGTATAGATGAATAGGAATAATTACTCTGGACCCTAGGGCTCTCAAGATTTAGCCTCTCATTCCCTAATTTTCTAGGAGCTTAGGATGTAGACTTGGGAATGGGATGTGGATCTGGTCCTGAGTAGACCCCTAATAATTGTCTGAGTCCCTATTTCTCTTATATTTTCCCAACTCCACTCACCAATTTCACACAAGTTCCCCCCATAGCCGGGTAGACATAGGCAGTGGACACCATCACCCTCCTCGTAGCATGTCCCCCCATTGTGACAGGGGCTGGGGACACAATCACCTGCAAGGGGGCAGAGGTATGAGACATGGCAATCACGGCCCTGGGAGTTCAAGTATCTGGGGGAAATCTCCAAACACATGGGAAATCCTTCCCAGAGTAGTGACTTGGCAGTAACTAAACCTCCTCCATTCTAGAGCTCTCATCCTTCTCCCCCTCCCACCACCTCCTAGATCCACACTCCCAACCCCTCAACCAATACCAGGCTTGGACAGGATTTAATCCTAGCCAGACCCTAAGTCTGTCCTCCCATTCCTATTGAAACAAACCAGGCAGTGAACAGAAGCCATAGGAAAGGGGAACTTATTCTTGACTTTCTAGAAGGGGCCATTTAGAAAGCCCTAAAGGTTCCCCTCATCATCCATACTTGGTTCTCAGGTATTAGAATTCAAAAATCCCACCAATACTGTGATTCTATGTGACTGAAGTGCCAGGTGACTGAAGGCAGGAAGAACAGTAGTCAAAGCTTCAGAGGAGAATTTGAATTTTCCTTTGTGCTTATAGTATCAGCCTTTTCTAGAGGTTGCTGGAAGCAGGAATTCAGATTCAGGAAATCTCAAATATTATTTCCATTCCATCCCTTCCTTCCCTCATATTGTTGTTGAACCCCTGGCCATTAATTTTCCAGGACTCCTTTTCATACTCTTCACTCCTGCTAGATGAACTTGCTCTTGGTCTTGTTTCACATCACTCTTTCTCTGAGTCTTCTGTTACAAAAGATTCTATATTTATTCCTTTTCCTTTAGTTCACCTCCCTCCCAACACTATTCCATATTCCCTTCTCCCTGAGAAACCTTCCCAGCCATCACTGCCATCCCCATCCAGTTCTAACTTTTCCTCCAAGGTGACATCTAAAATGATATTGACATGAATATCTGTTCTAGTCAAAGGAGGCAAAGGATTTCATCTCCACCACAGATGTAGGAGCTTCCTGAGGATAGAATTTCTGTCTTTTCCTAGAGACTGGGAATTTTCCGAGTTGGCACTATCTTCCTCATCAAACTGTTGATTTCTTAAGGGCAGAAGCCATTCTTCTTCCTTCTTCTGGATCCTTCCCACACTTTACCTCTTTCTCTACTCCCATATCCTAGGAAGTTATCTATTAATAAAGGGTTCTCAAGACAGAAATATGAGGTGAGGAGGACTGAGTGACCAAAACACAAAGGAACAGAACTTTTTTTCATGGAAGATTTCAAGGCACCTTCTTTCAGAGATGATGAGTAGGCAAGGTTGTTTCAGAGTAGGTAGGACAAGTAGTTTCTGGTCAGCCGGATAGGCAATGATTCAGAGATATATGCTCAGGTAACCTGGTACCTACTGTTTGGCTACCTGCCCACAGGTAAGCTAAGTAAAAGTGATATTTATGACATCAGGGATAATTTAATTCATATTTTCTAGAGTGAATAGAAGTTTACAAAATACTTCTCAACAGCACTACAAGGGAGGCATTATAATTATTCTTAAACTCATTTTGCAAATGAGAAAACTGAGGTCCTAAACTTAAAGATAAATGTCAAGTCCCAGTTTTGTACGGTTCTGGCTGTGTGACCTTCGGTATGATGTAGATCCTCTCTGAGGCTGCTTCCTCACTTGAAAAATGGTGAAAATCACTTTCTATATCATATGGTTATTATGGTAAAAAAAGTGTTTTATAGATCTGAAGTGTTATAGAAATGTGAGATACCAAGTGATATTCCCAAAGGCACATTACTACTGGATCTGAGCTGAGGTTAGAACCCAATATCCTGAACAGAATCAGAACTCTTTCCATTGTATCAGATTATCTGTCAAGACCACAGGAGAATTCATGACATTGGGAAAATTCTTCCCTCTTTGAACCTCAGTTTCTTCAACTGTCAATAAAAGAGTTAACCTAGATAATCTCTCTTAACCATTCCAGTTCTAAATTTATGATCTTTCTCCATCTCTAGTTTCTAATATAATTCATGTCACTTCTTTCAGGTCTCAGTCACTTTTTTTGTTATTTTTTTAGGATTTTTTTTGCAAGGCAATGGGGTTAAGTGGCTTGCCCAAGGTCCAGTCACTTCTTAATGTTTAAAATCTATATTGCAAACTGGAATTCAATATCCTCTACAAGGGAGTTGGAGCTCATAGAGTTAAGGACTAGCAAGACCAAAACATCAGGAGGTGATGTCATGAGAAGCATATGAATTGGATTTGAGTGAGGGGGTGCTATGCTATGGTGAGAGTGTATATAGAGAGAATGTCCCCTAATGCATTAATTAGCTCTGTAGCCTGAAGACAAAGGGGACATGAAAGAAAAAAGAGCAGAATAGTTTCAAATCGCTTTCCTGGAATGACAAGAGTAATTTTGGAAGAAAGATTCAGTTGAACCAGTCTTATATTTCTCTATTCTCCCTCTACTAATCCAACTATATTGGGTTCTCTCAATATGATCTGTTCTGCCCCCTGAAGACGATGGCCATTTCATATATTAACTTCTTAAACACCAAGCCAGGCAAAGGTTGTGAAAAGATGACCCTTGCTTACTAAAGCAATACTTCAACACAGCACCCTTTCATACAAAGAGCCTTCAGGTGACTCAGTCTTTTCTCTACCCCCATGTCTAGGAGGACTTTCCTCATCTCCCAGGTGATCTAGGTCTCACATCAGCTTCCTCCTATTTTATTCTGCCCCTTGTCTAGCAGAGAAATGAAAGTCATCTGTCTTTTCCATCTTACCTATTCCTCTAGTCTCTTGTTCCTGGTAACCCAAAATCCTGGGAGTAGAGAAATGCTTCTTGTTGATTAATTATCATTTCTCTTGCTGCAATAGTAGCACAGCAGTCCTTTCCCAGACAAGACATGGACAGGGAGCATAGGAAAAATTCAAGCAATACCTTCTTCCCCCCTAAAAATGTGGGGATAATCATGAAGAGTAAGAGGGAGAAAATCTGGAATTGGAATGAATTCAAGGGTCTAAAATAGGAAAGGCATACTAATCCATCCACACTCCAACTCTGTACTCTTGAAGAGACCAGGATGCAGGGTTAATTGACAAAAAGACTTTCATCTTGAATTTCTGCCATCTGTTGTATTTGGGTGGTAGTATGTGTTCTCCCTTTCCTTTCTTTCCAATTTCCCATCTCTCTTCCTCTCACAGCTTTATTTCTCTCTCCTTCAGGGGCTCCTTTCATACATTTTTACCTCTATAAACCAACTGAGTGCTATGAGTTTTTTATGGGTTAGGAAAAGGGAATAAACTCACCAAATTGAAAGAGAAAGTTATTAACAACTTGGACTAGGGTAGTATAGTTGGGAAGTCTAGGAGAGGAATAAAATGTGAATTGGATACCAATACATACCCCTAAGATACACCACTGATATTTGGTAGAAAATGAGAGGTCCTGCTATAGTTTAATACTCCAATGTTGACCCTCCCTAGGGGCCCAGGAAAAAGGTCTCTCATGTGCAATTGTCCATTAAAGGGAAAGAGCTCTCTAACTCAGGTTTATACCTACATTGGAATGACTTAAATCATTGGGGATTATAAATCTTCCCCCATCCCACCCCATCTGCCAACCTTCATTGATTTCTTCCAACTGAGAATGAGGGAGCATATTTCTTTCCTTCTTTCCCCTCACCACACACATTCCCAGACTGGTAATAAATCCTCTTGGGTAGTAGAAAAGGTCAGATTTGAGACTTCACAGGGTCAAGTGAGAGATAGTTAGAGTAGACATGGCCTGGGGTGGGGAAGGAATGGAATACTGGTGAGGAAAATGAGAGCACAGCATGAGGGTGTTAGAACATAGACCTAAGGCAAAGGCAAAGAGGCTGATGAGATGAAAAGAGAAACATGAGAAAACAGGAATCAAAGACAATACTGAGAGAAATGGAGCCAGAACAAGAGGCAGAAAAAAAGCCAGGAAAAATAGAGTACTTCATAGATCAGAGGAGATACAAAAAGCAGAGATGGAGAGAGACAGAGGTAGAGTGACAGAAAGAAAAAGACAAAGAATAAAGGAAAAGACAAAAACAGAATCAGATAAAGGGTAGAAACAAAGAGACAAAAACTAAGAGTGGGATAAAGACAGAGAAGGAGCCAAAGACAGACAAAAAGAGACAGGCAAAAAAGACAGAGACAAGACAGAAATAATTCTTCAGAAAAAGAGGAAAGACATATTAGGGGAAATGGAGACAGAGGGACCCGGAGTTTGGTTATAAATCGGTTTTAATTGAGATTTATTTCTGAGGCTTGTTTTCCATGAAACAGTCGTAAAAATACTTCACAGAAGTAGTGTCAATTAAGGCTCCTGGGGGAGGGCTTTGTTCCCTAGGACTGAGAGAAGGGGCTTCAATCCAAAGGCTTCCCTGATATCATCCAGAATGGGACATGTGGTTGAAAGAAAGGGAGTGGGAGTACACAGAGAGGGGGGAAATGGAAGATAGGAGTAAAAGCAAAAAAAAAAACAAAACTGGGAGACTGGAGGAGAAAGGATACTAAATTTAGGGGAGGGTTGAGAAGCAGGAATAAAAGTTACAGACTGGGGGGATGGTGGGAGTTAAAGAGTGAGGAGGTTTTGGGCAAGAGGAGGATTCCAGATGGGAAGAGCTGGGAAAATCAGAGAGGGTGAGCTATTGGGGACCTGAAGAAATAACAAGAAAGTCTCAGAGGGAGACAGGAGGGGAGCCACAAAGCGAATATAAGGAAGTGCACCAAGCCTGCAGTTGGGAACAGGAGAATTACTGTGGGTCATGGTGCCCTTGGGGTAAGATAAAGGTGTCAGAGTGTAAGGATGGGGATAGAAGAGGAGTCACAGGGCTGGGGACAAATGGAAGGAGGAACTATGGCAATGGTAATGGAAGGGAAATTACAGAGGAAGACTGGAGAATGGAGAGGGGTTGGGAAATAGCTACAGAAGAGCTTAGTACTGTCTGGGAGACTGGAATTGGGATGGGACAAGGGGTACGTTAGAAGACAGCAGTCCAGAACAGCATAAGGAAGAGGGAGGCATAGTGGTTTGGATTACCTGGTGAGGGGGCTGCAGCCCCCGTAGCTCCCAGGCCTGCGCTTTCAGTGGGTAGCGCTGGCTGGGCCCTGATGGAGGTCTCCACAGGTGATGTCCTTCCCAGAGCCTCTTCAGGGGGGGCCACCCTGTCCCCTGTCCCCTCCTTCCCCTCCACTCCTGGCAGTGTCCCAGTTGCTGGAGACAGACCGAGTGCCTCTTCGGAGCTCCCCACTTCATCACTTTCTCCATGGGGGACCCAGGGAGGAGTGACCCCAGATAACTCTGGTGCCCCGACCTCTTCCTCATCTTCTTCCTCAGTACCGACAGGCGAAGGGGGTGGAGGGGATACTTGGCTCCCTTCCCCATGAGCAAGAACCCCAAGGGTGGGTAGGGTGTCGATGGACTGCCCCCTGACTCTTGGATGCTTGGACCCCTCTGGCTGCCCTTCAGGAGAAGGCATGGCACCATCATGCACAGACACTTGAGCCACCAGAGGAGCCTCAGACAGCCTTTCCTCACTTGGAGGCTCAGTGGAGTGGAAGCCATTCTCCATGGCTACTTCCCGAATCTCACTTAGTACCGAAGAAGGAACTTCATCTTCCACTTCCTCCTCCTTTTCTCCCTCCTCTTGCCCCTCCTCATCCTCTTCTTCTATTACCTTCTCATCTTCCTCCTGCTCCTCCTCCTCAGAAGACCGCATGGGCGGGGTAACTGATTGGTCTCCATGCTCTGAACAAATGAAAGTAATATCAGGACCATGGACAGCATTATAGGGCAAATTGACTAACGAGGAAAGCGAGACCCAGGGAGTTCTCAAGGACCCAGGGAAAGGAGTGTGGACTAGGGAATAGACAATTGTGGGTCATAAGGTGAGAGGGGTTTTGAAATGAGGGAGCACCTGATAAGAGTAAAAAAACCCCGGCATCTCAGGTGAGAGGGGAAGGATGAGGAGAGTGGAGTGGATGTTGGAACAGAGTATTGGACCCTGGAGAAGAGGGGAGGGGCTGGGAGACACTGAAGAAGTTGAAAGAGGTTGGGGGACCTTGAACTTGAGGTGAAGTGATGAGGAGGCAACTGGTACATGAGTAAATATGATTTTCTCTTCCTTTCTCCAATTCAGCACTTTCTATGGTGAAGGGGGAAAAAGGAAGAGGTGCCAAAGGAGGGAAGATTTTCTTTTCCAGGTAATATCTTCTTAGATCAAGAATCCTCAGACCCTTCCTTACTGGACCCATATAAGCTCTTTGTCTCTGCCCAAGAACACCATCTTATCATCTGGAAGGATAGAGGCTGGGGAGAGCAGGTAGAGAATGCTGGGAAAGTAACTTTCCTGAAAGAGACAACTTCTAATGACACCCAGTCTTATACTTGGCCAAAGGAGGGGTTATGTGGCACAGATGGAATGGTAGACATGGGCACACCTCAAAAGCATTTTATTGATGAAGGCTCTAGTCCCTTTATCTCCTTTATCCTTTCACCCCACTGCAACTTTCAAGGCATAAAGGATTTACCTAGGAATGTCTTGGGTGGTTCATCAGGGTCTTCTGGGGTGGAACCGATTCCTCTACTGTCCTCTGAAATGGGAACAGAGTAGATTGCTCCTCGAGACTCACTCTGTGTGGCCTCCTGAAGTAACTGAAGCTCCTGAAGGGTCTCTGTCACTGTAACAATGGTCTCCAATCCATCCAAGGCTGGATAGGGATTTCTTGGGGAGACAGGGGATTGAGCAGGGTCTGTAGTTAGAAGGAAAGAGGAAGAGCATATTTTGAGTTTGGATGGGTGGGATGAATAGGGATTTACTCCATCCTTAGCAAATCTGAGCCCCTGATACAGAGGTATCCCCAGAGCACAGTTATCACTTTGAACTATTGAGGCACTTGATAAATATTGAATTGAGCTGAAATAAGGAAATGACCAAAAATTATTTTGTACCATGTATTCCTATTGTAATATATGTGAAGTGAATTCAAGGATTAGTAAATAAGATGGTTCTGATGAAATGGAAAGGGTCCTCAATTAGGAATCAGAGGACTTATGTTCAAATCATGACTATGCCATTTTGGACAAGTTATTTCCCCTCTCTCAAGTAAAGGAAGAGCCCTACAAAATGTGTCAACAAAAAAAATTGATTGAGAGAAAATAGGCGATCATTACAGCAGGGAAAATGGTAGTAAGATTATAGAAAGGACTTTCAAAAGTTACTAGTGTCAATCTCAGAGTTGAGGAAAGAAGGTAGAGACAGACTCTCTTAAGGATTTGGAAAAACATAATCCTTCCTTCCCCATGGAATGGACTGAGGATAAGGGAATGTATATAGTTGAGTATAGAAGAAGTGAGGACATAATGATTTCAGGGAAGTGAACATCCTGACTCTTCTGTTCTTCAGAACTCCCCTTGTTGGAAAAAATAGAGGGTCTGGTAATGAACCATTTCAGACTCAAGAGAAAGGAACAGATGAATGGAAAAAACCAATGTAGTGAGATTGGAGAAAAATTAATAGCTAAGAAGAGAAAGACTTCATCATCCCTGCCCTGCCCTCACCCTGAACTTTAGACCATCTCCTAGCCCAGCCAGGCAAGACAGGAACAAAATGTCTCCTCACCACCTGCTTAGCTCCACTCTACACTTGATATCTCTCTTCCTTGCCAGATTCATCTAGGCCTTGTCCTTTCCTTTCCCTGCACTTCACCTTCACATAGTTGTTCCTTCAATCTTGGGACACCTTTTCCCCTCCTCCTTTCCCTCCTCTTTCTCAACTCTGCTCCATGCTCCTGTTCATCCAGGAAGACTTCTTTGACTGACACCTCTCAATCAGAACTTCACTCCTGAAACTTATCCCTTATTCTTTCTTTTTTTTGGCAAGGCAAATGGAGGTAAGTAGCTTGCCCAAGGCCACACAGCTAGGTAATTATTAAGTGTCTGAGGCCAGATTTGAACTCAGGTACTCCTGACTCCAGGGCCAGTGCTCTATCCACTGCACCACCTAGCCACCCTCCCTTAGTCTTTCAGTGCAGGATTATCTGCCCCCATTTCTGTCCCTGGTTCTGTGCCTGTGTCCTAAGAGTGCAGGCTGAGGTATCAGGCTGCAGGCCAGGCAAGAGCAGGGACTATGCCTCCCCATTTAAACCCAGTGACCCTTGAAGACAGAGACTTTCCATCATTATAACTAGGATTTCCATAAGGACAGAGTCATTTTCCCTCATCAAGAAGAGGGATGGAAAAGGTGATTTCTGTGGTTTCCTCAAATTCTCCTTCTTTATCCAGCTCTAGACTATTGACAGAATGGAGAATGAAGGGCTAGAAGAAAACTAAGAATTAACAACAGAACACTTTGCCTTGGGACTATCTGTTACACTTCCTTCTCTTTGACTTTGCTTGTACATGTAGGTTCTGTTCTCTAATTGGAGTTCTTCTAATATCTATTCTAAGGTCCAGAGGGGCTGACTAAGTTAGTGATGGGCAATCAAATAAGGGAGTAGAAGGAAAATAGCAATTTTTATCTGGGGGAAGTGAAGTTTTAAGGAAATCATTATTTCAGTACTTAAATATTTCAAGTACTCTCAGGAAGAAGGATTATATAGATTCTGGATAGTTCCAGATTATAGAACTAGAACCAATGGTGGAAATTTCAGATTGGCAGATTTTGCTTTAACAAAAATCTAGCAATCAAGGCTGTCCAACAATGGAAAGGACTACCCAAAGTGAGTATAAACTAATTTTCTATTCTTTAGAAGTCCTGAGACAGAGGCTGGATGATTACTTGTAAAGGATGTTATACAAAAAAAGACTCATTCTTTGGAGAAACTCTTTTCTCTACCCTCACAGTATTTCAACTCTAAAATGATATGACTATAAATTTGAATCCTGGAAGAAATCTGAATACCTTAGGAACACTTAAGTTATGTGAAAAAAGAGAATAAGGAGCGGACAGGACCAAGAATCTTAACTATCAAATTTAGTATCCCCTCTTTTCTTTCTAAATCTTTCTGTTCTTCTATGCTTTGGATGTATACCTAAACTAATGCTTGATAAATGCTTGTTAAATTATAATAAATATTAAATTCACAATGTAAACAATTTAAAAATTAAAAAACAATTCTAAGGACTTTTCCATTTCTAACAAATCATGAATTTAGGTACTGTGTAAGAAAGAGAATAAAACTTTGAGGTGAGAGCCATAAAAACTTCTAGGAGGGACAAAGTTAGCTCTAAGGTAGGTAAGATAAATCCCTCCCAAGGTTTTCATCCCCAGTCGAGGGTTCTTTGGGGCTAGATGATGGAGGGCCTTCTTCACCTCAAGGCTAGGAATCGGGGAAGACCAAAAGGGTTCAATGCAACTGCAGAGTTGCATTGCAGAGGTGCAGTCCTGTTCAGAGTCTAAAGGAATGAGGCAGGGACAAATTCTGGGAGGCAGTAAGGATCCCACCCAGCTAGAAACAGGGCCAGACTAAAGCTACCTGTGGCTATGGATCTGGGTACTTCTGTTTAGCATCAAGTCACCATCTAGGTCAGATAGCTGAAAAGACAGAAGAAAACTAGGACTAGGACTGCTAAACCAGACTAGGAAAGAAACAACCTTGCATTCAGCAAACACATTCTTTTCTAAGCTTATGTAGTTTGTTTCTCTTGAATTTCCTAGTGAAAATTCCTTTGGAAAAATTCCAACCTTGTCTCAGCAAAATTGAAAGAAAAAGAATTTTTTTTACATCCTTCTGGGAGAACAGGCAGAAAGAATCAGTGAGCAATGATGTCAATGAAACTAGAGTAGCTCCAGGTGGAACTGGGGCAGTTGGAATCTGGGAGAGGAAGAGCAGGTAACAGCTATAATGATACTCTCCTGCCTGGAGCCATTCCCCTGGTCTTCCATTTCAAACTGTCTGGAAGTCTACCCTTCTATCTAAGTTGTTTTCCTCTTATCTCTCTCACTCTCTCTCTCTCTCTCTCTCTCTCTCTCTCTCTCTCTCTCTCTCTCTCTTCCTTTCTCTTCCTTTTAGGTACCTCAGTGTGCTCTTCTCTTCTCTTTCTGTCTCTGACTCTTTTTAATCTCTACCTGTTTTTTTCTGTCTCTCTGTTCTGCCTCTATGTATCTTTCTTTTATTTCCATCTCTGCCTTTCCCCTTGCTTTCCACTTGCATTTCTGTCTCCAGCTCTCTTATTCTGTTTCTGTCTTTCTGTCTTTCTGTGTCTCTGTCTTTCTCTAATTCTCTTTGCTTTTGTTTCTTTGTGTTAGTGGAGTGTCAGTTCACTTCTCTGAATCATTGTATCTTTGTTCTTGTATTTCTTTGTGCCTCTTTCTCTTTTGTTATTTTGTTTCATTTCCCTCTGTTTCTCCCTGTATCTTTTTCACTATATCTATTTTTTCCTTTCAAAGTCTTTCCTGTCCCAATGCTTCCGTTTGAGCTTCCCTAGAACTCTTGGGCCCTATGCCTCTGTGTCTCTAGCCCTTTCTCTCATTCGCCCAGAAAGTATAAGACTCTTAGGTAAGGCTCACCTCTAAAACAGTAGACGTTGAAACGGCTTTGTGCATTAGGAAACCCAGTCTGGTTAGGGAAGAGAAAGAGTGTTTTGACACCAGGCAGCCCTCCCCCACAGCGCTGACGGGGTGTGACGATAGGGTAGCGCACACTGCCATCAGCTAGCCATCCAGGGCTACACCGATCCAGGCCTTCATCCCATGCTGCATAAAGCTGGCCTGTTGTGGCAATCTCTGCTCCCCGTTCCCAGCAGTAAGCCCGTGCCTCTTCCAAGGTTAACTTATCTGGGGTAGAACCCAGAAAGAGCTCCCCTATGATGGGTAGGGAAAGAAGATAAAGTTACTAAGAGGTTATAAGCAACCTAAGTAGCAAAGTCAGGATTTAAATCTAGAAGGGTTTTAAAAATCATCAGTCTTTCTTCATTAATTTCATAGATGAGGAGGCCCAAGGAGACATAGTGATTTATCTGAAATGATAGAGGCAAGTAATTGAGATTTGACCACATTCACTCCAACCCAGATAGAAATCCAACTTTTTGGCTGTCCCCATTATAGGTGTAACAATGTGTAACCTTCAGCAAATCCTTCATTCAACTTACTTGAGTCTCAGTTTTTCCATCACTGACATGTGATCAGTGAATTTAGAACTAGGAAGAACTTGAGGGACCTTGGAAGGAACCCTGCCTTCTAGGGTTGACAAAAAGATATAATTACAAGTAGAAGGGATCTTAGAGATCATCTGTTCTAACCCCTTTATTTTATGGATGAGGAAACTGAAGTCCAGATAGGGATGGGATGGGTCCCAAAAACAGCACTCTGTGCTAAAATGGGAATTTTCCATTGGGTATGAGTCATCTCATTCCCTGGGGATGCTGAAGGGGGAATCTTTTCCCTATTCACAACACCTAATCACCATTTAGATCTTCAGCATAGCAGTAAACATCATAGAGGTCCTCTGGATCTACCATGCCATAGTTACGAACTCCAGGAAATCCATCCATGTCTCCATAACAGGCCTCTCGGGGAGTCTGGATAGGATACCTGGGGAGAAAGGAGGAGTCAGGGTCAGTACACATGTGTGCATTTGTCTGTGTGTGTCTATGTGAATGTATCTGGAAGGGGAACAATCCCAGGTAACACACCCATTCAGGGACAGAAACACTATCATTTCCTCCCAGTTTTCCTAAAGCTTCCCCCCTCCCCAATGTTTTTCAACTCCTCCCCTTTCTTTTAGCATCCCCTTATCCCCAGTCTTGTCAGCATCATATATTCTTACCTTACAGTCTGGTCTGATAGCCATCCTGCATCACATTGCTCATAGCCCCCCAGGTAAGCAGCATAGAGCTGCTCAGGGCTAGCAATTCGGGCCCCAATACGGGCACAAGCCTCTTTCGCCCGGGAAAATGAGAAAGCGTATCGGGCAGAGCCCTCTCGGTACAAAAAGACAACCCCTAAAGGACAGAGAGGTCCCTGAGTCCAAGTATTCAGCCACTCCTCTCCATCTGTCTACCTTCCCTCCCATTTAAGAATCAAATAAGATAATAATTTATAATAAAACCTTAGCACGGGACTTTAATAGGTCCTGAATTAATGCTTATTCCCTCCTTCTCCCCATTACTCATTACTCCTGAGAGACAAAATCTAAAGAACAAACTCAGGTTATCCTAAAATAAGGATTTAGGGTAAACCTCAGACAGAAATTCCTTTCCATTAAGGAAAGGATGAGGGAAAAAAAATCTACCCACTCTTGTTTCTCTGTCCCTATTTCTTTATCCCACCTCTTCTTCCACAAGACTTGAAGCTTCAGGAGGCAGTGACTATGTCTTCTTATCTGTCCCAACCCTACCCCCTTAGCCTAGAAAGGCTCCCACTCACAAGGCACTCAGAATAGTGGAAGAGGAAGAGGAAGGTGCTCTCTTTGAGATTTTATTTCTGTACTACTCACCTTTAACCTTGACCTCAACAGCATCACTGCCATCATCAATCCCATGCTGGACTTCACAACGATATAAGCCAGAGTCATTGGATCTCAGTTCACTCAGCACCAGTGAGACATCAGTGGTTGAGGCTGGATATCCAGGTAGAGCCACCCTGTACCTGTAGCCTTCACTGACCTTGACTTTGAGCCCACGGGCCACCAGCACCTCAGCCTCCCGACCCCCAGATAGGAAAGTCCATTTGACTCTGGGAGAGCCTAGGACAGCCCTGCGGCCTGGAGGAGGGGTTGGAGGTGGTGGCCTAAGGTAGGTGATGTGACAAGGGATAGTAATGGAGCTCCCAAGGACCCCTCGAAGTGGAGAGTCACCCTCAATGGATACCTTGAATGCCTGATCCTCTGTGGGTTGAAGGAATAAAAGGGAAGAAGATAGATTCCTTTCATGTTACAACTGGTCCCCCTCCCCCAGTGTTCCCTAGGTTCCTCCTCTCCCCACCAGTAAAACTCAGACCCCTTAGTTCTCTAATATTTCCCCAATCTCAGGCCCTCACCCCAGAGTCTCCTAAACACTTCCCATTTGTTACCTGAGCTGTCGCCTGTGAAGGCCACAGATGAGGACATTAGGGCTTGGACCAAGGCAGTCAGGAGCAGCAGGAGCATCTGTGCCATGCCCAGGGCTGCTATTGGGAGGCAGGAGAAGCAGGTGGGATGCTACTTATCCCTGTGACCTTGAGTAAGTCACATCTCTTCTGAAGAAGGTTGAATTAGACAAACTGGAAGGTCCCTTCAAGAATTAAATCATATGATTCTATAATCCTATGATCACCCCCTTGTGGGCACCTTGTTCCTATCTTCCCCTGACTTTGCTCTCTCTCTAGGCTCCAGTCTCAAGGCCCTTTCCATCTATTCTCCTCCCCCAGGCCTTTCTTGCCCTTTCATTGGTAACCAAGGCTGCTGACTCCAAGAAGGGTTCTGGGATTGAATCAGAGCCAACTTCCCTAACATATCCTCTTAAAAGTCTCTCTTTCCCCTTACATGATGAATTTTCCTCTTTCTCCCCAGACCTTGCCCCAGAGGACCCCAAAACTCATCCTCTTTGTTCTCAATACATATTCCCCATCCCATCCTCTGACCCCCACCACCTCCCTGACAACCTCTATTTTTTCTCTGGCACTGGTTTTCTCTGGAGATCTCCCCAGCTCAGGAACCAGCTTGGGACAAAGCCCCTCTCTCTGTTTGTTGGCAGCCGTCCAGCACTTCCCCCCTTCCAGGCTGTACCTTTTGTAAAGGGCTATTTTCTCTCTGCAGGGAGAGGGCTAGGCAGCTAAAGGGAAATTAAGAAATAAAAAAGATCACATAACATTCTATTGCCCAGATTAGTGACCATGATAGCACCTTCTTCTAGCAATCTCAAAGCAAGTTTGAGAATAGACCCTTCACTTCTAACTGGCTCTCTTCATGGACTAGAAGGGAAGCTCAAAAAGGACATTCCAGAGAGGCAAGAAGGGAAAGCTAAGAGGTGGAGTGGATAGAGTACTGGCCCTGGAGTCAGGAAGATCTAAGATCAAATCTGGCCTCAGATACTTCATAATTGTCTAGCTGTGTGACTTTGGCCAAGTCACTTAACCCCATTGCCTTGCAACCCCCATCCTGAGTGGACAAGAAACTAGGAAGATAAGGATATAATTTCTCTTTCATCACATTCAATTTGGATCAATGTATACCATGGAAACAATGTAAAGACTGGCAAATTGCCTTCTGTAGGGAGTGGGGGAGGGGAAGTAAGATTAGGGGATAAATTGTAAAACTCAAAATAAATAAAATCTTTCAGGGGGGGGGAAAGAAGCTAGGAAGACACTAAGGGTAGAAGGAAAGGTAGGGGAAGAGGATTCAAATATTCAAGAACCCCATGTCCTTGATTTTGAAAGTGATCTTCATGTCATCGGGTACTAGAGTTGAGGCTGGTCTTAGTTTAGAGAAGAGTGTGGGGGAGCCTGTCATAAAAACAGGACAGTGAATCATCTGGAAAAATGAAGGTGCAGGAAGTCTGATGAAGGAACAGAGAACTAATAGAGGATCTCTCTCTCTCTCTCTCTCTCTCTCTCTCTCTCTCTCTCTCTCTCTCTTTCCCCATTCATTCCCCATCTCCACCCCCACCTCTAACACTACCCCCAGACTGAATCAAATCCAACTTTCCTAGAAACTCCTAGGTTTGGAAGAGGGAACATGACCAGGGAAACTGGGTGCCTGGGGTTTCTTGCTAACCTTGGAGGATACAAGTCTCTCAGTTTATGAGGGCTTAAGGTTATTTGGATATCCTGAGACCTCTTACTATCAAGAACCATAAGAAATTCATACATTCTTTCAGATGGGAGAGATTGATAAAAGACTATGTCTTTTACTACTGGGCACTCTGAAGACTTATTCTCCATTCCCTTGGAGTTATGCCAGGGAAGTATGCCAGGCTTGGGCATTCCCCCCTTGACGTGGAGTAAATCTCACCCCAGTTTCATTTTCCTGATTCCTTTCTCTTCCCTCTGGGACTGGCATGGTTCCCCAAAACTTGTTTCCACTGCCAGGGGGCACAGGAACCCCCATTCCTGGCATTGCTTTCCCCTCCTAGGTCCCACAGACTGCTGGGAGCCAGTCAGCCTCACATCCTGCAGCAGAGGGTAAGGCAATAAAAAGGAAAAAGTGAGGGAAAAGAACTCAGGCACCTGTGACTTCCTTTCCCCTAGTTTTAAACAATCCCCCCCGCCCACCGCTTCAGGATCTGGAAATTCAAAGCACTGATCTCACCCTAACTTCTCTTTGCCCTCTCTCCAGCCTTCAGTTTCCTATCCACAGTAACAATGTCAGACACCTCTCAAGTCTCATTTCTGCTTATAGATTTCTTTCCTCCTCTTTGCTCCCAAATACTAGAAGGAATTTTCTCAACATTCAATCTTGGAATTGAATCCAAAAAGCCTTCTCTATCACTGCTGTCTTTAACCTTTTTCCTATTACAAAACATTTTGCAGATCAGTTTTCTATCACTTTATTAGATGAGAAACATCAGGGCCTTAGAGGTTGTTCTGAGGTAGTTCAGGATCCCAAAGTCATTCCAAATATTCTTATACTTAATGTATTTCTGGTCTTTGAACTTCACTCTTATAATGAGACACTATTGCAATCCTCAGCTGCAAGTGTGTCCACAATTCTTGTGCCACAAACCAATGACTGGGGTGAGGGGAACAGAGGGGTCTCTATAATGTCTGAGAACCTAAGAATGGGTATAGTGTGTGACTGTGTATTTCTATGTTTTTATGTATGTTTATGTGTCTATCACTTGATGTGGAGTCAGACATGGGTTCAAATCCTGAACGTGATACACCCAAAGACAACTCATTTTATTCCTCTAAGCCTGAGTTTCCTTATCTATAAAATAGGAATAACAAAACTTGTACTACATACATCACCAATTTGTGAGGGAAATGCTTTAAATTCTTAAGCAAATAGAATTTGTACTATTTATGATTAATTCGTATGCTGTTATATGATTATTGGTTTTTCTGTATCTGTGGGCATATTCCTATGTTTGTTTCTATGTATATTTCTGAATATGTCCATAACCATGCGATCTCTTGGTGAATGTGCTTCTGGGGTTTCCCTGCTTTTTCCCCAATTATTCCTACTTCACTTTTCTGGAGGATAAGTGGGAAATGGATGATATAGCTAAAAAGAATTGGAGTTGAGTATGTATATGGGGATAGAAGATCCAGAAAGGGAAACATTTACCCTTACCCACTCTTAAGAAGACACAGCCTTGGATTCCCTATTTCATGACTGAAACCCTGACAGAAAGATTGAGGGGTACCTTTCCCTCCTCAGAGCTGGACTGGATGAGGCTTCACATTCAAGCTGTATCTTTCCCCTAACCCTCTGTTGCTTGAGTCCTAAATTGCTTAGGGAGGTTCTCTTTAATGGGAGAATGATTTGATGATCTACTCCCCAATTCAAGACTGTGTCATTCAGAACCCCAGATGTCTTAGTCTAAGTAAACCAAGCTCAAACTTGAGCTAATCAACTGATGATCCTTCTCTCTAACCCTTCCCTGCAAAACCACCAGGACCCCACCAGGACCTGCTCAGTCCTTCTATTAGATATTTCAGAAGGGGAAAAAAGTATTACTTCTACAACTAACCCCAAGCACCTCTGAAATCCTCCTATACCTCTCTCGGTCCTCTTCTTTTTCCTTTTCCTTCCTCCCCTCCTCTCCCTTTGTTTCCCACCTACCCCTATGCCTGGCTTTATCTGGGACACTCTCAGCAGTTCAGGAATATTCATTACTATCACATCATTCACAGATTATTAAACATCCTGCCCACAGTCATCCATATCACTCTAAGACCTCACTGAAGCAGATTTCACTATCCAAAGAACCATGGCTCTCCTCTGAATTGCAGCACAAACATCCAGACCCCTTATATTTCAGTTGATAAATCCACAGCTAATTATGCCCCCGTCATAGCCCTGTCTGTAATGATAACCATTTTAGGAGCAATAATAATAGTATTACAGTTTGTGATAATAAAGAACATGATCATTAATAATGATGCCAATATGATTCGCAATGATAGTGAACATGCTCTTATCCAAAAAGTAATGCAAGTAATTTTTTGTGGAGGGATTGGGACCTGGTGAGGGATTCCCAATGTGGAAACTCTTTACCAAACTACTCATCTTTATCTTAGTCTTAGAGAGTTGTGTGGGGGCACTGAGAGGTTAAATATGTCATGGTCATAGTCATATATAGTTCAACAACTAACTTGTATCCAAGGCAGAAATTTAACACAAGGTTTTCTGACTTTAAAGTAGGCAGACCTTCTGTCTGCTATGTCACTGTTCTAGTAAATACTATTAATAGAATAAGGACTAGACTCGTGATTTCACTGGTATAGGGAACACCCTGGAGAGGGAATTCCAACTACTAATGCAGGTCAACGTCTTCTTGGCCACATGGAATCTTATGAGAGTTGTCTAGAGTAATGAGAAGTTAAGTGATTTAACCAGTAAGTGGCAGAAGTGGACCCTGAACCCAGGTCATCCTGGTCCCAAGTCTGACTTTATCTACTACTATGCAATATTTCTCTTTTTAATATTTTAATGTTAGCATAATTCATTGTACCATTGATAATCTCACTAAAATGAGCAATGCTGTTGGGAATATTGTGATTAATATCAGCAATGATAGCCTCAGTGTTTTTACTTCAACTGGCCAAACTGGTAATTAATAGTGTTAATAATCACATACATTGGAGCAGCTAAGTGGCACAGTGGCTAGAACACCAGCAGCAATGGAGGCAGGCAGACTTGAGTTCAAATCCAGATTCAGACACTTGATGCTTCCTAGCTATGTGTCCTTAGGCAAGTCACTTAACCCCCTTGCCTCACTAAAAAAAATCACATTCATGGCATACCTAGAAATATTGTGAACAATGTTATTGGCCACATTTTCAGTGATAAATTAGCTTATCCATGCTTCCATAAATACAAAAGGCAAGAATATTAATAGTTATAGCCACAGCACTATTGATAATCCTGTTAGTAACATCATTAGTAGAAGTATGGTCTATTTTATTATAATAACAGCCAGCATGTATGTAGCACTTTTAGATTTACAAAGTATTTTGTTGATATGACCTCATTTGGTCCTTACAATAACCTGACAGATTCTATTATTAGTTCCATTTTACAAAGGGGAGGTTTGAAACAGAGGTTAAATCACTTGTCCGAGGTCAACAACCAATAAGTGTCTGAAGCTGGCTTCGGACCAGATCTTCTTTATTTCAGGTTCAAAGTTCTGAGCCACCAATACCACTAATGATCATATTAATGCTAACTAGTATTACTACTACTATTAAGTGCTAACAAGGAGTATTTGCTATTCTGTTAGCATTACATTAGGCATGCTAATAAGAGTATTATTAATGTTATTAGTAGAAGCAATGTATTGGAAACTCAACTATCAGGAGCAATGTCATTTAGAGTTGACATTGTACTGGAACAGTCACTGTACTAGTACCAGTCTTCATGCAATTATTGTGGAGACAATTGGTAATACTAGTGACACAACTACAAAGAACATTGATAGCACACTTGATCACTCTGTAAGCAATTGTTAACCCTGCAGCAATGCTCTGGATTATACTCCTAATAACCATATCAGTCACAGTAGCTGGCGATGATAGGACAGTCCCCGTGGTTCTCTTGGCAAGACTGCAACTGTTCGGTAGTAATGCTGTCAGTAAGGTTAGTTAGTGATACTGGCCACGCTGCTGTATCCCCCCCCCCCCCCTTCAAGTGACGTTCCAACAGCCCAGGGGAGCCGGGCAAGCAGTGACACGGGTGTGAGCGGACAGTAGCTGGCAGGATACTCCCGGTAGATCAGGGATGCTTGTTCTGGAACACGGGGACCCCCTGGGAACCCCTCGTCCCCGCCCCCTTGCCCCTTCACCAGTACCTTCTCTATTGGTGGGGCTACTGGGCAGAGCTATAGGCTTCTTTTGCAAGACCTCTCCCCTCAGGTGGGGGAGGGAGATGAAGGATAGCCGGGTAGCCATTGCTCCACTCTAACGGGTTGGGGACTGCAGGGTGGGGAGGGAGAATTAAATCAAACCGGGACCAGGCAGGGAGCATACCATAAACTGTGTGCGTGGGGTGGAAGCAGAAGGTACAGCCATCCAGGGGATCTCTCACTCACCTCTCAGGAGAAGGACGAGGGGAGTCAGGGAGGCGCTGAGGCTTGGGGTGCGGAGCCCGCAAACTTTGGCGCCCCTGAGGGCTGGTCCTGCAGCAGGAAGGAGATTGCAGAGAGGACTGCAGAGTGAGAAGAGTGAGAGCTAGAGGGAGGGCGAGTGCAAGGAGAGGACGCTATAAAGAGGGCGCGTAGCCGGGCCCCAGAGCACCGCACAAAACCCCCTTTCTTCCCCCCAGGCGCCCCGGCTTCCCTCCCCTCCCCTCCTCCCTCTCTTCTCTCGCCCCCCGCCCCTCCGACAAGGCCGGCTCCGGCCAAGAACAGCCTCTGTCGCCCCAGCTAGGGGGCTTGGAGATCACGGGTTATGGCTCTTTCTCAGAGTCTGGCCCCAGTAGCACCAGAGAAGCGAGACAGAAAGGACAAGCGAAGTAGGACATTATTCTGGGGACAAGGAACAGAAGACAGGCCGGGAAGGAGGCGGAGGGAAGGGGGCGGGGCAGGTTCCTTAGGCTAAGACAAAATAAGGGCTTCTACTACAGCAGAATGGATGGAGGTTTGATTGCAGGAAGGACTTCCCACTGTTTCAGCAAAGGATGGCTAAAGGGAGCAAGGGAAAAACAGCATAACCCTGGAAAAACCTCTACGTTTTCTTCTCCACCATTGCACATGATTGGGGGAAAGGGGGGAGGGAAGAAAAGAGCAGTGGGTAGAGCGCGCCGGCCCTGAAGTCAGGAGAACCTTAGTTCAAATGTGACCTCCGACTAGTTGTGTGATTCTGGGCAAGTGACTTAACTGTGTTTGCCTCAGTTTCCTCATCTGTAAAAAATAGCAAACCACCCCAGTATCTTTGCCCCCCAAAACCCCCCAAATGACGTTACCAAGAGTCGAACATGACTGAAACTGATTGAATGTCATCATATATGGAAATGAAATTATTAGCTCTGCTCTATCTGTTCTCTGTAGCTTGGATTATTCTGTTTTCCTTGGTTCTCTCACTCCGAAGGGCAGAAAGATAGGGTGGGTTTTAGTAGCAGGGTTGGGAGTCAGAATACAAAGAAAGTAATGAAATCTTTAGAGGTTTCAGAAATGAAAGAGAAGCAGTATCTAGGGGAGCAATGGTTCGGCAGAAAAGGGGGCTAGGAAGGGACTGGTGGACATTAGGGGGAGAATATAAGGGAGAGCAGGTGGAACTGATTCCAACAGATAATTAGCAAAGCGATATACAGTAACTGAGTGTGGAGGAAGCCTCCTGGGCCAAGCTGCTCCCAGAGATGAATGTAGCAGGCACCTTGGTGCCAGGGGATGGATCAGAAGCTCAGGCTGGAACAGAATGCTGCCATGCCCAGAATACTAACCATGTCCCCCTACCATCCCCCAGGGACCTAGGATCTTTGCTTTCCTTCTCCTTCAGGACTTCGGTCTGGGTCTTTCCCAGACTTTCTTTACAGCACCAGGGAGACCAGACACGGTCACTGGCAGGGACAGAAGGTTGGACAGATGGACGCCTTGATTCTTCCAAGGGACTGCTCAGCCACTTTCTGCTCATCTCCTTTTGTTTCTTCCCTTTGTGACACGGGAGGTTTTGCTAAAAGTACTTTGAAATCCTCAGCAAAAAATCGCCCTACATTATCTCCGTGTCAATGAAGAGGGGGATAAGGAGGGGGAAACAACATTAATCCTGCGTCCATTCTAGGAGAGGGAAGAGAAAGGCTGATGGTGAAAGAAGTTAGGATTGGATAGTAGAAGGGACTCCCAATAATGATGTGAAAATGGGGAAACAGGATTTTCATGTCTTCTCAGGATGATAGGAAAGAAAGAAAAAATGTTGGAACCTGAATGTTGGAGTGGATGGAGGGGAGATGGCATGATGATCTCTGGAATTTTAAAAAGTTTCTGGAGTTGGAAAAGGACTAGAGTGGGGCATTCCCTACCGTGTTGGGTCAGCCTCCAGTGTCTGGCCCAGTTTAGACCCTGCCAGACAGTGGACAGGGGAGTGAAATTCAATCACACAGGCGGGTTACATTTAACCACTGGTTCCTGTCTCTTAGGAGTTGAGCAGGGAGAGCCCCGATGTTTCTTGGTCAGTTCTTGACTCAGTCATCCACACTGCCACGATTCAAGAATAACACCCTAAATACCAAGGTTGTCAGAGTCCACCCCACCCCCACCCTGTCCATTCTGAATTTACTCTAATAGTTTCTGAAGACCAATGACAGTGCAAAATAATTAACTTTCTTGAGCTGAAATCTGTGATATGACTGGCATCATTATTATTTTTAGTCGTATTATCACATGGGAGGCTTCCCTTCTAACTACTCCAAGCACTCTACCATTCCCATAAGGGTGGGAATTTCTGATCTTGAGAAACCAGATAGAAGGGTCAACATAGCCTTACAACTGTAAGGATACAGTGGTATCCACCACCAGGATACAGCCCTCGCACCAGCCCTGACCGAGAGAAAGAGGGAGGGGAGAAATGAATCCTCTAAATATCAAGTCTTTTCCAGAAGGGCATTAGGTTCCTCTCCAAATCTGTTGCACAAAGTGGACTCCTAGAAGCTGCAGTCTATCCTGAATCCCTCCCTGTACCCTCTCGCTTACATTCTAAATTATTTATTTATCGCCATTGACTTTTCAGCAACCTTCCCTAGACTTAGAGACTCAGGGGTTTGAAGAATGCCAATCCTTCAAGTTCCACGGTACTTCATCTCCCTCCGAGGAAGACTTGGGAAATCAGACTTTCTAGAGACTTCTTAGATTTTTCAGACATCCATAGTAACTGGTTGGTGTAATTGTACTGGGAAGGATGAAAGTTAGACTTTAGACAGAACTGCTTCGTAGAGGGGCATGTGAACCTTTTCAATTAAACTGAAATGTCTTCATATGTATAATGGGTAGCATACGTCTTGCCTTTTCAAAGACTGGGCGAGGAGCTGGAGGGAAGGTTAAGAATTCGGAATTGGAAGGAAAAATTTAAATAAAATGTATTAAAAGGGCATCGGGGGGGGCAGTTAGGTGGCGCAGTGGATAGAGTACTGGCCTTGAATCAGGAGTACCCGAGTTCAAATCCAGACTCAGACACTTAATAATTACCTAGCTGTGTGGCCTTGGGCAAGCCACTTAACCCCATTGCCTTGCAAAAACCTAAAAAAAAAGGGGGCATCGGATAGGATGGTTGTGGATCCCGTTCCCGCTCCTCGGATGTCATTTAACTCCTAGTCTATCTACCATCTACTTCCTCCCCTCCCCTCCAAAATTGGAGGAGGAACTGAAGCCCAGAAATGAAGCTCCCCCACGCCCGGCTCCGCGTGTGGCACGGGCACCTTGGGTCTTTGCCAGTTCTGTACCAGTCGCCGCCTCTGGGGGAGTCGACCAGGAAGGGGGCCGGCAGCGGAGGGGGTGCGGAGCGGAAGCCGCCAGCACGCAATTACCCAGCAGCTGCGCGGGGAGAATCGAGGCTTTGAGAGAAACTGAATAGCGGGGAGAAATGCCTGGTCCTCCGCTCCAGGGGAGGAGGGGAGGAGATGTGTACGAGGGAAGGAAGCTTGGGCTCAGATCTAGAGAACTGGGAGGAAAACGCGAAGCGGGGGGTGGGGTGGGGGGGGAGGGTTAAGAGAAAAGAGGGAGAAGGGGAAGGGGCGCAGGTGTCTTGGTCCTAGCATCCTCTCTGATAAAGGACGGAGATGGCTTTCTTGCTCTTTCCTGGCCCTTCCATAGCCCGCTGCAGTGGTGCTGGACTCTAGATCTGGCTGTGGTCCATCTCATCCGTTTCTGTCATATTCTTTCTTGGTCTGTGCATTTCCCTGTTTTTCCTAACTCCAATTGCTCCTGTTTCTTAAAATCTCTACCCTCAACAGGACCCCAAATTCAGAAAGAAAACTTTCCTCATCCTCCCCTTCCCCACTCTAGCTCTCACGGTGCGTCAGGACGTCTGGGGTCCTCGCCTTCATTCTGTTTCCTAGGACTGGTCCCACATGGTTTAGAACAGGAGGTGTACCTTAGACATCTACACCCACACCCCCATTTGCAGATAACCCCTCTTTCCTGCAGCCTCCTTCCCACTATATGCCTGAGGGTCATCCTTTCCACTGATCCCGGAGGGAAGGTGTTGGAGAAACGGGAAGCGAAGTAGTTAAATGCTTTCAACTTCTTTGGAGAGCGAACGTCTCCACTGTTATTTTATTAATCTACAAAGATCGTTAATATTTCGACACTGGACCTTGTAGGGTTCTCGCACCATCGAACTCTTTCTCTCCAGGGGGAGGCACCATTCAATTGTATTTCTTAGCCCTCAGGGCAAGTGCATGTCCACCCTAAAGGCTTCTCCTAGCCAAACCGCATCCGGGAAGGGCCGTGGCCCTGGAGCATCTACAGTGCCTCCCGCCCTGGCCCTCAGGCTGGACTTTG
Organism: Macrotis lagotis; assembly: GCF_037893015.1. Taxonomy (NCBI): domain Eukaryota; kingdom Metazoa; phylum Chordata; class Mammalia; order Peramelemorphia; family Peramelidae; genus Macrotis; species Macrotis lagotis. Next base: position 163,140,258 of record NC_133659.1, read on the forward strand.
ACATAGTTTTCCGCAGTGCAGGAAAGGGAGAGCGTCAGTTAGTCCTTTCTGCGACTCCCCTAGTAGTCTGTCAAGGAGGAGAAACTAGGAAAAAGAGGCAGTGCAGACACGCCCCTAGTGCAAACACGCCGCATCCCAATGGACTCTCCATTTCTTTCCCAGTTGGACAGATCCAACAATGAGAAGAAGGACGGCTATCTGGACTGGGGCTTTGGTGGGGGATGGCCCCCTAGGTCTCGGCATAGCAGTAGGTCCCATAAGCCGACTGTTCCGGGCTGGGGAAACCGAAGCTGCGGACTCCGGGGTCCGGGAGACCCCCGCAGCGAGGTCGCGGGGTGGTGATGGGAAAACGCACACTGCCGTCCGCCAGCCAGCCTCCGTCGCAGCGGTCCAGGCCCGAGAACTTCCAGGCTGCATAGAGGTGGCCAACCTTGGCCAGCACAGCCCCGCGCCTCGCGCAGGCTCCGCCTGCCTCCGCCAGCGTCAGGCTGCCGGGCACGAAGAACACGTGGCCTAGGAGGAGGAGGAGGAGGAGGAGGAAGGAGGAGAGGCTAAAACGAGGCGCACCCAGAAGGCGGGGAGAAAGAGGTGTAGGGCTGACTCTGCCAGGATGAAGACTCCATGGACCCGCCTTTTAAAACTGCTATTTTCCCCAATCCCCGCCTTGTTCCTAGTCCCGCTCCCTTTCCCCAGATCGCCTCTTTTCCCACCTCCTTCTTAACCAAGTCTCCTACCCTATTCCCTGTTTCCACCTTTCTCCCAGACCATTCTACATTCCACAGATTCCGCCCTGTTTCCTATTCCGGCTAATTTCTTTTTTCTTTCTTTCTTTTTTTTTTTTTTTTGGCCAGGCAATGGGGCTAAGTGACTTGCTCAAGGTTACACAGCTAGGCAATTATTAAGTGTCTGAGGTCGGATTTGAACTTAGGTCCTCCTGGCTCCAGGGCTCTATCCACTGTGCCACCTAGCTGCCCCTTATCAGCTAATTTCACCTGCCCTTTCTCTTTCTCTACTAGACCTCACCTCTTTCCCCCTAAATTCTAGCCCCACGCCTCCGTATTCACACACCATTTCTTTGTCTGTCTGTCTCTCTGTCCTCCCCCACCCCCTCTTTTCTACACTAGCCCCAGACCAAGCTTTGCCTCTGCCTTTGCCTCTTCCTCTGATTCCGCCCTTATTCTCCTTTGCCCCATCTCATTTAGCTACCCCGGCTCATCTTCTTTTCTAGCCCTCACCGCATACTAAGGTCCCTCCCTTTTTTCTGGTTCCATTCTTCACCTCATTTTCTACTCTCCCCATTTCGAGGGTCCCTCCGCTTTTCTAGCTCCATCCCTGCCTCTTTCGGTAGGTCCTTGCCTTTTGTCTAGCTCTGTCCCATTTGTCTGCCCCCCGGTTCTCTGATTTAGCCCAAGTTCCGGACCGGTTCTTCTTCTTATCCCGCCCTTCGCCTCCTCACCCCACCTCATTGAACCGCCCCTTCATTTTCTAGCCCCACCCCCTCCCAGGTTGCACCTTTTCAATCAAATGTTAGACCCCACTTTATTTCTAATCCCGCCCCATTTCCAAGGCCCCTTCTTCTCTAGCCATGCCCCGTTGGTTGGGCCTTCTCTTCTTCCTCCTGCACCTCTTCCTCCACCCTCTTTCCCTAGGCCCAGGCTCCATCCTTTTCTCTTACCCCGCCCTTGTTCTTTTCGCCCCGCCTTCATTGACTTGGTCCCTCCTCTTCTCCAACCCAAACCTGTCCCATTTTCTCCCGCCTCCAGGGGTCCCGAACTCTCTTTTGCTCCGGGAGCCTCAGTCCGTTCCTTTTCTTTGTCGCCCTCTCCCCCATCCCCCCTCCCCCGCTCTCCAGATCCCACTTTTCGAACCCTGCAGCGCCGAGGTGAAACAGAAGGCGTCGTATCGATCACGCTGCTTGTCTCGAGGCCCATAGCTGCGAATCCCTGGCCGGCCCCGGCCCCCACAGGGCGCTCGAGCTGTCAGCACCGGGTAACGCACCGAGCCCTCCAGCAGCCAGCCCGCGTTACACCAGTCCAGGCCCTCAGTCCACGCTGTGGGCAGCACCGGGAGGGGGGGGAGTGTCACTCTCCTCTCTCCCATAATCTCTCCCATCTTCTATCATCCTCCCTTTGCCAAACCATCTCCTTCCTCACACCCACATCTCCTTTTCTCGAGGCTATCAGGAAGCCTCGAGCCCGGGAGAGGAACCAGTCCGGGCGGTAGTCCGAAGTCTTCTCACCCTGGTAAAGCTGAGGGTACGTGGCCAGTCGCCCGTCCTGCTCCGCACACGCCTGCTTAGCTTCATAGTAATTAAACTGGTATCGGCCCTGACTGGGCTGGTACGGGAAAACTACACCTGGGTGAAAAGAAAGGGGCTACCAGTGGAGGTAGAGGATTGAAGGGTCAATGGGGGAGAAAGACATAAGGCTTCCTTACCCTCCAACCTGAGGGTCAGTGCCAAGCTCTCATCTTCCAGTCCATTGATGAGCTGGCAGCGGTATCTCCCCTCATCTTCCAGCGCCACACCCATGATCACCAAGGAGGCATCCAGCCTGTGCCCCCTCCTCATCCTAGCACGATCTCCCAGGGGTCCGTAACCCCGGGCATGGTGCCCGTTGGTAATCAGGATCAGTGTTTCCCGTAGTTCCCCAGGCTCCACTTTGCTCCAGCGCACCTTGTAGCTGGGGGGTGGGGTGCCCAGAACGCAGGGTAGGGTGACCGTGGCACCGCGGCGAGAGTGAATGACCTCGTGGATGGGGGGCAGGAGGTAGTGGGGACCAGGGTGGGGTGCTGGCAAAGGGGGCCAGATTGACAGGCCCCAAATTGTCTTCTATGACCCATTCCAACCCCTGCCCTTCTCCTTGCTAATATTCCCCTCCCCACTCCAATTCCTGTTCCCTTCCTCTAGGTGTCCCTTAAGTCTTTGCCCCATCCTTTCAGTATCTCATCATCAGTCCTCTACCTCTGTCATTCCAATATCTCCCTCCCAGTTCCAGTCCCCTTTATCCTAGAGTCTTCCCAGTCAGTCACTTCTGTCTCCCAGGCTTGGGTCATCTTACCTGGGTTCCCTATACCTTTGTGATAGATGGCAACACCAAAAGGAAAGAGGAGACTCCAGAGGGCAGGGAGAATTAGTTGATTAGACATGACAGGAACTCTAGAAGATGATCTGTAATGACAGTCATAGGCATTCATCATTTCAGAAAATGAAAAAGAAACATCATGGAGTGGGCCTAGAGAACAGAATGCACACAGGAGATGGTGTCATATCAAGATCTGAATAGGCATTCTCTGTAGAGAGGTGCCCAAAAAATTCCATCTTCAGTGGGGCACAACCACATTTGGTGGCATGAAAAGTCACCCTCAAGATTCTTGCAGAAAGACAGTGGAAGGGAATTAAGGAGATAAGGAAAAGGCCTGTGTTCTATCTCCCCAGAAGGAAAGAACAAGAGACAAAAATGCTACAGAGGATAAACAGTAGAAAGAAATTTTCCTGTTGGAAAGAAGGGTAAGAAATCAGAACCGGGAAGTAAGGTAGGAAAGTGACTTTTTTTCCCCTCCAAGAAATCTTGAGAAAGGTAAGAGACTGCAATCTGGCAGAACCAGGATCTGCAGTGAAAAGAAACACTGAAACTGACTCAGGGATAATGAAAAAGATAGGCAATATTTGTTTGGTGCTTTATACTTTTCGAATCATGTCCACATACAGTATCATATTTTAATATCTCCAAATACAAAAAAAAAGGGTAGCAATAGGAAATAGCTGCTTCCTTACCAAGAAGAATCTATCTCTGAGGTAGCAGAGTAAGGCAGTAATTAGTAACCTCTTGTCCTGCTTAAGAAAAAGAGACTCCTGTTGAAAGTTGCTCCCATTTTAAGGATTTCCAAATACTATTTCTTAGTACCTTACAGTTCTAGTCTTTTCTGTCTCCCAACACCTCCACCCCCTCCCCCACCAAAATGTGTTTATTCATTGCCAAGGCTTGAAGAGAGGGGCAGATTCCAAGACTCATCCTAGGTTATTCCATATAGGACAAGCACAGGACTCAGATGTCCAGCTTCTCAGTCTGGCACTCCATCTGCTAGAGCTTATTGCCATAGGAACAAAGGGGAGATGTCAGTACTAGATGGGAGGGGTGGCAGAATGAGGACCCTGGGAGATTTGTGAGTCTATAATGGGCATTTAGTAGACATTTGTTAGCTGATTGCAAGTCAGTTGGAGGACAGAATTGATACATGAGATCCTGACAATTGGTACTGCAGGAATGAGCAAGTTGGGGATTATCTTTCCCTGAATATCTCTAGAATGCCCATTGGGTTATGTGGAGGAAGGAATGAGTTAGCTTCCCTCACAATGGTATTTATATTTATGAGGGAAAGGAAGGTTGTCTATGAACTATAAATGGGTATAACTACCTCTCTTGGTCCCATTATCTCCATACTCCCTTATAGACTTTCTCCCAGTCAGAAGCTCTCTCACCTTTGCACACTGTGTCCTGGTCCTGGCCCCAATCTGAGCATTGCTTGAGCGAAGAATTTCTTGGGGTGAGACCCAGACATCCAACTGCTTCAAAATCCTGACCTCTTCTGCCCAACCCCCTGTCTGTCTGTTTGTCCTTTACTTTCTTGTCCCCACCCCATCGGAAGCACAATTTTCCATTGTCTCTGCATTTCTCCCTATTGTTGTATAACAGATGCCCTTTCTTTATCTGGTGGGGAATGTCAAGAAATGTCAACAGCTGGGGATGTGGGATGCAGGGCTGGCTGGCACAGGACACCGGAAAAATGGTCAGGGATTCAGAGAGGAGGGAGAGAGGTGCTCAAGGACAAAGAAAGAATGGAGGTTCAGAGAAAAGAAAGTCAAGTGGAACAACATCACAGTCTCTGAATTTTCTTTTAGGAAGGGGGGAAAGGGGACTAGGGCACTAGGGCAGCTAGGTGGCACAGTGAATAGAATGTCAGGCCTGGAGTCAGGAAGACTCATCTTCCTGAGTTCAAATGTGACCTCACACACTCATGCTGTGACTTGGGCAAGTCACTTAACCCTGTTTGCTTCAGTTCCTTATCTATAAAAGGAGCTAGAGAAGGAAATGGCAAAACACTCTAGTATTTTGCCAAGAAAACCCCAAATGGGCTCATGAAAAGTCAGGTACAACTGAAATGACTGAACTACCACAAAATAATGGGCATTGGGCTCACCTCCACAGAAACTGAATGAAGCTACTATGACAACTTAAGAAATTGAAGTTTAACAGCAAAAGGTGCATGTCTAGGAGACACTGAGATAGGAAGTTGAGGTTTTTAGAAACTCGCTGAAGGAGTCATTCATTTCTCTACTCCACTTTCTCTAACCCTAAATTACAAATACTTCTTTTGAGTTGAAATTTCCTTAGAGAAGGAATTTTCCTATGTGATAAATCATTCTTTACTGTTGGAAAGTCCATCCTGATCTATTATTTTTTTCAGGTGATCTATTATTTTTAAAATAAAATTTTATTTGATTTTTTCATTTGTATATCCATTAAATTTCTCCCAGTATTCCCCCCACCCTGTTCACCCAGAATATCATTTAATATAGTAAAGAGTGTTTTTAAAGAGAAAAATCAATAAAACCAACATTTCTATAATATCTGAAAGTATATGCAATGTTCCCACACCTAAGGTTCTCTGTGTTGTTATGGGAGGAGGGGGGAAGTAAGGGATGTCTTATCATATCTCTTCTTTGAAACCAAGCTTATTCTTAGTAATTCTACAACATTCATTTTCAATTGTGATTGTTGTTCTGCCCATTTACAATGATGTAGTAAAGTACATTTTCTTGACTGCTTACTTCATTCTTGTAAGCTGCCACAAATAAATAAATACATCCTGCCATAAAATAAATACATCTTGTTCTTATTTAAATCCATTTCCTTTATTCTTTCCTCAGTAAAAAGATGAGAACTGTGGAATCCCATCCTCTTAGAAAAAGAAAGAGACTTAAATAATTCCTGGGTATTTTCTTATCTGGTTTAAACAATATCACATCTTTTAGATTCATGTAATGTTCTCCCTGGATCTCTCTTCAGCCTTCTCTTTTTATTCTCTGACTCTTTAGTTTAGATTCTGGGAAGCTTAAGATTCTTACCAAGACATGACCTTCAGAATCTAATACGAAGGACCCTTTCAGTCCTACAAAAATCGAAGAGTCTCCATAAATATCCAGCCCAACCCAAAAGAAATTTTTCTTTTTTTATTTGTGGTGATAGGGTTAAGTTACTTGCCCAAGGTCACACAGCTATGCCATTATTTTCTAAGGCTGGATTTGACCTCTGGTTCTCCTGACTCTAGGGCTGGTGCTCTCTCCACTGTGCCACCTAGCTGGCCCAAGAAATTTTTCAAAAAGAAATTCCCATTATGATATATCTGATAAGTGGTCTTCAGTTTTTATTTGAAGATCTCCTGTGAAAAGAAACCCTATCCAGGTGGCTAGGTGGTGCAGTGGATAGAATACCAGCCATGGAGTCAGGAGGACCTGAGTTCAAATGCGGCCTCAGACACTTAATAATTACCTAGCTGTGTGGCCGTGGGCAAGCCACTTAACCCCATTTGCCTTGCAAAAACCTAAAAAAAAAAAAAAGAAAACAAAAGAAACCCTATTTCATGAGGCAACCCTTTCCAATTTTGAACAGTTCTAATTGTTTGGAAAATCTTCCTGATGTGGAATCTAAATTTGTCTTACATCTATTGTTCCTATTTCTAACATCTACGGGTCAAACTGAACAAATCTGATCCCTTATTCATATGACAGAATTTCAAATATTGAATACAGCTATCAAGTTACTTCCCACTCCCCCACCTCTTCCTTTCCCCCAGTCAAGTCAAGAAGATTGTTAAATATTTACTATGTACTAGGCACTGTTCTAAGCACTGGAGATTCAATTATAGGCCAAAAGGCCATCCCTGGAGGTCAAACCAGCTATGTCCAGTCTCTAAAATCAATCCTTCCATGACATTGATTCAAGGCCCTTTTATTGCACTGATTGGCCTCCTTTGAAAGCTCTCCAGATAGAATTGAGAATTTAATACAATATGCCATACAATATTGTCTGATTGGGGCTACGCTTCTCTTAATGAAATCCACATTAGCTTTTTAAAGCTTACATCAGGAAATTAAATTAACTTTAAAAAATAAATCTCACAGGACAGCTAGGTGGCACAGTGGATAGAGCACCGACCCTGGAGTCAGGAGGACCTGAGCTCAAATCGGGCCTCAGACATTTAATAATTTACCTAGCTGTGTAACCTTGGGCAAGTCACTTAACCCCACAGCCTTGCAAAAAAAACAAAAAATAAATAAATCTCACATTAGCTTTGTTGCCTGCCACCTCTCATTGCTGGTTCGTATTAAACCTTCAGTCCACCAAAGCCTTTAACTCTTTTTCAGCTAATTATGCCTAATTATGCCTAACTACGGTTCTCCCATCTTGTATTTGAGACATTGACTTTTGAACCCAAGTTTAACATTGATCTCTATTAAATTTCATATTATCATTTTCAGTCAAATTCTGTCAAGATATTTTTGGATCCTCTCATCCTTTAGTGTTTTGACTATTCAACTTTATGTCATCTGCAAATTTGATAAGCATGACATCTATGCCTTTATCAAGTCACTGACACAAATGTTAAAAGGTTTCTATTTTCCCTTCCATTGATTTCCCTCACCAAAAAACTCTCCATCGTGCTTCCCCCATTCTGGTTCCTAGATTTCCTCAGACTAGTATGCCTTTTTAATATACAATGCTCCCCTTCCCCTTTAATCTATTTTTTAAAATAAGGTATCTATACTTATCCAGAGCTAAATAGCCATGAGTTTCATTCCACCCACTTCAGTGATTACTGAGGTCAAATTTGCCTCCCTGAAATCAGACATCTTCCTTGTAGTATAATATTTTTTTTTTAGTTTTTACAAGGCAATGGGGTTAAGTGGCTTGCCCAAGGTCACACAGCTAGGTAATTATTAAGTGTCTGAGGCCAGATTTGAACTCAGGTACTCCTGACTCCAAGGCCAGTGTTCTATCCACTGCCCCACTTAGCTGCCCCTATTTGTAGCATAAATTTTGAGCATTTGTGTATAGATATTTGCGTTATGGGTTTTACTACTCTTTTGGGAAGATTTTTTTCATTTGTGAACTTAGGCAAATTCAAGAAGTTATTCTTCCTTCAACTCTTCTCTGTATTATCTGGTTTAATGAATATTAGGCATTTTCTTCTTTTGATTTTAAAGCTTTTTTGATTCAATTTGCAAATAACTAAGCAATATATCCTAAATAATCTTTGTTCAGTACACTCTATCACTGGTAAGTGATTCTAATTCTAATTCCTGTATCAAAAGTAATGGCCTAGAAATCCAGATTCTATTCTTGAAAACCATCTTCTTGGTCAACTGTTCTTTTTCCCAAATAATTTTCTCTTCTGTATCATTTTCCTTCAATATGGAAGAGAGGAGGAACCTATGGTTTTCAAGTTTTGTTTTTGTTTTTTCCTGGTCTAGTAATCTTTGGTAATATATTTTAGATTCCTTCAGGCAATATCACTTGTCATTTGTAAATCACCACAAATGGTTAGTAGTTGTCCATTTTGACAATTCTTAAGAGATTCTCTTTTAGATCTTGAATATGTGCTCTAGGGAGACAATAAATCTCTTTATTGCTATTGATCTGACAAATAACTGTCTCCCCCTCTTAATCATAGAATCACTACCTACCTATAAATTTTTTTCTCTATTTTCTCACCATTTACTGGATGAATTCTTACCTGGTATCTTTTGATATTCCACTATTTTATTCTTTGGAGTAAAAGCAACTGCTTCTTCCTTAAAGTATACAGATATCCTTTTGAAATCCAGATCATCATTATCATTAAAGAGTTATATCCTTCTCTCAGAGCTTGGAGTAGGAGTAGGCAAGTTAACAGTATAAAAAGAGGCAGGAGAGGGACTTAAGATTATTTTTTTAATAATTACATCTATTTTTGATGCAAGAGGAAAAAACACAATTGTGATCATTATGACGTGTAAGTATTAACTCTGTGGTAAGTCAAGTTGCATGTGTTATATCAAAGTGATCAGTAATCCACAGGGTGCACAATTTTCAATTCTCTTTGGTTTGAAAATGCCTTGTCCCAGCTCTGCCTTCCCTTTCCTTTCAATTCCTTTTGTGCCTGGTCCTTTCCCTCCTCCCACTGGACCAGTGTCTCTCTAGATGGAGGACAAACAATCTCCTGTCTCCTCAACAGGACACCCTGAACTAGATCATCTGCTTGGCCTTAGGCCAATGCCAATTCAACCCAAATAAACAGGCTTCCGTTAGGAGGGTGAACATACCAAAAGCTCTATATGCATTGGTCTTAGTTCCATTTTAGACTCTTGGGAAACAGTACTATTTTTCTATACTATACTATTTTTTTCACAATTGAATGATTTCTAATTAGTGTTTTAAGATCTTCATAGAAGAGAAGACAATAGAAAAATAAGTAGAATGTAATTGATAAGGGGAAGGAGGACCATTTTATAGAATCTTAGAGTTGTAGGAAACTTTATGATAATGATAATGGCTAATATCTTTATAGCAAAGAATACTTCACCTATATCCTTATTCAATCCTGTGAGCTAGAAACTAATATCCCCATTTTACAGATTAGAATACTTAAGTAACTTACTCAGGGTCACACAGCGTCTGAGGCAAGATTTGTACTTGGCTCTTCCCTACCCCAAATCCAACACTCTATCCTCTGTACAACCAAGTTATTTTTTTTTTAAGTTTTTTTTTTGTAAGGTAAACGGGGTTAAGTGGCTTGCCTAAGGCCACACAGCTAGGTAATTATTAAGTGTCTGAGACTGGATTTGAATTCAGGTACTCCTGACTGCAGGGCCAGTGTTCTATCCACTGGTGCTCTCTGTTGTGGAAGAACAAACCTTTTCTACAACCCCAGCTGACCATTTCCTCATTTTCAATTACCCCAACCTTGTTCCACCAATGTCCCATTCTAGGTCTGCTCATATCTTTTCATTGTGCTCTCTGGAATTCATGCTCCATAATTAACAATCTTTCTTTCATCTTAAACCTTTTTCTCTCTCACTCTTTCTATCTTCTGGCACTCAGTATGACCTGGCTCCCTTGTGGTGACATTGCATTCTTGACTACCTCTTTTAGTACTAACTACACTTTCTCTTATACCACAATTGATAGGTTGTAATTGAGATGTCAGAATAATTACCATCACCATTTCTAAACTGTCATTCTGCCATAATCAATTCTTTGAAGTTTATAATATCTTAATTTATCACCAAGTCCATGTTCTGGTTGCCATCATTACTTACCAACACTTAGGAAATTATCTTCATGTTAGGGGGAATGTATAGGTGGGGGATAGTAGGCAAAAGCACTAGAAATAACAAGTCATTCAGGATTAGATGGGATCCCTTTTGTTTTTTTGCAAGGCAATGGGGTTAAGTGGCTTGCCCAAGGCCACACAGCTAGGTAATTATTAAGTGTCTGAGACTGGATTTGAACCCAGGTACTCCTGACTCCAGGGACAGTGCTTTATCCACTGCACCACCTAGCTGCCCAATGGGATCCTTAAGAAGTAGTAGCCAGTCATACTTTAGAGATCATGACCTGCTAATATGTCAGTTGGAGAGTATTCCAGAAAAAGTGCTATACATAAAAAATTTTCATTTATTTAATTTAAAAAATTATTTATTTTTTTCAATTATATTTAAAGATATTTTTCAACATTTATTTTTTTAAAAATTTTCTTCCTCCCACTATTCCTTCCCTTCACCATGGGATAGCAAGTAATCTGATATAGGTTATATAAATACAGTTGTGTTACACCTATTTCCATATTATTAATGCTACAAAAGAAGAGTCAGAATAAAGGGGGGAAACTATGAGAAGGAAAAAGCAAAAAACAAATTTAAAAAGATGAAAACAGTAGGCTTTGCTCTGCATTCACATCCAGTAGATTTTCTCTGGATGTGGCTGACATTACAAATATTTTAGAATTGTCCTTGATCATTAAACTGCTGACGGGAGTTAAGTTCTTTATCAAACATTGTTGCTGTTTATGTGTATAATGTTCTCCCCATTCTGTTTACTTCACTCAGCATCAGTTCATGCAAGTCTTTCCAGGTTTTTCTGAAGTCCACCAAATGAAGTCATGATTTTTTGTAGAACAATCTCCATTACATTCATATACCAAAATTTATTCAGTCATTCCCCAATTGATGAGTATCCTCTCAGTCTCCCATTCTTTGCCACCATAAAAAGAGCTGCTATAAATATTATTATATATGTGGGTCTTTTCCCTTTTTTATTATCTCTTTGGGATATAAACCTAGTAATGGTATTTTTGAATCAAAGGGTGTGTACAGTTTTATTGCCCTTTGGACACAGTTCCAAATTGCTCTCAACGGTGGTTGAATCAGTTCACATCTCCACCAACAGAGCTCTAATGTCCCAGAACATATTTCTTGAAAGAGGTAACCACAAATTGTGAACTGATCTAACTTTTCTGGAGAGAAATTTGGAATTTTGCCCAAAGGGCAATAAAAATGTGAATACTTTTTGATTCAGCAATAACCATTACTGAATCTGTATCCCAAAGAGATCTTGAAAAACGGTAACAATCTCACATGTTCAAAAATATTCATAGCAGCTCTCTTTGTAGTGACAAAGAATTGGAAATTGAGGGAATACCTATCAATTGAGGAATGGCTGAACAAATGTGCAATATTTATGTGATGGCACACTATTATTCTAGAAGAAATACTGAGGTATGGAATTTTAGAAAAGTATGGAAAGACTTTTCATGAATTGATGCTGAGTGAGATGAGCATAACCAGAAGAATATTATACACACTGACAACACGGAATGATAGTCAACCTTGATGGACTTGCTCATTCCATCAGTGCAATAATCAGGGACAATTTTAGGGGATTTGTGATGGAGAATACCATCTATTTCCAGAGAAAGAACTGTGGAGTTTAAATGAAGACCAAAGCTTATTATCTTCAATTTTTAAAAGTTGTCTTATGTATTATGTGATTTTGCTATCTCTAATGTTTTCTTTCTTCCTTTTGGATCTGATTCTTCTCTCTAGCCTTTGCATGGATGCCTTCTATTTTGGGGAGGGAGGAGGGAAGGGAGAGAGGGAGATAAATTGTAAAACTCAAAACCTCACAAAAAAATAATTAGTAAGGGGGCAGCTAGGTGGCACAGTAGATAGAGCACCGGCCCTGGAGTCAGGAATACCTGAGTTCAAATCTGACCTCAGACACTTAATTGCCTTGGGCAAGTCATTTAACCCCATTGCCTTAAATAAACAAAAATTTTAAAAAATTGGTAGAAACTACCATTGTATGTAATTTGAAGACAAATAAAATAGTTATATAATGAAAAAGAAAGAGGTAACCACAGAGAACATTTTGCTCAATAGCCCTTTAACTATTGATATTAAAGAAGATATAAAAACAGGGAAACTCACATACTCACCAAAGTGTTTGCCATAGAAGACAATACTGATTACATCAAACCACAGAAATTACAAAGCCTTCATAATATCCATACTCCTTCAAGAACTCAAGCTAATTGTACATATGAAATACCAAGTAGATGAGGAGCACTTATTTGAATATGATATGAAGTTGGATGACACTACAGAGAACTGATTCTGCAATCTGAATCTTGACCAGATACTAAAGATAAACAGTGAATGATTCAGAACTAAAGAGAATGAAGACATGGTGTCTTACTCTTTTTTAAAATTTTTGTAAGGCAGTAGGACTAAGTGGCTTGCCCAAAGCCACACAGCTAGGTAATTATTAAGTGTTTGAGGCTGGATTTGAACTCAGGTACTTCTGACTCCTGGGCCAGTGTTCCATCCATTGGACCACCTAGCCGCCCCCATAAGCTAACATCAATGCTTATAATAAGATTATCCCAAAAGAGTTGGAGAGTAGAAAAACAGAAAGAAGGAGAAAATTGTTAAGAACCATTTTTTGTTCAACCCCTGTCCTTCAGCTACAGGGGTACAAGTACTATCAATAAACTGGAATAAACAATGGCTGTGAATGTTCTTGTAGGGTGGGTCTGGGGAGGATGGGAAGATTTGTCTGTAATAGAGTTCTAAAAGAGACCAAATTTCTTATCAAATCAGACAAGAACTAGAGTCAGAATTAGGGAAGGTATATACTGTTCTCATCCCAATCTGGAAAATTATCCTGGCAGTCATGCTGAAGAGATTGAGGGGCTGGAGCAAAATGAGGCCTCTGCTCCTTAATTTGGGTCACCTCCAACGAAGTGGATCTGGAACCAATTTTACAGAATAGGGATAGTAATATCTGCCTTGTCATCTTGGGAGAAGGAGAATAAAATGAAATTAGGAAAAAAAAAGTTATATAAATACAAGGAATTTTTTATTTTGCTGGCTCCTATGAATCTGGTCTTTGTTCATAAACCAGTAAAGTCATAGAATCTAAGTCAGAAGTATTGATCTGAAGCAGCTGATGGCACAGTGTCTAGAGCCCTGGGCCTAGAGTCAGGAAGTTATTCTCTCATATTTCAGTAGTGTCTGGTGCTTTGTGACCCCATTTAGGTTTGGTTTTTTTGGTTTGTTTTTTTTTTTTTTGGCAAAGACCCTGGAGTGGTTTACCATTTCTGGTTGGTTTTCCATTTCCTTCTTCAGCTAATTTTATATATGAGGAAACCAAGGCACCTAGGGTGATGCGACTTTCCCAGAGTTACACAGCTAGGAAGTGTCTGAGGCCAGATTTGATCACAGGAAGATGTTTTCCCCAGGTCAGTCAATGTGCTCTATCCACTATATCACCCTGGAGTCAGGAAGGTCTAAATTCCATATTTATTTGCTAGTTTTTATATAGCATCTAAACTGTCCTAGGAACTTTATAAATATTGCCTTATTTGATCCTCACAACAACCCTGGGAGGGAGTTATTATTATTTCCATTTTACAGTTGGGAAACTGAGGCTGACAAAGGCAAAATGACTTGCCTGAGGTCAATCAGCCAGGGTCTGGGACTAGATTTGTATTCAGGTCTTCCTGTCTCTAGATCCACTGCTTTATCTACTCCTCACCTGTAAAAGAGAGTTAGTAATAGAACCCAACTCACAAGACTTTAGTGAAAATTAAATAAGATATTTGTAAAAGGCACAAAGCAAGTGCATATTCACTTCCTCCCTTCCCATCTCCAGTTCCTTCAACCATTCTTCACAATATATATTTTCACTAATTTAGTTATATTATGATAACTTAGAGTTGGGACAAAAATGTCCAGTGATATTTGTCTACAAGTTATTTTTATAGCTATTAAGATTACATTTCATTTAATACTATTGTTCATAGTAACTGACACTAAATTACATTTTACTTGATAGTAATGATCACAAAATCAATTAATATATTGTTTCTAATGGGGAACTGGCCAACAAGAACTCAGTCTTTAAAGACTATGAAATATTTCCCTGTCTACTTTCAATCCAACTCAGACAACTTTGGTGAGGAGTCTTATGTGAGATGAATTTACCCACTTAAATAAAATTCGGAGATTTCTCAAGGTATGAAGAGAAAAATTTTATTCAATTCTCGAGAATCAGACCCCACTTTGCCTTAAAACAAGGAGAGAGAATGAGGTCTTGTTTGCAGGTCTTTGAAACAGTAAGGCTGTTATAGAAATGGTGGTGAGTAGGGTATGCTGCCCTTCAAGACACATAGCAATATAACCTGGTCATTTCAATCCTGGAAGCTTCAAGTTCTTCATTTATAAAATAAAGTACTTAATCTAGAAAAGTTCTAATCCTATTAGCTCTAAAATGTACAATCCTGGATGAAAACTGATATTCGGGGGCTGGCTAGAGGAAGATTCTGGTGGGACATTATGGCTCAATTCAAGTATTTGAAGGAATGTCATATGGAGAAGGTATTATATTTATCCCAGAACTTAGGGTATTCTGTTTAGCCTAGTGTGATTTGTAGAAGCAGTAAAGAGGCAAGTTCAGACTTCATGTCCATAACAATCTCTCCTCCCCCTCCTCCTTCTTTTCTCCTCCTCCTCCTCCTCCTCCTCTTCCTGCCAATTGTTTTTAAGGGACAACTTCCTAACAAATAAAGCTGTCCCAAAAGTAGAATGGGCTACCTTGAAAGGTGATAGACTTCTCTTCCTTGAAAATCTTCAAGACCAGGCTTGGTGATCCTTTGTCAGGTCATATTCTTATCTCTCTCTCTCACCAGAATTTGGGCTCTGATAGGTGAACTTTTACTTACTGGCCCCAAACCAGTTCTCCATAGTCACTTCTCACTTATATCCAAATCAGGATATTGCAGATTGTTCCCCCTTCCCCCCCCCACTTCAAGCTGCCTTTTATATGTTGCCTCCCTCCATTAGAATGAATGCTCCCTTTAAATAGGGTGAGAAAAATCAATCTTACCCTAGAGAAAAATGAGAAGAAAGGGATGGGATAAGGGGGAATGGGGAAATAGGTGACAGAAGAGAGGGAAGACTGAGGGAGAGGATATTCAGATTCAACACACGTTTGGACAGGGCCAGGATGAAAGGAGAGAGAATAGAATAAATGAGAGTGGGGAGGAATAGAGTGGAGGTACAGCTAGTAATAGCAACTGAGGGAAAATACTGAAGCAACTTCTCTGGTGGATTTATGATAAAGCAACCCATCCCAGAGACAGAGCCATTGGAATCTGAACACAGACCAAAGTACATTTTTTTCTCTCTATTCTTGAGGTTTCTCATCTTCTTGGGGGGAGGGGGTTTATGTTTACTCTTATAACACATTCAATTTACAACAATGTATAGCATGGAAACAATATAGAGACTATCAGACAGCCTTCTGGGGGGGAGGGGGGAAATTGTAAAATTCAAAATCTTACAAAAAAATGATAGGTTGGTTGGGGCGGCTAGGTGGCTTAGTGGATAAAGCACCGGCCTTGGAGTCAGGAGTACCTGGGTTCAAATGCGGTCTCAGACATTTAATAATTACCTAGCTGTGTGGCCTTGGGCAAGCCACTTAACCCCATCTGCCTTGCAAAAACTAAAAGAAACAAGAAATTGAGTCTGAGAGAGTCCTTGTTTCCATAGCAACCCGAGCCCCGGGCCGCTTCCGGGCAGGTCCGGCACTCCCTCCTCTTGGAGGACCGCAACTCTATGGTTTTTGCCCCGGCTCCGCCCACCCTCGGGTCCCACTCTATGGTCTTTGTAGCCTAGAAGGGCCCGCAGGCGGCACTTCCGGAAACACGGCGATGCGCCGGGAAAGGATACCTCGTGTTTCCGGCCAGGGGACCCTGAGGAGCGTCGGGGCGGACCCCTCGGTAGCGGGGTGCTGGCTGCCCACCTGAAGGCAGAGAATATCGGCGCCGAAGGCCGTTCGCGCGGGGACGGGGCGGCTGCGGCCTAGTCGGGCGACGGGATACGCAGAAACAGGCCGCTCCCGAGGCCACGGCCGATGCGCGCCTTGTCGGGGGCTGGCTCTCCGCCGGGGGTCGTGACAAGTGCCGGGCTGTAAGGAGAGGGGGAAGGCGGGAGTCAGCCGGTGCTGGGCACCGCCCTCGCACCGGGCACAACAGAGGGGCAGAAGCGGGCTTGGGCCGGGGCCGGGCTGGGGTGCGCGACGAGGCCTAAGGGATCCCGGGGGAGGGGTGACGCGGCCCCCCCTCTGCAGAGGGGCCCCCCAGGGTCGCTCCGTGGACTGGATGGGCCCCATATGGCCCGCCTTCCTTTGACTAGGGTCCCTCTTAGAGGCCTTCTGCTCAGCCCTACAATGCTCCTATTATTTAAGAGCTTTTGGAACTGTGCTCAACCCATAGGAAACTATTTTAAAGAACTGGAACCGAATCGCTGCCTAGATCTGGATCAGTCCGGAGACATCCGCTCATGGGAGAACAAGACTGGGAGGAGTGATGGGTTAGCATTTTTGTTTTTTCTTCAGAGGGATGATAGTAACCACTTTTGAACTGATGAGACATTGAGGACAGATACCAACCCTTTTCTCAACATGAGTGTAACTTCAGGGACTAAGAGTCGAGGGATGAAGTTTGCTGAGGAGCAGCTTCTGAGGCATGGATGGATTCAAGGTAATACCCATTGACTCTATTCCATTTCACCTTAGGAAGAACCCCAGACCCCCCCAGTCCTACTTTCTAGTTTCCCAGGGCTATGAAAGAAAATCCCACTTGCATAAACACCTTAGTTCCTAGGCATAAGTGGAAGAATTATTCTGATTGGGTGTAAGGTAAGAGACTTGAGGAAATGAGAAGGGGATAGGGAAAAAACTATCAGAAAGGAGACAATAGCTAGTATTTGTACAGCTTCTTAAAGTTGTGTAGTGTTTAATATATGATGTTACATTTGATCCTCACAACAACCCTTTGAGATGGCTGCCTATAATTTTATATACTTTTACAACTGAGGAAACCAAGATAGGGGTTAAATGATTTGTCCAGAGTCACATATCTAAGTGTCAGAGGCAAGATTTGAATTCAGCCCTTCCTGAAGCACTGTATCACCTAGCTGCCCCTGGTGTTCCTTGTGGGCAAATCCCTGTCCTGGGCTTTAGAGGGCTATTTGGAGAAAGGAGAAAAGATCGCTCCACAAGAAACTACACACTAAGGGGCAGCTAGGTGGTGCAGTGGATAGAGCACCAGCCCTGGAGTAAGGAGTACCTGAATTCAAATCTGGCCTCAGACACTTAATAATTACCTAGCTGTGTGGCCTTGGGCTAGCCACTTAACCCCATTGCCTTGCAAAAAACCTTAAAAAAAAAAAAAAGAAACTACACACTACTGTCTTATAAACTTTAAGCCTTTATTAGAATTTAATACTGACTTTTTGGGACATCCTAAATAATGAGAACCCCATTAAGCTAATAATTTATCTAACAAGTGCATTTGTTCACAGCTCTGGAGTAGGGTAAATAATGTGAAGTTGTATTATCACCCAGAAGTTGTAAGTAAGCAGGCAGAGACCTTAGGAGGCTAAGTGACTTGTACATGGTGATGTAAGATCATTGGTGACAAAACTAGAAATTGAATCCAGGTCTTATGTTAGACTCTTTCAGTTATGATGCACAGCAGATAGAGCTTTGGGCCTGGAGTCAGGAAGACCTGAGTTCAAATTCTGCTTCACTTACTAGCTATGTGAGTTTGTGGCAAATCACTTAACTCCTATTTATCTCAATTTCCTCATTTGTAAAATGGACACCATAAGAGCACCTACTTCCCAGGGTTGGTACATGATAAGTGTTATTTAAATGTTGGTGCTACTGCTGTTCTTCCTATGTAGAGGCATAGTACTAGGCCCTTGTGTAGTTGAAAGCTCTCTAGGAAACACACAAAGGACAGGTAATCTGTTTGAAAGTGCTCTAGACATAGGTTAGAAGAATAGAATGGAAACAGGAGTCCTGCATGTTTTCCAGGAAAGACTGGAACTGCACTGGGGAAGAGGGGAGGGATCGAGTTGACTGGAGTCTAAAGGCAGTGTGGTGGTTAGGGTCAGGATTTTGCAGTGAAGGTTCAATGTAGACAGATAAATTGCATGAGCCTGGTCTCTACTCCCTCCAGGCAAGGGCCTAGGCAAGAAGGAAGATGGCATAGCCCAGGCCATCAAGGTGAAGTTGAAGCAGGACAATGCTGGGGTAAGGAATGACATACAGGTCTGGGGCTTGGGAACCTAGAGAGGAAATTGGGATGGAAAGATGGTATTTGCAGGATTATGTCTCTTTTCCCTTGGGCAGGTGGGACATGACCCTTCTAAAGAGTTTACCGACCACTGGTGGAACCAACTCTTCAACAAGACAGCTGCCAGCTTGGTGGTAGAGACTGGGAAGGTACTGGGTAGGGAGGAAGTAGGGGGAGGGATGACTATAGAGCACTCAAGCATTTGGTCTATGTGGGAGGAATGAGAACCAGGCATAGGACAATAGGCTCAATTCAAATTCTACCTCCCTAACAGGATGGAGTAAAGATGAAGACCCATGTCAAGGACACCAGCAAACAGAAAGGATCTAGGGGCTCAAAGTCTAACCTGTTATATGGACACTTCATAAAGGTATTAGAGACTAGGGATGAGGGACCCCTTCCTCCCATCTGCTAGTCCAAGTGGAACTTCTTACTTAATACTAGGAGAGACACTAGCTATTCCATTTGCAAGAGGAAGAACAAGAGAGTGAATTCCAAAAGACAGGTCATCCCTAACTCTTACATTCCTCTAAGTGTATTAGGCAGTAGGGTAGAACTAAGGCTATATCTGAACCATGAGACCTGGACAGTAAGAGACAGAGATGTACTAAGGTCATATAATGAACACAGAACTGCAAATGACTCAGACCTGGGTTAGTGGGTTTTCAAGCAAATCCATTCCCTTTAAGTTATTTGCTGTCTCTCAGTTTCTTCATCTGCAAAATAAGGCCTTATTCACTTCCTAGCTATGTGATCCTGGGCAAGTCACTTCACCCCATATGCCTCAGTTTCCTTATCTGTAAAATGAGCTAGAGAGGAAATGGCAAACCACTCCAATAATTGCCTAGAAAACCCAAATGGGATCAGGAGTTGGACAGGACTAATCTACTAAACAACAAAATATCAATGTTACTCTCATTGGGGCAGATAGGTGGTGCTGTAGTTCACAGTGGCCTGGAGTCAGGATGACTCCTCTTCCTCAGTTCAAATTTGGCCTCGGACATTTAACTAGCTATATGACCCTGGGCAAGTCACTTAACCCTGTTTGGCTCAGTTTTCTCATCTGTAAAATGATCTGGAGGAGGAAATGGCAAACCTCTCCAGTATCTTTGCCAAGAAAATCTAAATGGGTTTAGAAGAGTCAGACATGTCTGAACAACAAAGGAAATTTCTTCTAACAATGCAGACTAGTAACTGATCTACAACTTGCTGTCTTAGATTTGCCTGTATTATTTTGTGTCCAAGTTATTTGTGATATCTCGTTATCAAAATGTGAGGCCCATGGGTTAAGCAACCATGCTGTCTAAACTTTGCATTGTAGGTGCTTCATAAATACTTGTTGATCTTGTAAATGTTTGCTCTACTGCCAGAGTGCCACTCTTACTTCAGGAGAGGAGAAAGCAGAGAAGCAGAGTGAACAAAGCAGTGAAGATGAGGCACCTCCACCAGCAAAGATGTGAGAATTCCCTTAGAATTGGAAGGCAACCCTTTACTTTATCGCCCAAGCAAGTCCATATTCATGGGGGGGAGGGGTATTTTGTTTACTCTTAAACAGGAATATTTTATTAATGTAAAAAAAAAAATTTGTACAAAATGAGAATTAAAAATAAAATAAAATAAAAATTGGAAGGCAATGTGAAGGCATTGCTCCAGTATTCCACATCCTACTTAAGTGGGAGGATTTTCTTGAAGAGGGTTGGACTCCCTACCTGACATAGCTTGGAGGGGAGAAATGAGTCTCTTCTGGAGGCTGTGCTTCCCTAACATTGTCTTTCTTCCCTTGATACTCAGCCTGACAGATGAGGAGCTGATTCGTGCCTGCGAGGGACGCACTGCACACAAGTAAGGCAGTCTGCAAGCTTTCCTGAAAGCTTTACTCTCACATAAATAAGGCAGTCTGCAAGCTTTCCTGGAAGCTCTACTCTCACATAAATAAGGCAGTCTGCAAGCTTTCCTGAAAGCTCTACTCTCCCTGCCCCTCTCTAGCCTCCCCTTCTTTAGGTTCAGTCCCCAAGATAAAGTTTCCATCTTTGTTGCTAGCCCCTTTACCTGCAGGGCTTACTGCTGCCCCAAGATGGATAGCAAGTCTCTCTTGCTTCACACAAGCAAGATTACTGGGGAGGGAATATTCTTATATGGTTTTCTTGCTCTTCCTCTGATTGGATACCTGTCTGCCCCAGGGGTGCCCGCCATGGGCTTACCATGAAGGCCAAGCTAGCACGGCTGGAAGAACAGGAACGGGCCTTCTTAGCACAGTACAAACAGAATACAGGCGTACCTGACTCCTCAGCAGAGGAGGTGTCCCAGAAGATGAAGAAGAAAAAGAAGAAGAAGAAGAAGAAAAGTCAGAAAGAAGCATCAGGAACAGATGGGAGTGAACATGTAGAGATCATAGAACGGCCTGATGAGAACAGCAAGAAAAAGAAGAAGAAAAAGAGACAATGGGAAGAGGAAACAGAAATTGAGGTAGACATTCAAATAGAGAAGGAAGAGGAAGAAGAAATCAGGACCCGGAAAAGCAAAAAGAAGAAGAAAAAAGAATCCTCAGAAATAGAATGAGGACTGTCCCAACAACTGCCTACATTCCTTTGTTGGAGACCAGGACTCCAAGCTTGGGACTCTGGGCCCTTTGTCCATGGCAGGGGGTGGGGAGCAGAGGGGACTACAGAAGTATTAATGGCCCCCTTTCATCCTCACAGAGAACTCAATAAATCTCTCCCAGGGCCTTGCTTTTGTCCTGTTCAAACTACTCAGCCACTGGGTTTTTTTTTCCCATGACCTGGAATTAGGAAGAGGGTACTAGAATTGTTTTCTATCCTACTGGAGCATCCTTTCTAGCCCCTTTCACAGTTTTGCAGAAGTATCACTAACTGAAGGAGGGATGAAATTTGAAAGGTATCTCATCCACTTGCCTATAGGCAAGAGTTTGCTCCTGGCCATACAGATAGGAATTACTTGTATTCAAAAGATTGTACAAGGTCCTATAGAGGCCCATTTCAGCATTTAGCAGTCCTTTCATCTACCCTACTGTAGAATCAGCCTGCCTTCATCATGCTTATAGAATTTAAATCTGGAAAAGATCTTCGAGGATTCCTTCTAGTTTCAGAAATGATGAAGCTAAGGCCAAGAGACATTTTTGATTTGCCCAAGGACACACAGCTCTGGGATTCCAACTTGGGCCTTCTGATTTCAAGGGCAGTATTTTTTCCACTATACCATTCTGTGCCCCCTCTGACCCACAAAAATAGCTCCCGTCCACCCAGAAGATCTTTAAGCACTTTACAGATCCAGATCAAAAATGAACTCAGTCTTTATTGGGAGCACACCAGTCCTTCATTGCAGCTGTAAGACACAATCAGTTGCTGGGTAATGGGGCAGGTTAAGCTGGTATTTCTTCTCTAAGGCAGAAGGCACAAAGCGGCCCCCCAGGTAGTGGTGTTGGCCCTTGAACAGAGAAGCTGACTTTTTGGGAGCTGTCAGTGAGATGAGTAAGTCAGGCTGGATGCCATCTGGGTTCCCCTTCTCCACATCCCATCCTGTGGGTGCAAGGAATATTGCATGAGGTTACAGGAATCAGTCCTCTCCTGTCTTACCTTTCTTTCTACTTACTTTGAATTTGGAGTCAACTTAGCCCTTAGAGGAGGGAAAAGAGGAGAGGCAGGGACATTAGTCCTTGTCTTAGGCTCTCCAGACACCTCTGCTTTGGGATTTCTTCATATGGAAGAAAGTGAAGCATTCTTGTGACAACAACCAGAGAGGATGCTGAGCTGAGGGAAGATTTTCAGGTTCTTGCCTTTGAACCTTCCAACTCTAACATCCTAGGATTCAGGCAGCTTTTACTTCCTGCCCAGCTTGGGCACAAAGGCCTCTCTGAGAGCAGAGATCATATACTACCCTTTGTCTCCTTCCCGCCCCACCCCCCATCCCTAGGTACCTGAGGGGATGTCAATGCTGGCAATAGGCACTGTGAGCCCACGCAGTATACCCAGGATAGCTCCAAATGGCTCCCGAACTGTACCCTTAAAGCTGAAGCCAAAAATGGCATCCACCACTAGTTGATATAGCTCATCAATCAGCTTTGGCTAGGAGAGAGGGAGAGGAAGAGTGTATTGGTAACCCATTTCCCAGTACTCTGTTCTAAGCAAAAGTCCAGAATGACTGTAGGAAAAAATATATAGAGACAGTGGTGGCTAATATCTCTAGGGGTGCAGTCAGAAACACTCATGTTGTGCTAAGAGATAGCTACTTGTTTTCAGAGGAAGTTCAGGCACCAAGGACTAGGACAGAAATCCAAGGAGAAAGAGGAAAAAGACCTTAAAAATCAAACTGGCCTCAGAGGCCCAGAGGTAAATTTCTCAAGCTCACAGGTAGTAAGTAGCCACACTTAAAGCCCTGCCTCCCAGTGATTGGAAGAGTGGGGCAAAGTACATAGGAGGGCTGCATGGGCTTCACTGATTGGGGCAGGAGCAATTAAAGAAAATGTTCATATCAATGAAAAGGGAAGAACAAAGATGCCAGTGGCTGTGTGATGGGGGAGAATTTGTGAACTGAGAGAGGCTCTTACCTCTGGGGGCATCTCGGGGAGAAAAGGGATGTCCATCTTCTGACACTGTGTCACCAAAGCATCAAAGAGTGGCTTGTTTGGCTTCTTGGGATAATGGATCTTTGGCTCATAGCCCTGGGAAGGAGAGGGGATGTGGTCCGGAGAGCTGATTCCTAAGAGCCCCTTCCCCCCTCTTGGTGACATGTCCTCATACTCACAAAGAGTTTGAGGTGCCTGGCACAGACAAGGCCATCACCCCCATTGTTTCCGGGGCCACAGATGACCAGGACTGCGGGGGGCTTGCTGCCAAACGAACTGGGCGGATACACCTGAGGGAGGAGACGGGCGGGGCTTACAGGGGGCTTCTTGCAGGAAGCCTTGGTTCCCACGGGAGGGGCCGCCCAGCTCCTGGCACTGACCTTGGCAATGGCACTGGCGCAGCTGAGCCCAGCCAGCTCCATGAGCTGATCCACGCTGAATCTGTACTCGTTGAATAGCTCCTCATCCACGGCCTGGGCCTCCTCCTGGCTGGGAGAGAACCCGCGGCCTCCAGAGACGCGGCCCCTCCCCCGCCCTGGCGGGAGCCCCTCAAACTTCTGCACCCGCTGGTCCCGGCCCTCCCGCCCCAGGTGGGCAAAAGGGGTCGTTTTACCCCCGCGCCCGCCCGTGCCCGAGGGCCGCCCCCGGGGCCTGGTCTCACCTCAGGTACTTGACGGTTTTGCCCGCCATGGAGGAGTCCCCCGGGTGCATCTGCCTTGCTGCCCACCAGGCCGGGCCTTGGCACCGTCCGCCTCGTGCCAAGACTCGCGGGAGACGCGAACCGGCGACCAGGAGCCCCAGCCCCAGCAGCGCGCGCAGCCCGGACATCGGGGCCCCGCAGGCCCGCGGCCTGCCAGCCTCGGAGCATGCGCCGGCACGCCCCCCGCTTCCGTAGCGGAGAGCGGAGGGGGGCGGGGCGAGAGTCATAGCGCGCGTGCGCCGCCTCCGGCCGGCCCGGCGCGACTGAGCTGCGATGCGGCGCCCCCTGCCGGCCGGCCGCGCCCGGACTACCCCGGAGGAGCCCACCGAAGCCCCGGACCCGAAGAGAAACAAAGCCCACGGTCGGGTTCATTTTCTCTCTCGGCTGCACCGAAGGCGGCGTGAGGGGCCTCGCCTGGCCCCGGGCCGGCCCGGCCCCCCCCGAGGACGGGCAGCCCGGGGCTCCCCCGGAGGAGGGGCGCGGGCCGAGGGTCACGCCACCGAACAGAAGCCGGACTTGGCCGGCCCCCTGCCCACGGCCCCGCCGGGCGCTGCCCGGGGTCCCGGCGCCCTGAGGGGAGAAGAGGAGAAGCTGGGGGGCGGGGAGAGGGGGCCGCCGGGCTGTCGCCCAGAGCGCCCTTACCTCCCCGGGGCGCGACGCCGCCGCGGGCCGGCGGTTCTGAGGTGCCCGGGGCAGGGGACGCGGCGGGCACACGGACTCCTGCCCCGGGGCCGGCCGCGGGTTGTCGCAGTGCTGAGGGGCGAGCGCACCCCCTTATCGGTGGCCCCGGGTCTTTTCTGGCGTTTTTAGCCTCATCCACCCTCCTAAGAGTGCCGGCTTTCCTTAACACGAGCGCAAACTTCCCGAGGGTGGTTTGACGCCTTTTGGGGGGTTGTTTCTCTTGCCTTGCACATAGAAGTCTCTCTCTCTCTCTCTCTCTCTCTCTCTCTCTCTCTCTCTCTCTCTCTCTCTCTCTTTAGGGTTTTGCGAGGCAAACAGGGTTAAGTGGCTCGCCCGAGGCCACACGGCTAGGTAATTATTAAGTGTCTGAGACGGGATTTGAACCCAGGTACTCCTGACTCCAGGGCCGGTGCTTTATCAATAGAAGACTCTTAATAAAAGTGTAAGTTCAAATGCTAACAAAGAATCATAATTTCATGAGTATGGCTTGCACCCCGCTCAGCCTCAGCTGATGATCTTCATGTGTTTCCTTTGAGTCGGTAAATAGACCGGCCCTGGAGTCAGGACCCGAGTTCAAATGCGACCTCAGACACTTAAGCATTACCTAGCCGCGTGACCTCGGGCGAGCCACTTAACTCCACTGCCTTGAAAAAAAAAAACCCATCTTGCCCACTCCAAACCCCCATATTCTGATGATAACTTAGCAAAGGCCGGTCCTCAGATGACAGAGCCACCCACAAGACCACACATAAAGCCTTGATTTGGCTGGTCCTACCAGAATTTGCTCACTAGTGACACAGTCCTTGAGAAATCAGAGGTCACCTCTGTAGGACAATGGCTTTGAGTGGCACTCTGAACCACATCAAAGCACACCAGTTACCAACTCCTCTTTCCATTCATACTCCAAGTCCTATATTCCCAAACAGGAAGCCTACCTATTGGTTTGGGGACCCTCAGGTACCAGGATGCTGGGATTCCTGTCTCTGAGGACACCTGATTGATGGAAAGAGAGCGGCCTCGGACCTAGTGAAAAGAAAATAAACATAAACTTGTATTCATCCAGACCCATAATTTGGAAAAGATTGGGGAGTGAGGGGCTAACTAAGATGGTGCATTGGATAAGATGAAAGGTTCTGAAGTCACCTGGATTCAAATCCAGCTTCAGATATTTTCTAGCTGTGTGATTGTGGGCAAGTCACTTAATTTCTGTCTGCCTCAGTTGCTTCTTCCATAAAGTAGAGATTGTAATATCAGGGGTTTCTGTGAGGTCAAAATGAAGTGATGTTTGTAAAACTCTCAGCACAGTACCTAAAATATAATAGGTATTTTAATGTTCAATCATTTTACAGTTATTTCCAACTCTCTGTGACCCCATTCAGGTTTTGTTGACAAAAATACTGGAATGGTTTGCCATTTCTTTTTTCAGCTTTTTTTTTAAACATGAGGAACTGAGCCAAACAGGGTTATGTGACTTGCCCAAGGTAGCCCAGCTAGAAAGTATCAGAGAAGTTGAAGAAATACTAATTTCCTTCCTTCAGTAAGTTCCCTTTCTTAAAAAAATATTTATTTTTATCTATTATCTATTTTATTTATTTATTAGAAATGTATTTAAAATTATGTAATGTTTACAAAACCCTTTCCTCATAACAGTAATATGGAGTAGGGAATATAAGTGCTACCTTTTAGCAAAGTGCTTGTAATATCTGTTGATAAATTGATTGAAGGTTAGGTAGAGAAAAGCTTATACTAAGATGGAGGCACCAGGGAAAGGCATCCCAAGTCAGACTGAGTTAGATGGAATAATCAAGAAAAAGGATAAAATGACCTCAGGTGAACTTTACTTA
This sequence comes from Macrotis lagotis, assembly GCF_037893015.1. Classification (NCBI taxonomy): domain Eukaryota; kingdom Metazoa; phylum Chordata; class Mammalia; order Peramelemorphia; family Peramelidae; genus Macrotis; species Macrotis lagotis. Next base: position 163,166,812 of record NC_133659.1, read on the forward strand.
TATGGGGAAATGATCCTTGGGGTAGAGTGGTGCGGAGCACATGACTACTCAAACTCACGATCACGTCTCCATTTGGGTGATGTCACAGGAAGATTGACTGTCACCTCCTCTTCTTCCTCCCACGCAGCAGCTGATCTGCCAGGGCAAAGAAGGAGGGAGATAGACTGGGAGGGGAGTCCCTTCCCTTCACCCACTGCAGGGAGAAAACATTCCCAATAGCCCTTCTATTCAGTAATCATGCCCACTTATAACCACACCCTTAGCCTCTTTAGGGAGGCATGGCACAATGGGATAAGAAATTAATTTAGAGTAAGAAAACCTAGGTTCAAATCTTGACTCTGCCCCCTCCTATCCTTAGATCTTAGGTAATCATCAACCTCTTTGGGCTTCAGTTTTTTCATCTATTAAATGAGGGGGTTGGAATAGTTTCTAAATTCATAGTCCTATGAACCAAAATTATTGTCAGCACATATTCCTTAGGAGTTCAGGCTAAAATCTGTTCATCTCTGAAGTTCCACATTCCATCCTCCCAGTCCCCCTGACGCTCCCACTCTAACTCACCTGCATTGTGTTGGGCCCTCTGCCTGACCCCCCAGGATCTGACAGGAGAGCTGTGAGCAAGAGGCTTTACTCATATCCCATGGCCTCACCTGGATCAGAGGCTGGGAGAGGGGGAAAAAAGGGAGAACGAGTAGTTTTAGGAACTATGGCCATGGTAAAAGTTATATTCCCTCCAGTTATTCTTCTGCATGATGCATAGAAGCATTGACCCTCCTCTTCCTGGATAACAGATCTTTTTCCTTTTTTTTGGTTTGTTTGTTTTGGAGGCAATTGAGGTTAAGTGACATACAACTAGTAAATGTCTGATACAAATCTTAACTCAAGTCCTTCGAACTCCAGGGCTGGTGCCACCTAGCTGCCCCTGGATCAATGCAGGAGAGAGACAGAAGGATGCACATGGAGGGGGAGAGAGAGAGAGAGAGAGAGAGAGAGAGAGAGAGAGAGAGAGAGAGAGAGATGGACAGAAAATCCAAAGAAAACAGACCAATCATAACTAGCTGCATCTGATCTGATGGAAGACTTGAAACCTGAAAACAACTAAAAGATTTAATTCATTCGAAGTTACCTCCACGGTAAAATGGGGATGATAATAGGGTTGTAGTGAGAATTGAATGAGAACATATTTGTAAACCTCTTGAAAGCTCAGTATTTAGCAAACTGCGTGTTATTATATAAATGCTCATTATTGTTACAATCTCCCCCCCCTAATCCCCCATCAAACCTACCTTTCTAGGTGATGCCTCTATCTCTGTTAATGACATTACCATTCTTCCTATGACTTCATTCTCATCCTGCACACCTTCTCCATCACCAAATTTTGGCTATTTCTAGCTCCTTTTTGCTCTCACTTAAATAATCCTAGCTAGGTCTGTCTCTCCTCTCTCTAGAATATTGTAACAACCTCCTAGCTAGTTGCTCAGTCTTTAATCTATAATTGTTTGGATCAAGGTACAACATGGAAACAAAGTAAAGATTGACAGATTACTTTCTGTGGGGGGGGGAGGGAAGTAAGATGGGGGAAAATTGTAAAACTCAAATAATATCTTTAATAAAAATAAATTTTAAAAAATCTATAATTGTGGTAGAGTAGAAAGACCAGCAGATTTGGAATTAGAACACATGGGTTCAAATTCTGACTCAGTCACTACTAATGGCCTTGGGCAAGTAACTGTCTGAAAAATGAAGTTGTTGGACTAGTTGACCTGTAAGGTCCCATCTATCTTTAAATCTATGCTTTCATCACACATTTCAGGGATGTGCTAGAGATCACTCTAATAGACTGGTTGCTAAATTTTCATTGTGACCATTTACATCTAGGAAATCAAACATTTCCAATGAAAGCTTGATTTCTTGTTTTGATGATTGTCTATACTTAAGAAAATGTTAACAATACAGATGTAACATGAAAGTCAGATATGTCAGATTTACCTTCTCTGAAGAGTCAGTTTTTAAACATTTACTAGCACTCTCTTGGCTCTAATTCAATAATTATATATCATTTCCTCTACTCAAAAACCTTAAGTATCTAGAGGATTAATAATGAATTATGCTACCCAACTCCTGATAATAGAGGTGATGGATGGTGCAGAGGAAACAGGCATTTTGGACATTGAGAATGTGGGAATTTGTTTTGCTTGACTATGCATATCTTTAAAGTTTTTTCTTTTTTTAATTTTAAATTGAGGAGGTAGGAGGGAAAGAAAATAAATGCCTATAAGTTGAAAGAAAAGAAAAGTTAAAAATATTCAGTGGTTGCGTACTGAATCAAGATGAAACTTTAAATATAGCATTCAAACTCTTCTAATATCAGTCTCTCACTTACCTGTCTACTATTTTCTTGTACATCTCCCTTTCATGTATTCTATTTATTTGTTATATGTACCTCCTCTGTCCTCCCCAACTCTCCCATTTCTGTTACTTTGCTCACACCATCCTCTAAGCTTAAAATGGAGTTTCTCCTCCTCCTTTCCTGTTTCCCTTTCCTAAAAATAATAGCTAACCCTCATATGCCATCCATGTGGTATAAGTATCAGGAACTTTGCAATTATTTCCTTTGATCTTATTCTTATACCATTTGGCCTTGACAACAACCTAGAGGAGTATGGACTATTATTGGTTCCATTTAACAGTTAAGGAAACTGAGGCAGAAGTAATTGATGCTCGGCTTTACTCAGTAAGTAGCAAGGGCAACTAGGTGGATTGATGGATAGAGCTCCAGTCCTGGAATTAGGAGGACCGGAGTTCAAATCTGACCTAGATGCTTGACAGTTACTGTGTGACCTTGGATAAATCACTTAACCCTGAGTGCCTCATGCCTAGGGCTATCTTTAGTCATCCTCATTCATATCTGGCCACTGGACCTAGATGGTTCTGGAGGAGAAAGTGAGGCTGGTGACTTAGCATAGCTCCCCCTCACTCAAATCCAGTTCATGAGCTTGTCATGGCATCACCTTCCTGATGTCATTCTTCTAGAATAAAGGACAACAACCTAAATCTAAAGATGTAATTAAACTGAGGTCTTCTCGATTCCCAGTCCAGTCTCTATCCATTGCTCCATTGAACTGCCCAAAGCTCAGTGAAGGAGGCAGAGTAAAGCATAGTTGGATATCTTATTTATTTTTGTCTAGAATGAACTAGAATGAATTGTTGCCATGCCAATGGACTAGATCAGAGATTCAATTGAGCTTCTGAAATATTACTTTTGTTCTAGAGTGTGGCCAGTCAAAGTGGACAGGTATGAAGGGAGAGAAATAAAGGGAGGAGACAGAGACACAAAGAATGAATGAGAAAAAGGCACACAGAGAAGCAAGCGATTCCCCCCTCCATAACCCCCCCGACCTTTGAATCCTTTGATTAATATCGCCATCTTGTGGTCTTGTTTGAAATTGCTCCTGAAGAACTAAAGAAGCTCTGATGGGTACTCCAATGAATGAGGCTTGGCCTCTGAAAGTGCCTAAACCAAGGGCCCTATCTGTCTCAGATTGGAGGTTTTCCTGCCTGGGCCATAGGGCAATGGAATAGCAGAGAACAATGTCACTTACTGCAAACAAGAATTCGAATGAATCAAATCAAGCAGTCAAGTCCAGATTCAAGGGAACATCAATCCCTCTTTACCAACTCCCTCCCTGGGACTCCCTATTTTAGGATTTTTCTCACCAGTGAGGGATTGTGATCCAAGCCTCTAAGGGTCAAGTGATTCCTCATAGAATCTGCCAGCTTGGCCACCAACCTTTCTCGAACTGAGGGGGGCTCTTCCTGGTAGGGATAATGGAGACAATTATTTGGCCCCTCTTCTGCCTTAGGAGGGGGTTAATTGAGGAGAGGAGGGTGGTAGGAAACAGATAGATGAAAGAGGGAGGAGGGTCTATTGGTTAATGATTCTAAATTCTTCTTCCATAGTGGACAAACTTCCAGTCCTAGCAGCAGGAGGAGAAAAACTGAAAAACAAAGAGAAGACATGATTTAGGCTTGGAAGAGACTTGAAGCTGATGGGAGAGACAGGACACCTCTCTCCTATCACTTCAAGCTCCAAGCACACACATACACCAGGAGAGGGAGAGACAGAGAGATTTAAACATCAGTGCTGGTGAACTGGAAGAATTGGGGATAAAGTCAGGTGTGGCTTCTAAGCTGGCTTCCCAGAAAAGCTAAGTGTGAAACAGAAGAGGGCAGGAAAGGTTAGGGTCTAGGGTTGGACTTTCTTACCTGGCACTGGACCAGTAAAGTCAGGGCTTCCTTATAGCGCTTCATAGCCTGGTCAGGTTGTCCTAGGCAGGCAGCAGCAGCTCCCAGTCCCTCCAGAGCTTGCCATTGTCCCTTCATATCCCCTGAGAAAGGAAGATTCTCACCCCTCTACAAACATATTTCTTCAACCTGTTTTTCCCCTTGTGGGGATGGGATCTTAGAGATGGGAGACTCTACCTTCCACACCTAGGTCCACGGGCATTTCCCCATCCACCACCTATGCTGACTCCAACATTTGGCAGAAAGGGTAAACTGACCTAATTAAAATATATGACCTCTGCAATTTGAAGTTATGTCCAAAAAGCATAAAACTGTGCATACCCCTTAATTCACTATTAGGTCTATATCCCAAAGAGATCATGAAAAAGCATAAAAAACCCACATACACAAAAATATTTATGGCAGCTTTTCATAGTGGCAAAGAATTGGAAATTGAGGGAATGCCCATCATTTCAAATTGCAGTATATGAATATGATGGAACACTATGAAAAATCATGAGGGATGGGACTTTGGGATAGCCTGAAAAGACTTGCATAAGCCGATACTGAGTGAAGTTTGCAAAAATAAAAAAAAATTGTATACACTAGCAACAACAATGATCAACTATGATGGACTTGTTGGTTTCAGTAGTACAATAATCCAGTCTAAAATTCTTGTGATGGAAAAAATCATCCATATCCAGAGAAGGAACTGTGCAGTTTAAATGCAGATCAAAGTTTACCATCTTCAATTTTAAAATGTTATCTTGTGTATTAAGTCATTTTTTTCTCTTTGATGTTCTTTATTCCATTTGGATTTTTTTTTTTTTTTTGCTAGACAAATAGGGTTAAGTGGTTTGCCCAGGGCCACACAGCTAGGTAATTATTAAGTGTATGAGGTCAGATTTGAATCCAGGTACTCCTGACTCCAGGGCCGGTGCTTTATCCACTGCGCCACCTAGCTGCCTCTATCCACTGTGCCACCTAGCTGCCCCTCCATTTGGATTTGATTTTTCTTTCACAACATGATTAATATGGATCTATATTTAGCATGGTTATACATGTAGAGCCCATACTAGATTGCTTTCTGTCAGGGGAGGGAGGAAGGAAAGGAGGGAGAAAAATGTAAAACTCAAAACCTTGCAAAAAATGATTCTTGAAAACTACCATTGCATGAAGTTTGAAAAATAAAATATTTTAAATTTTAAAACAAAATATATATCTATATGAATAAAATACTTGACCTCTGGTACTGTCATCAGCTTCTCTTCCAGTCAAGTAATTTCACCTTGACTCAACCAGGAGGCTCCCCAAATCTCCAGTACCCCCCATGCCCACCAGTAAGGTTTTAGTCTCCCCCCTGCAACAAAAGGAAGTCTACCCCAAGCATTCTCCTTACCAGCATCCTGTGAAGCCTGGAGAGCATGAAGGTAGTTGTCCCTGGCAGTCTCATGTTCCCCCAACTGACTCAGGGCGAATGCTAGACCCCTAAAACACTCACCCTGCTCCTGCCGCTGCCCAGAAGATCCTGCCAACAGATTATCAGGATAGAGTACAGGCTAGCAGAAGGACCTGAATTCCTCCCTTCCCTCCCTTGAAACCCAGGGAAAGGAGTCAGTTGCTTTGAAGTACACTTACCCTGCCCCTCCCACCCCATGTTCCGAGTTTACAGAGGAGGCACTGGGACCCAGAGCAAAGGACAAGAGCCTTGGAACCAAAAGAATTGGGTTTTTGTTCTCTATCATGACCTTGAACCTCAGTGGTGAGTATCCTTTCTAGGTTTCAAGTTCCTTAACTATAAAATGAGGAGATAGATGTATAGGATTTCTATTGTCCTTGAAAGCTCTAACATTCCATGAAGCCCCATAGAATTTAGAGTTAAAAGGAATCTTTGAGGTCAAGCCCCTCCTTTGGGCCATGGAGGGGATATAGTGGAATAGAGCCAGGATAGACCAGAGTTCAAATCCAACCTCAGGTACTGACTAGCTGTGTGACCTTAGACAAGTCACTTAATTTCTACTTGCCTCGGATTCCTCGACTGTATAATAGCATCTACCTCCCAGGGCTGTTGTGAGGATCAAATGAGATAATATTTACATGATAGGCACTTATATGAAATGTTAATTTATTAATTATCAATTTAATTTTTAAAATTATTTTAAAGATGAGAAAACAAAGACCCAGAGAAGGGGGAATCCCCTTGCTGAAAGTCAAGCAAGTATCAGAGCCAGGATTGAGCTAAGGTCCTTCAAATCCTGTGACTTCAGCCTGTGGGCCCCATGCTCCAAATTCTGTATCCTAGTCTTTTTATCCTGTGCCTATGGACTTGGAACTTCCTGCTACATCCTGCCCAGCTCCTCCTCTGCCCCAACCCAATTCCATCCCTCTGCTCTTCCCCCCCAGCTCCCTAGGCAGCCAGCCTGGCCTGGAGTCCCCAGGTACCTACCATAGAGGGCAGCTGCTTTCTGGTGGAGCTTCTGTGCCTCCTGGAAGTTCCCAAGGGCATTGTGAGCAGCACCAAGATTCTGTAGCACAATGGCCTTAGCTCTTGGCTCTGGACACAGAGGTAAAGCCTGAAGGAAGCTCTCAGTCGCCAATGGGAACAGATGAAGTTGGGAATAACTCAGGCCAAGGTCATTGTAGAGCTTTCCTAGAGTGCCAGGGACAGCAGTGGTCACTGGGAGTCAAGTTGGGGCACAACTGCTCTATTGAATGATTGACAGATAGGTTACAACAGCAGCATGCAGAGTACCAGTCCTGAATCCTTGCTCTCTCCGCTCCCTCTTCCCCTCAAAACCTTAATAAATATGAAGCAAGTTTCATAGGTTTATAGGATGGAGGAATCTGAGCAGGAAGGGACCATTTAATCTAACACCTTCTTACAGATAATGAATCTGAAGCCCAAAGAAGTTCTGTGACTTACCCAAGGTCACACTAATAGTGTTGAGTCAGAACCTGAACTTAGTTCTTGGGACTCAGATTCAGCACTCTTTCCCCTATACCATGGGTGAGAGGGCTTCCCTTAGATTTGCAGAACTGAGGGGTATAGAATGATACAACAAAAAATACATCTATTATCTCACATATAGCAAAGAAGAAGAACGGAGGGCACAATTCTATATTTTTGCCTCACTTGTAACATTAATGAGAGCATTGTCTTTTGCCCCTAAGTCTCACCCAGAAGCCCCTGATTGTGATTGGCGGTCTTCTCTGCCAGCCTCCTGCTATCCTCTAGCACCTGTACCACGTCTCCCAACTTGTGATGTCTGCTCTTTAGCATGCATCTGCCAGCAGCTCCCAGGGCCAGGGCTGCAGCCCAGGGTCTCCCTGTCTGGGCATAAGCCTGTCCTGCTTCCCGAAGATAGTGTGCTGCTTGCCCTGGGTGACCCAGAGCCTGGTAGCAGGCTGCCATCTTCTCCTGGGTTCTGCCTTGGTCTCCCTGGGGCTGATAGAGGCCCAAAGCCTTGTGGTACCATACCAAGGCTTGAGGTAAATCACCCAAAGCATGGTAAGCAGAGGCCACATTGAAGCACTGGTCACCATGGCAAGTGCCTTTCATCTTTTCCTCTGGCTTGGCCCAGAGGAACAGCCTGAGGCCACATTCAGGGTCCCCAGTCTCCACATAGGCTGCTCCAAGGTTAAAGGCACAGGCCCGGAGGACTCTGGTGTCCCTGCCTCCATGGGCCTCAAAGGCCAGAAGAAAGGCTCGATGAAAACTCGCCAAGGCCTCATCATTCCGGCCATCCCTCAGGGCCCCATGTCCTGCTTGGGTGAGGGTCTGGATACTGGCTTCTAGATGCCTCTTCTTTCTTTTCTTCTTTTTAGACCCTGGCCCCAGGGAGGTATCCTCAGAGACAGGAGAAGACTGAAAAGATGACAAAAGCAGTTAGTTAATCAACCACAGTTACTTTCAAAGTAGGATCCCTAGAGCTCAGTTCAGTCCCTGGCTCAGGAATTTTCTACCAAAGTCTAAATTTTCCTCCCCAACTTCAGTAGCAACTTGTCTCTCATTGTTTGTCTGGTGGGGAGAGCCCAGAGAGTAGTGGTATAACAGGTGGAAGAATAGTGATCTTGGAGTCAGAAATCCCTAGGTTCAAATTCTAGCTTCAAAACTAATTAGTGGGGCAGCTAGGTGGTGCAGTGGATAGAGCACTGGCCCTGGAGTCAGGAGTAGCTGAGTTCAAATCCAGCCTCAGCACTTAATAATTACCTAGCTGTGTGGCCTTGATCAAGCCACTTGACCCCATTGCCTTGGGAAAAAAAAAACTAATTAGCTCAGTGTCTGGGTGAGGAACTTACTCAGCCTCTTAAAGGCTTGCTATAAATGGCTTATAGTGAATAAAAGTCTTTGTAAATCTCAAAAAAAAAATCAAAGAAATTTGAACTTTTATTTTTATTGTTGAATTTATTGTTTTTTTTAATTTTTAGATGATATAATCTAAAGCCAAAAGAAACTTTAGGCACTGAGGTGCCTCAGTGGATAGAACATTGAACCTGGAGTCAGAACTGAGTTCAAATATGATTTTGACCCTTGCTTGCTGTGTGACCTTGAGTAAGTCACTCATCCTCTATTTGCCTCAGTTTCCCCAACTGTAATGGGAATGGTAACAGTACCTACATCTCTTACTTCCTAGGGTTATTGTGAAGATTAAATGAGATAATATTTGTAAAACGTTTAACACAGTTCCTGTCACATATTAAATTCTATATAAATGTGTTCATTCCATTCCCTTTCTCTTGCCCCCAGTTATCTAGGCTAGTCCCCCTCATGGAGCCTCTCCTCCATAATTCACCTTCATTTCTCTAGCCATTCCCCCCAACCCATGTACCCTCTGTTGTCTAATCATTATCCCTCCTGAAGCAGGACCAGCTAAAAGATGGAGACTAATGATACTGATGTCTCCCTTTTCCTTAAGAAGAATCTCTCTTCAAAGCACTAGATGCTTCTTCTCCTTCTTTCCCTTTGTCTTCTCAACATTTCTCAACCTCTGTCCTTAGCTCTGTCCTGGTTGGTAACAGCCATAAAATGGTAGAGTTGAAAGGAAACTTAAAGACAACCTTGTCCTATCTCCACAATTTATAGATGAGAAAAATGAGACACAAAGAAGTTAAGTAACTTTCCCAAGTTTATCCAGGAACAAAGAGCTGAACTTGCCTCACCATCCCAGAACCCTTGGACCTCATCCAAGAATCTTAGAACCACAAAGCACTTCAAGGTGAGGGTCCCATTGACCAAGCCTCTGCTTCTATAAAAGATTCCCCACTACAGTAAATGGTAGAGTTGGGATTGAACCTGATCATCTGAATCTTTCCACTCTACTCCATCTTACTGCCTCCTGCTTACTTTCAGCTTCCCTTACACCCTGGAACCTAAATATTGTTCAGTCACTTTTCAGTTGTGTCCAACTCTGTGACCATTTTGGGTTTGGTTTTTTTTTTTTTTTGCAAGGACACTGGAGAGATATGCCATTGCCATTTCCTTTTCTAGCTCATTTTACAGGAGGAAACTGAGGCAACTAGAGTTAAGTGACTTGCCCAGGATCACACAGCTAGTAAGTGTCTGAAGTCAGATTTGAATTTAGGAAGATGTCTTCCTGACTCTGAGCCTGGCACTCTATCTACTGAGCCACCATCATAATATATTTCCTTAACATCTCTCTGAAAATCTCAAAGCCACTTTTTTCTACCCCGCCTATACACAAAACATGAAAAATGAGGTAGAAAGAATTCAGTCACATAATTGTATCCCAATCCCTTCCCATTTCCCCCCTCTTGAGAAAGATCTTATTCACACAGAACTACTTATACAGACATAATATCTTGCCTCTGTGATGGGTGGACTCGGGAACGTGTTCATTCTGCCTCCTGACCCAGCCGACTGAACTGGGTCCCTCCCAACCCCTTCACACAGCAGGTACCTTCCTGCCTCTTGCTGCATCTGCCTCAGTGCTGTTCTCTCTGGAATGGTTTCTCAGACATAGGTTACCTCAGCTCAGAACCTCAGGAGTCACAGCAACAACTCTTTAACCCACTCCCCTCCTAAGGGATTCCTTGATTGACAGTTCAGGTGCCCTATCTGAGTTCTGAACCTTTGAGGTGGAGTTTTTTCAAAGTCATGGGATACCTGGATTCTCATTAAAATTGTAGTTCCTCCCTTCTTACCTTCCCAGTCCTACATAGATTCTATTGTCTTTTCTCCTTGCTTGGGTTTCTTTTGAATAGACACATCAGTTTAGAGTTTCCAGGGTGGGCCATTAACTCAAAAATGCTTTGTGAGCTGTAAAGGAGCCCAACATAAATTTTATTTTGAAATAAATAAATAAATGGGTTTTAATGATCAATACTTCAAAGGCCTGTGACTGTGGGTATAGATGATCCCTCCAACTACAGCTGACCAAGCCAGCTCCATGATTTAGGAGATGATCTTAGGAAAGTACTGTGACTGAAAAAAATTTATTTAAAAAATTTTATGAATGCCCTTTTGTTTTTATTTCAGTCACTCCCTCAATTTTTCCCCACTCCCAAAGTAAGTTCTCTTTGTAAAGGAACAGTTAAGTTAAAGTTAGGAATCTGGGACAAAGTGAATCTACAAAATTCCACACCCCTCATTATTTTGCTATTGGAAAGGACAGGGCAAACTACTGCCCTGGGCTCTCTTCCCAGTATTCCAGTTTGCTAGAATCAAAGTTTCCTTCCCTGACCTCCACTCCCAGACGCTTATTTTTTTTCTTAAGATTTTTTTTTTCAAGGCAATGGGGTTTAGTGGCTTGTCCAAGGCCACAAGGCTAGGTAATTATTAAGGGTCTGAGGTTGGATTTGAACCCAGGTACTCCTGACTCCAAGGCTGGTGCTCTATTCACTGCCTAGCTGCCCCTCAGACACTTATAATAGAATGTAAACCACACAGTACCTGGGACAATGGGATGAGAAAGTCTGGACCTGGATTTTCACTGCAATAAGGGAACCCCTTCTAGAAATTAAATTTTGTACTTTGTCATTTAGCAAGTTGCCTTAACTGAAAAGTTCCAGTCACAACTGTAAATGTTATCAGAGATGGGACTTCAGCCTGGAGGAGGGTTCTCTACCTATTCACTATGCTGTTTCTCAATTTATTTATCATTGACTGATGATTCCCTAAATTTTCAATGAAAAGAGGGGGGATGTATTTCATCATCATTGGGACCAAGACTGAATATTCTATTTAATTGATTTTATTATTCTTTTTTGACTTACATTATTATAGTTTTTGTGTAGATGACCTTCCTAGTTCTCCTGACTGCTCTGCATCCCTTCAGACCAGTCATAGCTTTTGAGATGGAAAGGATCTTTGGAATTTTATAATAAACTCTACACTCAGATTTTGAGATAGAAAGGATCTTTGGGATTATATAATAACCTCTACACTCAGGTTTTGAGATGGAAAGGTCCTTTGGAATTATATAATAAATTACACTCAGGTTTTGAGATGGAAAGGTCCTTTGGAATTATATAATAAACTCTACACTCAGGTTTTGAGATGCAAAGGATCTTTGGGAATTCTACACTCCGGTTTGGGGATGGAAAGGTCCTTTGGAATTATATAATAAACTACACTCAGGTTTTGAGATGGAAAGGACCTTTGGAATTATATAATAAACCCTACACTCGGGTTTTGAGATGGAGAGGACCTTTGGGGTTATTTAATAAACTCTTCACTCAATAGTTGAGGAAACTGAGGCTTGCAGAGTGACTTGCCCAAGGTCCTTCAGGTAGAGTCAATCAATCAAGCGACAGACACTTGGGGATGGGGAAGGAGGCAGAGGTCGGGTCCTGTGATGAAGAGTGAAACCCTGGGTGATGCAGAAGGGAAGCACAGAGCTGAGGGTACTTCGTGAGGGGTGCAGGGACCAGGAGTGTACGGTGAGGAGGGGGCTGGAGTGGCGATGGGAGGCGGGACCTGGCAGGGGGGTGTGCTTATAGAGGGGCTGGAGACCGCGAGAAGAGGGAATGATAAGGGTTACCGCGAAGAGGGGGAGGAAAAGTGGGAGGAAAGGGACTATGCGGGAGTCTGTCTCGTCTCCGGGCGGAGTCCAAGGTGAATGGGAACTACAAATCCCAGCAGCCCCCGCGGCGAGGACCGGAAGCGCCCCGGCCGGATTGTTGCGATTGCGAGGGGCGGCGGCGGCGGGAGATTCAAACCTGAGATCAGGAGCCGCAGCGGGAACGGTGCAAGGAGCCGGGGCCGGAGCTAAAGCTGGAGCAGGAGGAAGATGGCGGGGAGCGGAGCAAGGCCCGGCGGGGCGGCCTGTGAGTGACGGACGAGGACTGGGGAGACGGGGGTCTCGAATTGTGGGGGTGTCGGAAGCATTTGTTAACCGCCCACTGTAGGCGCGGCCTGCGGACCCGAGGGGTAGATTCGGTGGGGTTTACCCGCCGGGTTGCAGGAGCCCGGGAGGCTCCTCTTCTGTTAGACTGGATGGGGAGCCGGCCTGCTGGGGGGGGCGGATCCCCGAAGCCGACGCCGGGAACTGCGCATGCCCGGGGCGGGAAGCAGCCCGGGTAGTGAAGTTTATAAAATGCTACGAGAGGGCGAGGCCGGGGGCGTGGTGGGGCCCGACCCGAACCTCCAGACTCCGGATTGCAGTCTGGCCTCCTGGCGTCCCCGTTGCGCCCCCTCGCCCCTCAGCGGGCGGAATCCCCCCAAAACAGGGTCTACGACTCTGTAGAAGGAAGGGGAGTGGAGTCTTGTGGGGGTGGGCTTCAGACTTGAGAAGTCTGGAAGAAGGAGCGCCCCCCCGGGGGCACTTAGACCCCCGCCCACAGGGAGGTGTGCCCACTTCATACCTCTGGGGTGAAGTCATTTAGCAGTTTACTTTCCAGGCCTAACCGCCAACCCTGGTGCTTTTTGCTCCTCCCTTGGACTAACTGGTAGATTTCTTGCCATTGGCTGGCCATTTGGAATAGGGTCCTGAGTGTATTTTTAAAAAACTCACTTGTCTGCCAATTTAAATTAAATTCCTCAAAAAGAAGTTTTGACAGTCAGCTAAAAATAATGAACCGTAGAAATTTAAGTGCTGGGTTAAAAATAAATGGACTGAACTTTGTATCTACTTTTAGTAGGCCGAGTTCATTTTTCTTTGGAATCTTTTGGGTAGGAGCTTAAAGGTAGGGCAGTAAGTGTCTAGGGCAGTAGAAGCTGCTTCAGAATAATGGGTTCGGGACAAAGGGAGAGATTCAAAGGGGTCTTGAGAAATATGATTATTGATGAAGATTTGGTGAGTAGTTGCCTATTTTGACCAATTTGAGTTTTTTCTTTTGAATACTGCTTGGATCTTCAATTTATAATATGGTAGAATCTTTTTTTTTTTTAGTTTTTTCAAGGCAATGGGGTTAAGTGGCTTGCTCAAGGCCACACAGCTACATAATTATTAAGTGTCTGAGGCTGGATTTGAACTCAGGGACTCCTGACTCCAGGGCCGGTGCTCTATCCACTGCACCACCTAGCAGCCCCATAATATGGTAGAATCTTAGAGTACAATTATAGTATGTATTTCCTGTGTCAAATAAAATGCACTCAACTCATCTCTGTCAAAATCTTTCTCTTCTGTCCATGCTCAGCTTAGGTGCTCCCCTCCTCCGTGAAACCTTTCCTGAACCCTTCCAGCTGACAGGGTTGTCTCCTTAAGTTTTCTCCATAATTTTCCAAAGGACATTCCTAAATGACATGTTTGACCTTATCATTCATCTCCCCAATCAACTGTTATTACCTCCAAGATTAAATACAAATTTTCACTTGGCATTTGAAGCCAAATCCATTCAGTCTGACTCCATACATCGTTCTTCTTCACACACTCTTCAGACCAGCTAAATTGGCCATATATGTTCCTCTATCTTCATTCTTTGTGCCTTTTCACTGACAGTTCCCTAACAGATTCAATATTCTCTTTCCTCCCCCTGCCCCATCCCTTCTTAATCCTAACTCACAGTCAGTCACTCACAGGACAACACCAACACTTCCCCACCTCTTGTTCTGATCCCCTCTGAGACCTTCTTGAGCTCCTGCTCCACCTCCTACATGAAAACTTTTTTGATTTCCCCAGAAAAATTACTTTGGATTTACTTGTATGTAATTTAGTGTAGATATGAATAAGTTATTTCCTTCCTATAGGACATAAACCCTTTGAGGGCAGAAACTGATTTTTTAAAAATTTTTCTATCCCTAACACAATGCCTAGCAAATAGAAGATGCTTGATAAATGTGGATTTTTTTTTCTAATCTTTGGATACCAGGGTCTTTCATTGCACTCTGAAGATATAAGGAATTTGATTAATTTTTTAAACTGAATTTAGAAGTAACCTTAGAGGGCATTTAATCTAATTATAGTAGATATATATACCTGATATGGTCATCTAGCTTTAGCAAAAGCAAATATCATTTACCCTCTTTGCTCTGACCTTTGAAGAAAGAGCCAGAAGTAGATTCTTGGGGAACTCTTACTTAAATAGAAAATTAGATAGAAAGGGAGCTAAGGATTCAGATTATCAGAGCTGTAGGAATCCCTTCTGGAGGGTGGAGGAGGAATGGGAATAGGAAGGTAGACTGGAAGAGAGTGGCAGGTTGGAAGGAAGAGTCTGAGAAGGGTTCCTAAAGGAGGAGACTGGAAAAAGTAGAGAAGGAGGGTCTGCTAAGTGGCACATTGGATAGAGCACTGGCCCTCGGTTCAAATCCAGCCTTAGACACTTAATAATTACCTAGCTGTGTGGCCTTGGGCAAGCCACTTAACCCCACTGCCTTGCAAAAAACAAAACAAACCTAAAAGTAGAGAAGGAAACAATAATAATTGGAAAGTCAAGAGAAGGACAAAGGGAAATGGCCTCTCTTAAGTCTAAAGGGGTAGAGAGCATTGGGCCTGACAAAGTATTTTTTCCCATCTGTATAGAGAATAGAAGTTGACCTAGGAGAACTCCAGTCTAGGGAACTGTGACTGAATAGGTGAATTTCAAGTGGAAACTGTTTCAGATTTTCAGATGGGGA